>NW_015628690.1:502336-523740 GCF_001515625.1 Sinocyclocheilus rhinocerous | reverse complement strand
ATATGGTCGCCGTGATTTTGCCAAGTAAGACATGTTCCTGGATCAACATCTTTTGTTGATCCTGGATCAACATTACTGTCCAAAAATATAGACTAAACCCAATCCCTACCCCTAAACCTAACCCTACCCATAATTTATTCCTAAAATCAGTGTGAAATGATAGCTGATTAACACCTAACCCTGATCGTAAGCCTAAAACAGATATTTCCTGAAAAGGTATCTCTCAATCCTGATTGGTTAATTGGAATGTTGTTCCAGGATCAACAAGGATGTTGATCCAGGAACATGTTGTACTTGGTGAAATCACGGTCACCGTATAAGTAGGCACATTGAGACGCAGCACTAGTCTTTAATTCAATCCACACAAAGGGTAATCCACACAAGGAACGGCTAGAGACACACGTACATGACGAACAGCATGACGAACAGCTAGAGACTGGGGCTTAAATACACAGGTAAATGAGGGACTAATGACAAGATACACCTGTCCTGAACCAAATGACATAATGAACGGAAGACAGAAAATAGGTCACACTGAGCACATGGGGCAAGAAAACACAACAACAAAACGTCCATACTGGTGACAATTACGATTACATTGCAAGCAAATGTAATTCAGGCTATACCAGAAGATAAATTAATGAGTAAAATAATCGTAGCGGTTTCGTACCGGGGATTAAAACAATGAATAAATAAAAAAATCTGATTAAGTAAGTAAGCCAGATGATGTACTGTATATGATAAGCTGCGAAGGACATAGGCCTACTCTTTCAATAAAAATGTGCGCCGCTGTAAAATTAAGCGGGAGAAGTTTAGCCTATGCATTCCCGCCATAGATCCCATCAACGTGATAGTACCACAACGACACTTTTTTATTAGGCTACAACAAAATGACAACTTTGCCCCACAACTTGAGATGCTGTAACATTTGTATTAGCAATATTCTTCCCCGCGAACTGATTAGAAAAGTAGTACAAAACCACGCTTAACAAAAGATCTAACATGTCCCACGTGACCGGATGTAATCGACAACCACGACGTACAGCAAACTGCAAGGTCATGTGAGAATAATGTACTTTTATATTTGCATATTTTCAATACTGTTTAAAATTCAGTATACATTATATACCTTACTGTAGTATGCTGTAAAGCTATGTTAGCATTTGATTTTGCACTCAGCTCAGAGGAATATACTGTATTTGTCCTTGGGTTTCACCAACAACCTTGTTTGAAGTCCTGTAATCCAATGTCGTTTTTGGCCTAAGGGCAGTTCAGCTAAAGCAAATAACAAACTAAATTAATTTATAAGCAAATATGTTACATATTCCAAAAACAATATTGATTATAAAACTGAAGCTCATATTAATATTGTCTTGTTGCCTTCATTCCCTGAGCATAGGGGAAATGAGAGTACATGAGAGTTTTTGGTGTGTGTGTGTGTGTGTGTTTCTTTCAGTGTTAGATTAGATTTATTCATAGTAAAAGGATAGTGTTTGGCTTCTTTCAGTGGTCTTGTCAATAGCAGTCCTGTGAGTCATTGCTCTGGCTCCCGGGTTGAAACCACACCCTTATCCTTAAAATTTGAATTCCGCATTGCCAGTGCCATAATCATACTTACAAAGAAACGAAACTCAGTCAAGTACTGCCAGTGCCAGCACATCCACAATCATGGAGGAAACAGCTCCAGCTCTTCATTCAAGTGGATCCAGAGATGTCGAGTGTCATGCATGCGTTGGAAAGAAGCGCAAAGCCGAACAGACTTGTGTGGAGTGTGCATCATCATACTGTGAGCATCATCTTGTCGTGCATAACTCTTTGCACGTGGGAAAGAGGCACAGGCTTGTGGAGCCGAATGCAATGTTGCAGGAGAACATCTGCCCTGATCATGGCAAAATGCTGTTTGTGTACTGCCGCACAGACCAGCTGTGCATCTGTCACCTGTGCATTACTGATAAACACAGAGGTCATGATGTCATCCCAGTGGAAGAGGAAGTGGCCAATAAACAGGTCAGAAATGTGATTTGGAATGCAAAATATCATTCTTAGAAGTCTGGACCAGGACTCGGTGTTTAGTAGTGGTAGGCTGATGTTGGTTTTGCAGTGACCGTTACTATAACTGGAGAGCGACGTGACCAATGGGTGCTATAATGCAATATTTTTGTGATGGGTGTTTCAGAGTCGGTGGCCCTATAGCTAAACAACAAAAAAAGCTACATCTATTGGATATTTCTCTTAACTTTCCCCTTAGAAATTAATAGTATTGGTTAGCCTATTGGTTTCCCTGAATTCCAAGGATTAAACCACACCCAGAATATTTGAATGAATTCACAAAGGTAGAAATTGTAATGTTTAAAAAATTTGTAATACAGTAAGAACAGTAATATTGTAAAATATTATTAAAATTTTAAAAAATCTGTAATATATATATTTAAACATGCAATTTAATATCTTGTGTTATGTATAATGTAATTTATTCCTGTGATGGCAAAGCTGAATATTCAGCAGCCATTCCTCCAGTCTTCAGTGTCATATAATCTCTCAGAAATCATTCTAGTATGCTGTTTTGGTGCTCAAGAAACTTATTATTATCAATGGCAAAAACAGTTGTGCTGCTGTATTTTATTTTTTTAATTGTTTTGAAACTCCTAATAATTATATAGGCTAATGCAATTGAATTATATCTATACTGAGATAAACATATATATTTTTACTGAAGATCTTCTTGAAGATTTTTTTTAGATTTTGGAATTTGACAGTCAGACATGTTTACTGACTGAGGCTGATCATCCAAAAATGGCCAGATACCATTACCAGTGGTTAGCATACATGCTCGACACATTGCTTATGTGGGTGGAATGAATCTGAGTCTGGCCCATGTCATTTATTTCTGTACTATCAGTGCCAATAAAAGACTTAAAAACACTAGAATTTGTACTGAGTTGAGATGCAACTGAACTAAACTAATCTTTTTAAGATTAAGTTGGGGGAGTTGCAGAAGCAGACCGTTGACATTATTGAAGCTAAGGAGAAAGATGTGCAAGAGCTGAGACAAGCTGTAGAGCTTTTCAAGGTTAGAGGGCATTTATCTTTGCTTTGAAACTGTAACTGTCTTTATTTTTAATGGTATTGTATTGCTTGCATAGCTAAAGACATCCACTCTGCTCCTTCTTCATTCTTAGGCTTCAGAAATTAAGGCACTGGAGAAGAATGAGAAGAACTTCATTGAGCTGATCCAGTCTATGAAGGACAATCAAAGCAAAGTGACAGAGCTGATTCAAGGACAGACAAAGTCTGCAGTGAACGAAGCGGAGGGATTCATAAAGACTCTACAGCAGGAGATCAGTAATATGAGGACCTTAGATGCTGATCTAGAACGCCTGCAGCTGCTCTCTCATACAAACACTGATGTTCGATTTCTAGAGGTACAGTGATTGAAAATGGCTGTGAAACAGAAATGAATGCCTGTTGAAATGTCTTGTAAAATCTTCAGGTAAAAGTTCAAGTCACATTCAAGGTGTGTTTTCTCTCTCTACAGAGTGCTGTGTCTCTGCCCTCACTGACTGAGTATAAAAAAACATTCGTCTTCCTTGTGCATCCGTACAATTCTTTTGAGCGTGATTCCATGGCGGTTAATGAACTAATAGAAAAGCTAAACACGACCAGCAAGTTGAGTTTATTCATGATTTCCAGAAAAGGTTAGTAGAAGTTTTCATTTAAATATATTTCATGATTATATTATAGGTACTTCTCAGTTGAAAGGCTGCATTCTAGTGTTTAATGCTGAGAAGAACTCTAACCTGGAAGCCTCAGAAGAACACAGCCTCACTAGTAGTCAGCCTTTCAATTAAAGGATTAGTTCACTTCCAGGATAAAAATTTCCTGATAATTTACTCACCTCCATGTCACCCAAGTTGTTCATGTTTTCTTTCTTCAGTTGCAAAGAAATTACGTTTTTTGAAGAAAACATTCCAGGATTTTTCTCCATACAGTGGACTTCAGTGGCAGCCAACGGGCTTCAAAGGGCTCTATAACGATCCCAGCCGAGGAATAAGGGTCTTATCTAGGGAAACGATCAGTCATTTTCTAAATTTGTTTTTAAAATTTTTATTAGAAAATGACCTATCGTTTCACTAGATAAGACCCTTATTCCTCGGCTGGGATCGTTATAGAGCCCTTTGAAGCTGCATTAAAACTGCAATTTGGACCTTTAACCCATTGGCTGCCATTGAGTCCACTAAATGGAGAAAAATAATTGCTTAATTGCTTTTCGACTGAAGAAAGAAAGACATGAACATCTTGGATGACAAGAGGGTGAATAAATTATCAGGAAATTTTTATTATGGAAGTGAAATAATCCTTTAAGAAGCACCCTATGTCTGCAAATCACCTTATCTATTTTTCTTTGCAGTGAGAAACACTAGAATCGTAAGATCACCACCACCACAGACACAAGAGGAGTTTCTACAGTGTAAGTTTCCAATAGAACTGAACACGCAAAAGCATTTATTTTCTGATTGTCAAGTAATGCAACATAGTCCTTTATTTTTGGTGTACTAATATTGTATCTTTTCATATGTCCATTTATCTATCTCAGATGCATCAAAACTCACTTTTAATACCAACTCAGCACATGAAAGTCTAATCTTGAGGAATGAGAACAAGGAGGTGAAGGCCTCGCACCTGCTTCAGGACTATCCTGAACACACTCAGAGATTTAACTGCAGGGCACAGATCCTGTGCAACGAAGGTCTGAGAGGGTCCCCTAAATATTGGGAAGTAGAGATTGGCGGGGGCACTTGGGTCTGCATTGCTGTGTCCTACCAAGGGATCCGTAGAAAAGGCAAGCAGCGTACACTCTTTGGGAGAAATGCCCAGTCATGGGGACTGCGCTGTAAACGTGTCCATATAGAATTTTGGCATGACAATAAGACAACATTTTCGAAGTTTCAATCATATGGCTCCAAAATAGGAGTGTATTTGGACTACAGGGCTGGAATCTTGGCATTTTACAATGTGTCTGACAACATGAGTCTCATTTATAAGCACCAAACTGTTTTTAAAGAGCCTGTTTATCCTGGGTTCGGACTGGCTGGGAATGGTTCCTACGTGAGACTTTGCGATCCAGTGAAAAATGAGACCAAAACATCCCTTTCTTCTCCATTAATGTTTGGTAGTTTGTAAGTTGTAGTGTTTACACATGCAGCTGTCATGAAATGCATCTTATTCTCAAATATGCAATCATTCATTAGGATTTGGAGGAAGGATGTGTTTTTTTTGCATGTAGACACGTGGTGGCAGCACTAGATAAGTTTTGAATTCAGCCTTTTTATATCAGCATCTGTAATTATGAACAGCTCAAGTTTAGCCAAGAATAACCAAAGAGGAAAAAAATCCATGTTTTGTATTATATGAATCATTGCATGTTTATTGAATGTTTGATTTTATATACTGTTTTTAAACTATAGCAATATGCATAATCTCTATTTTTAACATCTTCTGAATATTTATGAAATTATTGCACATCTCCTTATGCTAATGTTGCAAGTGCTTATCCATTTCACATCTGCTGATCTGAATGGAAATCTGTCGTCCTATCTAATCCTTCCGCCACATCCACATACTATATCTGTTCCTGTTCCCACTATCTGTCTATATTTTATTTCTCCGTTATGCATTAGTCCGTCTCTCCTGTCATGCTCCCTTCAGGCTGCACTCTTCTACTATTCCAACAATTATACCTACATGGTCTCTTTTTCTCCCTTAAACCACACAAATGCACATACTAACACACACGCACATCATCTCATTCAGCAGATATATACCGAGGCCCAGAGGGTTGGTACAAGGGACAACACCAAAGCCAGTCGCCTCCTGCCCTTCCCCCTGCTACCCACCCTTCCAAACACAAAATCAGCCTAGGGGTAAGTGTAGGGCAGACACGGTTTCAACAGAGCAAGCAATGCCAGAGCAACAGAGAAGCACAGGAAATGTGTGTAGAGGGAAGGATAGGCACTAATAGCGAACATCATAGAGAGAGAAAGTGTGCCATGGTCCTCAGGGAGCCCATTTACAGTTCTGTCCAATCACAGACATCATTTTCTGCCTGTATTATCCTTTTATGAGTGACGGGGATTTTAAAATACTCTATTATGAAAGAAACCATTTCTCTCACAGCCAAGGACACTGACACTAGTCTCTATAAATACCCGTTTTTAAACACTGAGTCACCGTATAGACTCGAAACGGTAGGCACAAACACCTCCTAGCAATTACCCAGTAGGCAGATGCTGAGGTCTGTCACTCTTGCTGCTAACAAGGTGCATGACTCTCTTGATGCTGTTGGAGTAAGTTGTTGTATAATACACAGTTTTCTCTCTCACACTGATGTATTTCCTGTTGAATAAAGAGGTTTGGCTGGGACATATTAGATGGCTTGTCACTGTTTTTTTTTTTTTAATTAATAGCCCTATAGGCTAGTCAGTTGCAAGTGGTCTTGGGGGAGGGACTTATTCTAAAGAGCATTTGATTGGACAAAAATTTGTACAGGGCAAGGTGAGTCATCAATATGTATGGTCTGCTTTCCCAAACTAAAAGTGCTATTTTGCTAAAAGTTAATTTTGTCAACATTTAAGCGAACACTAGCATATTTATTACCCTCAAAGCTAACAGATGTGCAAGAAAATCCACAGAACATTTCCTGCCTGATTTTCTACCTGTTATTATGGACCTATCTGGTGAACGTGATTTCACCAAGTCCAATCAACCAATGAGAATTGAGGGATAAGTTTACAGGAAATGTCAATTTTAGCCTTACAACCAGAGTTAGGTGCTTCTACACCCTTGTTATTCAACTATCATTTCCCTCTGATTTTAGGGATAAAGTAGGGGTAGGGATAGGGTTAGGTCTATGTTTTTGGACAATAATGTTGATCCAGGATCAACAAAAAATGTTGATCCAGGAACATGTCTTACCTGGCAAAATCACGACGACCCTGTCGAGCTAGCTAGCTATACACTGTAGTATACTTTTAAATGAATACTTATGGAAATAATTTACTTAAAGTAATTAAACATTTATATTGAAGAAGTTGCAATTTATTACATTTCAAATGTATTATCTTTAAATTTAATACGACATAAACTTAAAATTATAATCAAGTACTTAACGTGCATTAGCATGTTAGTAAACCCTTCAAAATAAGCTTCTTTAAAGCATGACACAATATTATTAAAACATGGGGATTTATATTGTACTTTAAAGTAAAACTCTATCATCTATCTATCTATCTATCTATCTATCATCTCATGCACGTCTATATATTATTAAGTCAAAAAGATGAAAGGACTTGAGTCATGTTCCCATCCAGGCACAAACCTTGCGTTTGCATTATTAATTCATCGCTTTACATACAGTAGATACATGCACACTTGTGTGTGAACTCCTCTCTCATGCCCTCCTCCTCCTCCCCTCGCTGGCTCTCTACAGTATGATATGTTTATAGGCAGTGGCTGAGAGAGAGCCAGCATTATAGCTGCTCCTGCTTGATAAGGAAAGCAAGAGGAGAGGGCGCTGGACGTCATGGCATCCAAAGACACCGTCGCGACTGCTTTTCTCACCGTGAGTCGGGAAATGACAGGTGAATAAATCCAATCGCTCTTTTTCTTCTTCCTATCCTACATTTGACGCGCGCACCGTGGGATTTGTTAAGCGCGTCCCCGCTCGCTGCCGGTGCTTTGTGTTTTAGTGGTTTGAAATCTTCACAGCGCTGAATGTTTGGTAAGGTGGCAGATTTGTGGAGATGTAATGATTTCTCATACAGATTGCATGTGATTAACGGTAGAATCATTCATTTCGCGGGTGAGCATGTGTGCTTATGGTCGCTTTAATGACGGTCACTTCGTGTCCATCTTCAAAAGACTAAATTTGTGCAAATCGATCAGTTCGTTTCCTGTATGTATGTGTGTGTGTGTGTGTGTGTGTGTGTGTCTGTTGCGTTCTCCTGCAGTGTGTAGGTAGTTGTGTGTGTGCGCGCGCGCATGATGCTGTTCTCTCTTTGATGTGTCTCAGATATGAGTTACTTTCAGTTCTTTACACATTTGCGTATCGCTGCTGACGCAAGTTCACGGAGAGGCTGATACACTTCAGTCACATTCATCATGTGTGTCTTCAGGGCTGATGGGCACACACACACTCATCATAGAGGCCGTCATCTTTGCGCACGGTGATGCGTCCTCCTCACACTTACTGACACATACAATGACACTGCTAGAAGCAATGCTAGAAATGATAACTTGTTAACTGGTTTACCATATACTCTATCACACACACACATATGTGACCATGGACCACAAAACCAGTCATAAGGGTCCATTTTTTTGAAATTGAGATTTATACATCATCTGAAAGCTGAATAAATACGCTTTGTTAGGACAGGACAACATTTGGCCGAGATACAACTATTTGAATATCTGGAATCTGAAGGTGCAAAAAAAAAATCGAAATATTGAGAAAATTGCCTTTAAAGCTGTCCAAATGAAGTTCTTAGCAATGCATATTACTAATAACATTTTTTAATTTTTATATATTTACAGTAGGAAATTTACAAAATATCTTCATGGAACATGATCTTATTATCCTAATGATTTTTGGCATAAAAGAAAAATCGATAATTTATTTATTGTTGGCTATTGCTACAAATATACCCATGCTATGACTGGTTTTGTGGTCCAGGGTCACATATATAGACATATATAGTGTGAGACAACACATTATCTTATCGTAAAGTTTTTTTTATTGTCTTATAATTAACAGTGATATTGAGTATTTAACAAGGCAATACATATACTTTTATGGTAATATCAGGGTTGTCACTTTAATTTACAGGGCACAGGACCAAATTATTGGGACCAGTAAGATAGGGGACCTTAATATGCCCCCATTGCTTTGGGCCCGGGACAGTGTTCCCATTTGTCTTTCCCTGTCGATGGCTCTGGGTAAAATATTTTAAAGTTCATAGCTTTTATAAGTATAATCAACTTATAATTTATGGGGAAAGTGGCATTCCCATAATTATTTGCGTGAAATTGTTTGAATTTATATTAAAAAAGAAATGGTATTAATTAGGCTATGTACATTACATTAGAGTGTTTAAGTTATTTAGTTCATGTTTATTGCATTATTCTGCCATTTGCAGTGTTTGTGATGATGTTTGTGTGAGTGACACTGTTCATTCTATTACTGGTCACTGGAGAGGCTAATTTTGATGAATTGTGAGTCATCATGTAGCCTTCCATTGTACCATTTGTATCATTATCAGCACTTTTGCAGTAATCTGCAGATTCTAATAGCTCAGATAGGATGGTGTATTAATATTGTTTTCCTTTTGGAAAGCTGAAAAGTAAAAAATGGTGAACAGTCACGACTAAAATATAGCCTAAACTTTCTCATACATACTGTAGAGTAAATTCAGATCAATTGAGCCGCTTTAGACAATAAACATCTCAATAGCAATATGCCTGAATTCATGCTATCTAAATTGTAACCTAAAATCTTGATGTGTTAAAAAGGTAAAATTACAAAAGAGCACAAATACAAATAAAACAATAAATTTGGAAAATGTTCAATCAGTCGAAATAAACCCACCTCAACACCAAGCTTATTTCACGGC
Source organism: Sinocyclocheilus rhinocerous (assembly GCF_001515625.1). NCBI lineage: Eukaryota > Metazoa > Chordata > Actinopteri > Cypriniformes > Cyprinidae > Sinocyclocheilus > Sinocyclocheilus rhinocerous. The sequence continues at coordinate 514,072 of NW_015628690.1, read as the reverse complement.
TACCTGCTAAATAAATATATAAATGCATGTAGATTATTGATTTGAGCTGCAATTATTGGATTATGTGAGAAGGAAGAGACCATAGAGTGACGTGAGAAACATGAAACTGGTGTAGTGTAGGACAAATATACATTTAAGTTATTACATGATAAATATTTGACCGGTCATTTCAGAATGGCATGTAATCAGCTAAAGTAAACAGTCCAGAGTAAAATAAAAAAGGAACAATAAGCACATTTAACAAAAATGAAACATTAAAATGGCAACATTAACTGAAGATGAAAAATAAGACTAGATATAAAAATAATAGTTAGCAAAGGTTTAGTAATGGGGGAATAGTGGGCATGACAGATCACCTACCACCATATGAAGGACAGTGATTGAAGACGTTCTGTGCTGCTAGAAAACAGCAGCCTTTAGATTCCCCTAATAAAAAGGGGAGCAAAATCACAAATGTGTGATCTCTCTCTCCATCTCTCTTTCTCTCAGTCACCACTTCTTTCATCTGTTCTAAATCTCACTCCATCACTTATTCCTTTTTTTTTTTTTTCATCTTCTCTTTCGCTCTTTCTTTGTGCACATTTACATATCCCTCCCTACCCCATTTACCCATTTATTTATCCCCCTGTGACTCGCTGTAATGGAAACATGTGCTCTAGTTTTGCCCTTTGCTGTTCTTAGTGTCTGTCAGAAAGCCTAGGATCCCGTGATTGGGTCTTACACAGATTAAAGTTGATTGCGACTGCATTAACTGTTTGTCTTGCTCTGATCCTTCTCTCCCTCTCTCTCTCCTCTGTTATTCCTTCTTCTGCTCGCTCTGCCTTTCTGTTCCTTCACGGAGTCTTTCCTCTTTATAAAAGTTTAAAATGCATATTCCAGGAATTAGATCACAAGTTTAAAATGTGATTGTTCGCACGTACATATACAGTACGTGCGAAGCCCGATAAAAAGTATGACTTTTCTCATTTATTTTCTGCTTTTGCTTTGAAGCACATCTTGAAGTGCTTTTTATTTGTGTTGCTATGTACAGTATGCATGCAGAAAGACCACCTACACAAGTGGACATGGTGTAAAAATACAGCATATGGGTATAAAGCAGTCATTTTCTAACCCTGCGTGCAGTGAAAATATGTTTGAGATAGATAGAGTGCTTCTCCTGCCGTTAATGCATCGCCTTTCTATTTTGCAGAGAGCATCAGACGAGTTATCGACAAGACATCAATCAAGTTGATGAGAGCTATCAAAGTAGAGAACAAGAGTGGCAAATCAGAAGATCGGATTCTGGTAAGGCACTGCATTTAACTTCCATATTTAACTGCATTAACTATCCATATGTCCTTAAAAGGTCAGTTGACGCAAATTAAAATTGTGTCGTCGTTTACCATCAGGTTGGTCCAAATTTCCCAAAATGTTTGTTCTTCAGTATATTTGATTATGTATGTGTGATAAATTTTTGGACATGTATTGAATTTATTTAATACACAAGTTTCACAATTTGAGTTGAATTACTGAAATAAATGAACTTTTCCACGACATTCTAATTTATTGAGATGCACCTGTATATATCCATCATAAATATATATATTTATGTTTTAAATAACAGCATATATCATCATATAGGTTTTATTAAGGTCTACATATAAACATTTATCAGGTATCATATATGGCAATATCACTCTTGATAATTGATATAGGGCAATATATATGTGTGTTGTATATTACATTTCAGTATAATTCTTTATTTTACATATAATTACAAAAGAGACCTGAAGCTTTCAGGGCTCAAAAAAGAAAAGAAAAAAAGAATGCAAAAGCACCATAAAAGAGCCACAGAGATTTTTCTCAGGACTTCTTCCAAAGCCATAAACAGACTGAAATGCATGCAAGGTAATTTTAAGAAATGTAAAAAGTCCTTCACTGATGATGTTCACTTCTGGTTAGCTGTGACTGGATCATTGAGTCAGTGTGTTGAATTCAAAAACTGAATTAGTTTGATTCGTGAATGATTCATTCAGACCATTCAGCTCTTGACTGAAGCAGCCTGCTGTTTACAGGCTTAAAGCTTCAGTCCCTGTTCTGAAACAGTGTTCCACTAAAGAAAGTCATCCAGGTTTGGAACAATATGAGGATGAGTTTTGAAATTATGTAAACATTTCATTTTCATGTTTTTTGAGTGAAGTAGTCCTTTAAAAACCCATCAGCATTGGGTAAACGTGTGCATCCACTTTGTGCCTTTATTTTGTGCTTCTATTATGCAGCTGTAACAAAAACAATGAGACTAAGACTTTAACCTTTCCTCCTCTGTAATGGTGTGTGCAGTGTTTACTGCCTGCTGGTTGGGTTGTTTTTGCCAAGTCCATTTGGAGAATGGGCAGTGGAATCAATGATAAAAGCAATGTACGTGTGATGGTGCACACACACAAACAGAAATCGCTGGAGACCGGACCCCTGCTGAGCTGTGAGCATTACTGCGGCCATTGAGTCTCGGTGGGTCTGAGGGACCGACCGACTCTATTGGGAGTGTGTGCGAGATGGAGGATGGTGAGAGAAGAGGTGGCATACGAATGCCAGTGTGTGTGTGTGTGTGTGATAGTCACTTCAAGACCATTGAAAGCAGCTGGAGACTTGAAATGCCAGGGTTTGGAACCACAAAAGCTAAATTAATCATCCAGATTGGTTTCAAACACACACACACACATACAGAGTGAAGGAGGTGACTGAGGTGAGGAATCAAACTAATTTCCTGCTGAGTGTCAATGGACTGTTGTTGACACAAACCCTGAGAGATCTTCCTTTTCTACGCTTGATATCAAAACAATTTTGACAGATATTGCTAGTAAATTTCACAAATAATTACAAAGAATTGGAAACTAACAGTGAATTAACTGTGACATTTTGAAGTAGAATAACTGAAATAGTATTTTCTTGTAAAATGTATTCAGATTATCTTGTTTTATCTTATTTTATTAAATACCCCCTGTGGTGAAAATCTATTTTTAACACTGTTTGTCTGCTGTTTTTAATATGCTTCAAGACAAAATTGGTTAACACCACTGCTCAGCATGTTCCCTTTAAAGCTGCAGTGTAGCAAAACAGTCTCTAAAAATGTGGTTTGAAACCAACCCTGTTTCTACTGTCGCAAACATTTCACCAAGCTCGTCAACTGGGATGGGATTTTTCATATCACTAGCAAATCATTTCTACCTAAGGTTGCTGATTTTCAGAAGGTAACTCTCTGAGACGGTGAACAGGAACATGGTTTGTGTTATATTAGCTACACGTTATTTGCTGTTCAATAACATAGTTACTCCTTGATATTAGTTACCGTTACGTGTCTGATGATGTAGCCACAAAAGCTAAATTAATCATCCAGATTGGTTTCAAACACACACACACACATACAGAGTGAAGGAGGTGACTGAGGTGAGGAATCAAACTAATTTCCTGCTGAGTGTCAATGGACTGTTGTTGACACAAACCCTGAGAGATCTTCCTTTTCTACGCTTGATATCAAAACAATTTTGACAGATATTGCTAGTAAATTTCACAAATAATTACAAAGAATTGGAAACTAACAGTGAATTAACTGTGACATTTTGAAGTAGAATAACTGAAATAGTATTTTCTTGTAAAATGTATTCAGATTATCTTGTTTTATCTTATTTTATTAAATACCCCCTGTGGTGAAAATCTATTTTTAACACTGTTTGTCTGCTGTTTTTAATATGCTTCAAGACAAAATTGGTTAACACCACTGCTCAGCATGTTCCCTTTAAAGCTGCAGTGTAGCAAAACAGTCTCTAAAAATGTGGTTTGAAACCAACCCTGTTTCTACTGTCGCAAACATTTCACCAAGCTCGTCAACTGGGATGGGATTTTTCATATCACTAGCAAATCATTTCTACCTAAGGTTGCTGATTTTCAGAAGGTAACTCTCTGAGACGGTGAACAGGAACATGGTTTGTGTTATATTAGCTACACGTTATTTGCTGTTCAATAACATAGTTACTCCTTGATATTAGTTACCGTTACGTGTCTGATGATGTAGAGAGCGATACATAAAACACATTGCTATTCTGATACATTGACTTGTAGATGACATCTTCTTCGGAATCAGTTTGTGGTTCAAATATACGTATATGACTACATTAATCCATTATTGCCACTTGCCATTGTGTAGTGTTTATTGCTTCTATTAACCAAGTGAAAGTGGAGCAGGTTTTCTGAGCTGGTGTGATTGAGTGGAGGCGGGGACTAATTTGCATGTTCATGGTTCCGTGTATAATAAATGAGGTAAGGGTGTAGAGTTTATATATTTAAGCCATTATAAGGCATGAAGAAATTATTTTCAGAGTTAAAATGTTTAAGTATGTCATTTTCATTATCAAAGATAAGTTTGAAGTGATAAAATTAGTGACTGCAGGGGGACTTAAAAGGAAAAAAATGAAAGGAAAGTCCACCCAAATTAAAGTTCAGTCAGTACTCAGCCACATATCATTTGGCACCTGTGGAACACAGTAAGAAAAGTTTAGCAGAATGTTCTTGCTGCTCTTTTCCATTCATTAAAAGTGAATACTGACTACAGTACAAACAATTAAACTGAATTTTCATTTTTGGGTGAACTATTCCTTTAATCTCACCCCTCCTGCCAATCTGCCTTGGTTTCTCTTCCTCTTTCTTACTCTATTTATATTAGCATCTTCTTCACCCTTCCCCCTCCGCTGTGTCTTAGACAGCTCTTTTTTCTTTCTCTGTCATTGTTCTGTACTTCCCATTATATGCTTTACTCAGGCTCGCTTCTCTGTTCTGTCAGATTGATGTCAAGTGTGTATTTTCGGTAGTTTAATGTGCTTATGATTGTGGATGGTTAGAAATTGTGCCCAAAGAGCAAGGCAAATTTAAATGTAGGTCCGACACTATGACGAGAGCTTGGGGGTATACAAAAACACACACACACTTACATCCAGTGTAGAGATATTTGCTTGTGGTCTGTCACTCGCTCACTGTGTGTGTGTGTGTGTGTATGTGTGTGTGTGTGTGTGTGTGTGTGGTGGGATGCCAACTGTACCAGCTTACAAAACACACCCTCATCTGCACATCAATCCATACACACACACACACACACACACACACACAAATCTCTGGCCCCGATACAGTTGTGTAGAGCACTCAGCAAGACATCAGCTCAAGCCTTGGGGCACGGCACTAAAAAATATCGCTCAAACACACTTTTTCGTACACGTTCACTTAGAGATCACACAGTCTTATGTGCGCACACACATACAGAGTATATATTTTGTGGGCCCACAGCAGAGAGCAATGGTGTGATGTTGGAAGAGGGGATGGGATAAGAGCTGGGCTTGGTGAACAAGAACACACCAGGGAGAGGCTCGCGAGAGGGGGCAATGGAGAGAGAGAGCTAGCGAGGGGGTGGGCGGCAGAGGAGATTGCTTGTTTTGAAGCCCCAAATGTCGCCTTTTCTTCCCCTTCAATTATTTATCTCGGTCTGTCGCTTCAGTTTTTCCTCTCCTGTGGAATAATAGGCCAATTAAAGGCTGTGATCGCCACAGTGAGTGACGTGAAGACTTCCTCAGATCCAGGCTGTCCGCACCACCACCCTGTCTGCTGGACCGTACTCATGCGGAACGGTTCCTAGCTGCAATGACTGGCTTAGTGGCATGCTTAAATTCAGACGCCGTGATTTTATTTGGATATTTCTCACAAGATTTTGTTGTTTTGAAGTACATGATTGTTAATGGGCAGTTGACAGCACTGGTGGTGTCTTGCAGTGTGACTTGCAATTCATCTAAAACTACTTATATGAATTCTTATATAATTCAATTTTTTATTTTAATTATATAATTTTTATAATTATTATGTGTGCAGTTTTATGACCTCGTTTTAAATATATTTTATGGAATTTACTTACTCTAATGAATTTACTTGGCAAAGTGCATTTGTCACTCTGCAGAACCAATTGCAAAAAGTTTTAAAAATGGCCTTTAAAATGGTAAAACTATAAACTGTGAAATAGTGAACAGTCACAGCACCTAGCCTAAATATTACGTTTTAGTGCCACATTATAATAATAAAAATAATAATAAAAAACTATGATTTTGAGAATAAAGTTGTAATGTTTCAATAATAATTATGCCTTTAATGAAGAAAGTCACTATAAAACATTTTACAAGAATGCCCCTTTTATATTTTTTCCTTATGGCTTTAATGTCATAATGCTACTTTATTATCTTCAAAATATTACTACTTTAATCTTGTAGTATTATGACTTCACAGCTTTATGGCCTTAACTGTCTTTACGCTTTATGTTCTTTTTTTAAAACATGGTATTAAAAACTGTTGTAAAATATACCTTTTTGATTAAAAATAAAATACATGTCATGATTTGTAAACGTAACTTTTACATACGACTTATGAGCTTTATTAAATCAACACTCTGGATTAAATACCAGTTAAACTTCATTAACATTATATTTACAGAAATGAACATACTGTACAGTGGAAGTCTATGGTGCAGCTGTTTGTTGTCCCATAGACCTCCATTATAACTGCATAACTGTCAATATATTGTTTACAGCTAGTAGCTTAGCTTGTATTTAACCCAGAATAATCCTTTAATGTGCTGATAAATTCACATTAGATCTTTAAATATAAAAACTAACAAGGATTATGGGTGTACCGCTCAGGGTAATGCGCTTTCTCTGGTCTAAGAAGTATCTTAGAGTTGCACAACTGCTGCATTATGATAGTAGTGGCAGGGTAAAGACGAGTAGCCTAATGTGATACGAGGCGCTTAAGGAGAAGTCTGCGGTGCAAGGATAACCTGTGGAGATGTTGAGAGGCAGTGACTATGGGGGATTGCACTGCAGTCTGGACGGATGTGATGCAAGAGACAAGCCGATCCACATCCGAAGAGGAAGAGAGATGGAGTGAGATATACAGTATAAAGAGTAGATATGGTGTGAAAAGTATCCCTTTTGGTTTGTTTAGAGTATAAAGAGTATGACCTAAAGCTGAGAGTATTTTTCAAAATACATAAAATTGTCTTTTAAACAGATAAATATTCTTGAGATGCACAATTGTGTGATATTGAGTGGATTCCATTCAAAAGTGTGCATCATTGTGCCATACTATGAAAGACAGCACTTGAATTGAGCACTCCGAAGAGAGGGCAAAGGCCATTACTGTTTCACAGTAACAATTTAATTTGAATTCTGAATGTTGCCTTGAAATTCAGGCTTATATAGATTCTTATACTGTAGCAAGCAAAACTTCTGTGTCAATTTGGTCTTTAATTCATATTTATTTTTGTACTGCAGCAAATAAATGAATAAATAATAACAAAATAAATTAATAAATAAATCCAGCTACTGGAATCTGTTCCACCACCCCATGCTATGAGATGTTTTTGTAGTGGCTTGAAAGTATGCGGATGAATCTTAACCAGCATCAGTTTGATAAATATTAGAACCTGCTTGTATAAGAAACATGGGAGGAACAAAATCCAATGGCAAGCAATTCAGCTGCCAAAATATGTTCCCCCACCCCATGCGGAGACATGTTGATGTAGTGGCTTAAAATCGGTTGATTTTATTTTATATGAGGATGAATCCTGACCAGTATCAGTTTATTAAATATTAGAGGCTCCTTTTACAAGAAACATGGAGGAAATGATGAAATCTGATGATGAAAAATGAATTTAGACTTTACACACACACACACACACACACACAATGGTAATAAAATGAAATTTTATTTTTGATAATTTTTTTTTAGTAATAATAATATTTGTAATTACTATTTTTTATTATTATTTTTTTTTTTGGTGTTTTTGTCTTTTATATTGATAGGACAGATCAGAGCTGACAGGAAGCGAAGAGAGAGAGGGGGGCGGGATCAGGAAAGGTCCTCGAGTCAAAATTTGAACTCAGGACGCCCGTAGTGCAACGGCGCAGTATGTCGGTGCCGCCATAATATTTGTTATTATGAATAATTATTTATTTAAATGAATCATTTCAAGTTGTAAGTCTTACACACCTTTGCCTCTCAAGTAAATTTTCTTTAAGGATGTTTAGGTATTTTTTTGGAAAAACATTGATTTAGAAAAAAATATATTAAAAAATTCTTAATATAAGATAAATGTACTTTTTAACTAAAAATATTTATACTTTGTTTAACTTATTTATACTACTTGTATTGTTAGTGCAGTATGTCAAATTACACTTATATGAAGTCTTGAAAATGAAATGAAAAGTCAGTGATTATTTACTCACCCTGGCGTTGTTCCAATCCCTTCTTAAATTTGAAAAAGTGTTTTAGGGGTATACGAGGGTTTGATGAAAATCAAACTGAAATGTAATGTATTATTTAACAAAAATCCTAACCTTGGCTTTTGGTCTTATGTGCACAACCATGTGTTCATGAAACTCTATTAGCACAGCAGTTCACTCTGACTGTTGGAATATACAGGGTGGTGCATGGGACCATTCAGTGATACTCTTGTGTCTTTTTTTTAAAGCTTGATGTTGGTCACTATTCACTGCCATTATAAGCACAAGTGCAAACAGGTCTTTTTTTAATTATAGGCATTATAACAACACCAGGGTGAGTAAATAATAAATGAATGGGTGAACTAACCCTTTAACTAAAAAGAAGACAAAAATACTCATTAAGAACAGGCTTGCAATGCAGAAAACTACATAAGTAACATACTTCCTCCAGTCTTAAGCTTTTAGCCCCTCCTCTCTGTCTTTGTCTTTCTATCTCTCTTTTATTTCCTCTCTTGTTCTCTCACTCTGGGCTTTAGTTACAGAGCTGCTTTGATTCCAAGACTTTTAATCATCAGTGAATCTGGAGCACACGGCATTTCAGCCCTGATCCGTCCTTCCTTCTATCCTCCTTTCTCACTCTTTATTCCTCTCATCTCTTCGCTTCTTAAGTTCAGTACAGTTAAGACGCGGACCTGCCGCGGGAGTAGATCCACGCTCTTCCTCTCACCTACAAAGGCTGACAGCCGAAATGGGTCCGTCTTAGGCAATGATACCTGCGTGCAAGCAAGTCGGTGTGATGTGTCTGAGAAGAGATGTACAGGGGCATGTTTGGAGCAATCTGCTGCTCTTTTCGAGTTTCCTGGGCACAGCGCTGACGTGTCCCCAACACCCTTTGAATTATGGGTCGTGTTTGAAGTGTCAAGCCAGATCCCTGACATCATATGATTAATATAAACCCTCTCCCTTCTGCACACACAAACCTCCCCTCCCTCACACACACACATCCTCATATCTCTCATTCTTTGAAGTCGGTACTGAGAGGTGGTGGATGATTTTTAGGGCAAGTGTTGAACCAGTCTGATCTCCTCAGGCTCGAATGGTCTATGAAAGCCACGGACTGAAGTCGTCCCGTCTACCTTCCACGTCTGCAATCGCAGGATGAAAGTGTTTTTTTTGCAGCTTAACGAGTGGATGCGGTGGGTGGCTGTCTCAGTCAAACCACCTGACCTCTGACCCCCTACTCGGAGGACAAGTATAGTTGCAGACAAAGCCGACCTTGCTTGGGCCCATCCTCTGCAGTTTTCCTCACAAAAAGGCTTGCTCAACAGGGCTCGGATCCAATAATGAATACTAATGTTGATATCATTATATGCTGGATGCCATATTCTGGTTGCGCTCAACAGCAGGGTGAGTAATGTGCGTCGTAGCTTAACTGCTGCATTCATTACCATGCGATCAGCCACGGTCCCCACCCATGCAATGTGTTAGGTAGTCTTTGATGTATTCTGATCCGTTCCTTAATTGGGGGTCCCCCCTCTTCCATCCATCCATGCAAACTCGGTCAAGTCCAAACACCCCAGCGGGCTTTAATAATTAATGTGGCTGTTTACGTGCCGATCTTTTGTGTCTGCTTCCTTTGATAGTAAAGCCTTTGATGAGTAGACGACACTTTCTGGTTGCCAAACTGACTTTTCCTTCCTCTATCTGTTTCTCTCGCGTCATCTCTCTTTCTTGAGGGGCGTATTTATATAACTAAGTTTTCCTGACCCGTTATTGAGTTTTGAGGTGGGGTGCACTCTCTAAAATGTCATCTCGTGATCAATGGTTGTGTCTCTGTTAACTCTGACAAAGCATCGAGAACTTCCTTTACACAAAACGCCCCAAACATCCAACCCAAGCCTCCATCAAAGCCTATACGAATACCCGCCATCAAAGCCTATACAAAGTCTTTATTAAGGAGAAATCTGGGATCTCCATGTCTCTGTTTCTTCTTCTTGGTGGGGTGCCATTAGTAATACATTGGAGGGAGGCCTTGAAGAATCGAAAGCGACAGGGCAGAAACAGAATAGCGTGAAGGAGGGTGAAGAAACCAGGGGGCCTAGGTTGTGGGGGCCGCACTGAATCAGAGGAAACAGGGATTTTTGAGTTGTATTGAAGAGAGGATTTGAGAATATACATAGTAGATCAGACAAAGAACATCTCGAGATGAGTGGAAGAATGTTGGAGAGGGAAAAAAGGGCAGTAATATGGAAACTGGTTGATGTTTAGATCAGTAGTTCTCAAACTTTTTGACTCAAAGGCCCCCACTGTTTACTGAGCATTCAAATGACCCTTGTATAATATATCATTAATATAAATTATTTTTTTATAATAACATATTGATTAAATCATTTTAAGTCATCCTGCAGCCCCTAGTGGGCCTTGGCCTGCTTTGTTGAAATTCACTGGTTTAGATCATGAGGAAGGGAGTGATTGGTGTGTGGGGTGTGACAAAGGCCTAAATGAAGTATGCTAATGAAGAATTTAAATTATGAATGAGATTACGAGGTTTCTCCAGACCTTACCATGCTATTTCACACACACACATACACACTCACTCTCAAAATATAGTACAATCCTTATTTTCATGTTTCTGTAATCCTCAGACATCACACAAATCCTTCTTCCTTCCTCTCTGCGCCTACTCATCTGTCTGTAACGCCGTTCGGCCTCACTTCAGTACACATGCGAAATCCATAAACAACAGCACCCATAGAAGTGCCCAGTGTACACAGTTTCTCTATAAATTTGTTATAGAACTGTAAGACTAGAACAACCTCAGACACTTTGATCTTCTAAGATACAGACAATACAATCACAGTGTATTAAAGTACAGGCATCTGTTTCCACATCTCACTGAGAGAAGATGCAGGAAAGCATTTGTTCTTTTTCTTCCATTTTCTTCCCTTCGCTCAGCTCACTCAGTATGGTCAATAGCAAAATATAATGTTCTACATGAATGCAAGTGATATTTACAGTCATGATTGTCTGTATGTAAATGTCTCAGTGCAACTGGTACAATCTTACAAGAAGTAAACTAAAAGATAATAAAGATCCTAGTTCAGAGATATTTTGCTTATTGTAGAGGGTGTGTCCTTTCCCAGTGTATTTCATGAAAATCACCATCTATCCCCAAAAGGTGTAAACTCTTCACGTCTAGGCCTTGATCAATGCAAATTCCAATTGTTCGTTCCTGTCTCCATTTGGAAGATGTTTGTCTTGATCTGAGTATTTAATGTTGCAAGAAGATCTACACGATTCTGTAGCCAGATGAGCCCATAGTGTGGAGTGTGAAAGCGCGTGCGCATTTTACTTTCACTTTCAAATAGCGGCAATTCGGCGTAAAGCAATTATTCGTTTTTAGTTCGTTTGAATTTTCCCTCTTTTCCTCGCTTTCCGTCGCTTTTAA
>NW_015628690.1:483721-501760 GCF_001515625.1 Sinocyclocheilus rhinocerous | reverse complement strand
TATAACTGTCCCAGCTATTCAAAACTGGGATTGCTATACCAGAAAAAAAGGGGGGACCAGTATCTTTGCAAAGGGTCTAATTGGTTATTGGGTGTAAGTTCTGCAGTAAACGCAAAAAGGCCCAAAACAGTCTAAATTCCTTTTCCAAATGTGTATTAAACCATTTTCACTCCATAGTTACAAGCAACAATTTATAAAGCACCAACAAACAACCTCACCCAGGGCTGACAAAAAGAATAAAAATAAGCAATGAAACAACATCCAGTGGAAATGTGCAAAGGCTTGAATGCGAAATGTCCCATAATCTGTAGATTAGCCAAACCAGTAGATAAACGGCAAAAGTCAACAGGCTTTTCAAAATCCAAAATATTGCCAAACAGGCGCTTTTGCATTTCGTTTCGAAACTAAATCATCCGCCATCATCTTTTCTGTCTCACCTCACTCTTCTTGTCAGTCAGCTCGACTCACTCTCCTCACTGGATAAATGAAATCTGATCTGTGATGCGACTGTCGTTTGTCACGCTGCATTGAGCAGCCGCGTTCAGTTTTTAATTGTAGTGTCTGTTCTTTTACTGAACTAAATGATTTTTATTAGGCTACCACAAAAAATCAAAACGACGGTGGGGGTCGGTGCCACGGTGGGCAAGTGACGTAATACCGGTATCACCGTCAACACCGTCTATCGCGGCAAGCCTAGTCTATACACTCCATACTATGTATTTTTCGGAAGTCAGGAATGCATCTTTTACTCTTAGATTTATCTTTGAGAATTAGATGTCTTGTATTGATTTGAATTGACTATGTAATTGTGTGTAAGTGTAATTCTGACTTTGAGATGAATGACTATAGTATGTTACGTTTAGTTTATAACACCACAAATCTACGCTCATGTTAGTAACGGACTAAAATGCAGCTTAGGTGGAGCAGAGGGGCACACCGACTGTTGTTTTAGAGCTCCAGCTAACACATTGCATTAGTCATGTACTGTATACTTAGAGTGTAGAGGCTAATAATGGGGTTTCCTTTTAGAGCAACTGTGTTGTTGTTGACCAATTTAAATAGGGTTCAGCCTCACCCTCTGATTATTGTAAAATGATTCTAACTAGGTGTACATGGGAAACCATGGCATGATTATATAAAGTTATCATTAGAGCAAGTTAAGTTGGTCAGCTTGGTTCTATGGTAATGGTAATGACCTCTGGTTAGATATAGTCTTACCTTAATTGATTGTGTTCAGATCTATGGGGACTAAATTATATATTCTAGAATGAGCAAAGTAGGTACAGGCCTTCTAGAATATTAGTCAATCGCCCCCTTCTAATGACCAAGACTGACGAGTTTGTGAGTATGAGATCCGTATAAATTACATTTAAATTGATAATTAAATTAGTTTTATTATCAAAGCTCTTTAGTTTTTATTGCTGGGTGCAAAACATATAATGCAATGCAACGCAGAGATGATTGAGAGATACAAAGAAATGTCCTACAAAAGTCTGATGTATCTGTTGTAAAAACGTATACTCACATTTTAACATGATTTTTCTAGTTGTTTTAGTCCAGTAAGTGTTCATCTTAAAATATTACTAATAATATAAAAGTTATTCTTATGTTTACTTTATAAAAATCAGTAAAAATTGAATAACAAAAATGTGTACCATGACCTAAAAGTGGCCTTTTACTTGTTAAAAAATTATTAACTATCAATCAGACAGCAGACGGCATGTTTTCATCATGGTATATCTTTGAGACCTTAAAAATTTGCATTTCAAATATGATACAGTGGGCTTTATAGGATACAAATACATTTGTGCTGCCGCTGCGTAATTCACATTTCAGCAAACAAGAGCCCAGTTGTATGTAGTATTATCTTTATGAGTAAAGAGTTCAGAAGACAAAATGCTGTAACGTTAAAGTTCCTCAGGAACTGCTTTATGACTTACAGTATATAATGTCTGCTATCCATTAGATTCCGTTGAACAGGCTGTTCTCCAGAGAAACCTAAACCATCATTTCTTAGAACACTGTCTTGCACTTTTTACTTTATCTTGTACTTTATTTATTGAGCTTTCATCCTCTCTTTTGTCTCTCAGGTTTTGGCAACATGGCGGCTGTACCTCATGGCCTCCAAGATACCAACCAAGGTACGGTAGGCAATTACGCACCACCTGTCTGCTCCGTCTCAAAGCACTGCAGTAATCTGGTTTAGCATGACTTATGTAGCAAGATGCTCATTTTCACCCCAGGTGGAACAAACGTTCAACTTCCTGGAGATTCGGGCAATGAACACCCACCCGGATAATCAAGTAGGAAAAGCGTTTACAGGGCTCCAGTGTTTTAGCTTTTGTGGCCAGATTTTCCTCTCCATCGTTTTGCTTCACTAAAGCGTGTTCTTTCCTTCACAGGTTGTCATAGAAACAGACAAGTCCCCATATTCCCTGAGGCTGCAGTCTAATGACCACCTGGATCAGCTGATTAGCCACATCAACTTTGCTCTCTCTCGGATCTTCAACAACTCCATCTACACGTAAGTGTCCCAAGAACCCCACAAGTTTACCGTGGTCCTGCATAGCCAGACTTTGACTGAACAGCATAATGGTCCACATTGCAGCTTATTCTGGCGAAGAACCGTCCACTCAAACAAGATTAAACTGTCTGACTGACACAAAAAGCAAAAAAGCTTATTTTTTGCATTGCATTTAGGGGCAGGTTTGTTTAAAATAGATTATACCACAATAGACTGCTGTTGAAAGAATTACTGAAGTAATTGTGTGGAAGTTTTTTTAGTATAGACTTCTTAAATCCAAAATACGTATTTATATTATTATATTATATTACGGTTATACTTATATACATATTACAGTTATATATATTTATTATATTATATTACAGACATAAGACAAACAAGGATACAAGCTCACGAGGTCTAATGTATGCAATACAATTTTTAAAAACTTTTTAACAATAACAAAATCTTTACTTTTGTAAAGAAACCTCATGTAATATGCATAAAATTCCAATACTCCCGTTTATCAGTACATGATATGATAAAATCTTTGGTAAATAATAGATATTACTGTACACTGTGTACAGGAATAGTTCACCCAAAAATTTAAATTCTGTTATCATTTATTCACCCCCCACTTGTCCCAAACCTGTATGAGTTTCTTTCTTCTCCTGCACACAACAACATATTTTAAGAATGTGGATAACCAAACAGTTGATGGTAGCCATTGACTTGCATAGTATTTTTTTCCATACTATGGAAGTCAATGGCTACCGTCAACTATTTAGTTTCTAACATTCTTAAAAATATCTTCTTTTGTGTTCACAAGCTGAAAGAAATGTGCTGCTAAAATTTGCTATATTATTGCTATATTTGCTATATTACACTGCAAAGTTAAATAGATTGTTTTTCTTATGGATATCTAACTAACTAATGCTGAATTTTTTTCCATTAACCTGAAAAATTCCATTATTATTTCATTTTTTTCCATTAAAACAAATCTTTGTTCACAGGTAGACTAAAAGAAGAAACCTATGTGCCCTCATTTTCAGAAACTGTATAAAAACAGCCAATCAGATTAAAGCTCGCCAGATTGAGATGTGTAATATGCCTCTGACGGTCAGCAAATATGATGTCTGAAGCAGAGACCAGTCCTGTTGCAGTCTATATTTGCTCACACCATCCGAACATAGACGCAAATCTGATTTCTGTGGCCTTTGCACTGTATTTTGTAGTGCTAATGTAGTTTTTTGGAGAATCCATAATGCTGCCTATAGGATTCGGTATCTGCTAGAGCAGCAGGGGTGTGAGGTACTGCTGAGCAGTTAATTGAGAGATTTTCTCATATTTAGACAGGAGGAGATTAGTGCAATGCATAATAGCGCTCTTTTTCTGTCTCTGTGTTCAACTCTCTCGCTTTCTTTCCTGTTTCAGCTCTTTGGCCAGGTGTTCACATGCTGGGTCAGAATAACTGAGATTCTGATGCATTGTGAATCCCCCTCTCCCCCTCCCTCTTTTTTTTCAGCCCCTCCATCTTTCACGCAGATGGAGATGTTACTGACGGAAATCGGAAATTTTCTCCCAGCTCTGAGAGTTCGGTGGAGACGCAAAGGGCATGTGGTGAGAGAAATATAAGTACATATAGTTCATGCATCCACACAGTCTCATAAATATTTTTTATTATACACCAGATATTAATCTCTCTAATCTCTTTTCTTCCCCTCACACCACTGCCGTCATCTTATAGAATATTTTGAATGCATGCACTTCATTTATGCCATCAACTCGGTTTTGGTGCGCTTTGCTATTCATGACAAATTATATAACAATATTAGTTTTGCCAGCTGCAGCTGTAGACAGTGGAGGACAGAATAAGTACACTGTGCCAAATACATAAATTAAGAAAACAACAAAAAGAATAATACAAAAGATCAAGTAAGAATGATAAAAGTAAAATAAAATCATAATAGCAACCAGTGATTAAATGAGTGAGTATAAGAAACACTATGCAAATTATTCAATGCCCTTCATATGGTGACAGGGAGAGATGCAGTGTGCTAGTGCACAGTTGTCCTTGTGTTTGACTTGTTTTATACTGTATGCTTGAAGACGAGAAACAAAACCTTGTTTCACAGTCTTGATGCAATAGGAGAACACTTTAAATCTCTTTTTGTTTTTGGAAGACAGCACATACTGTAAACATCCCTACTTCCTGGCAGATATTATTAAAATAGATGTCATATTGTCTGTGTAAATGGTGGAAAGAATCTGACTGTGGTCCACCTGTGTTATCCAATCAAAAAACTATCTAATCGAAAACATCTGTCTCTCTCCTAACTAGCTGATGATGTGAATCAGGTGTGTTAAATAAAGAAGATATGCAAAATGTGCAAAGCAGTGGGTCCTCAGGATTAGAGTTGAGAACAACATTTTACTGAAACGAGTTTTAAAGGAATAGTTCACCCAAAAATGATAATTTGCTGACAGTTTACTCACCTTAAGCCCATCCAAGATGTAGATGAGTTTGTTTCTTCATTGGAGCAGATTTAGAGAAATGTAGCATTGCATCACTTGCTCACCAGTGGATCCTCTGCAGTGAATGGGTGCCGTCAGAATTAGAGTTCAAACAGCTGATAAAAACATCACAAAAACCCACATAATTGACACTGCTCCGGTTCATCAATTAACTTTAATAAACAAATCCACACAAACACTCCAAAACAGATTTTGATTTGAGAAGACAGCAGGGGATGGACTTTTTCACTGCAGGAAGTATAGATTAATGACTGGTATTTTGGCCAGAAGTTAAAACGCCTGACTAATGGATTTGTTTATTACAAACACGCAGCTTTTCACTTCATAATACATTCATTGATGGACTGGAGTTGTGTTGATTACTTCTGGATTTTTGTGATGTTTTTATCAGCTGTTTGGACTCTAATTCTGGCGGCACCCAGTCACTGCAAAGCATACATTGGTGAGCAAGTGATATGCTAAATTTCTCCAAATTGGTTGAGATGAAGAAACAAACTCATTCACATCCTTGATGGCCCGAGGGTGACTAAATTGTAAGCAATTTTTGGGAGACTATTCCTTTAAGATCCAACAGAAACTTTGTATTCTTTAATATTTAGAAATAAGTGCACTGAATTTATTTAATACACGAGTTTCACAATTTGAGTTGAATTACTGAAATAAATGAACTTTTCCACGACATTCTAATTTATTGAGATGCACCTGTATTTACTGATGTTTTCAAGAATCCAGAAATCAATGAAGACTCTATAATGTGACATTAAGAATATGAAAAAAATGGTATAGCCAACTCAAGAACACTATACAGAGGAGAAAAATAGATCTTTATAAGAAGAGAGTTCTTGGCTTTAAGTGCTCTAACAATCATTGAAAAACCTTTATGTGCATGAGTGTAGTTAGGGCAGTTTTTCGTTGTTAGGCACATGATTTCTCTTTCTCCCATTTCAGGGGGCTTTTCTGAGACATATGCAGCTCTGTGCGATTACAATGGCATTACCTGTAAAGAGGAAGTGCAGTGGGTAAGAGCTTCCTATTGACCACAAAAATATCCTCTGCAAGAGAAGAGGCCATTTTCTGTATGTGTCACTGATTTTTATTGCACTCTAAATATGTTTTCTTCCTCTTTTTGAGTCTCTCTCTGTCTTCCTCTATCTCTTTTGCTCTTTCAGGATGTGGATACCATCTATCATTCGCAGGATAACAGGGAGTTTAACCTGTTGGACTTCAGTCACCTGGAAAGCGGGTAGCCACAAGTTTACATCTCATCTTAATATTCATGTTCTGTATCTGCAACCTCTAATTGCTAGCCATCACTTCCATTGCTATCTCGGTGGATTTAAGCTTCTTCATTTTGGAAGGATTAATCTAATGATAACTCTTTGCTTCATTAATTGCTTCGTATTGACAGGGATTTCAATGATAACTGACTGACACAGGCAATCTGACGTCAGCCACTGCTTTGAATGTGTGCTGAATTGCCACAGTAATCATATATTTTGCCTCTTTCCTGTGGCGTCCCTGCTCGGTTTGAGTCATGCTGTGTCTTTTTACATCCGTCCAATGGGTGTCAGGTTCCTTAACTGATTCCAGATCAGATTCTGTATTTTCTGCTGATGTTGGTCTGTGTTTGAAGTCTGAAGGCTGGTTCTTGACTATCTTCCTGTTGAAACAGGATTACATGTATATATATGACCTGTGAAAATTGACGTCAACTCTGCATGCCCAGCTGCACGACCCTACCGCCTTTAACACATAAAAAAGAAAATGCACTTAAAATTTATACTCTGACTCTGAGAAATGGTTCATTGAGCACTTTGCTCAAGGGCAGTTCCGCTTATCTGCAGAAAAGGGATTTTTTTTCGGCAGTCACATGATGAAACTCTAATGGGAGTGCGGCCACTTAAAGATCATTTTTGAATTTTAAAAAGAGCTTTTGCCTGACAAGACAGTGCTTGTCATTTCAGATATACAGTTTTGAGTGGTTTTATTTAGTCTCTTTCAGATGATTGGTGTAATTTAGCAAAGGCTTTGGAGTTCCATCATTGACCACATTTACATGCATGTGGAATTTATAGTTGGAATTTGCCATATTTCAAATGCTTCATGCAAACATTTGAACAAAAGTTGATTAAGTCAATATAACCATTTCTAGAAATCTGAGTAAGGCAGATTACTTTTTTTTTTCTTTTATTAATCTACATTTTTTGAGAAAATCTGCTGTTTTTTTTTTTCATGTCTGCATGAAAAATATATATATACAGTGGGTACGGAAAGTATTCAACACGAGAAAGCATGGATACACCCTTAACATTCCTCTGGAGCTGGTAGTGCTAGTCTTATTTGGTGCATAAATACGAGTCTTTCTTTCTTTGACTGTCTGTATCTTTTTTTTCCATTTTGTTGATAGAAGATACCCTTAATAGTACTGTGGTGGTACCATGGCACAGTGATGGTAACACTAAAGATGGTTTACTGTTCTTACTTGGCCTCAGAGTCTGGTGTGGTTTGCTGGTTTTAGAGAAGTTTTGGGCAAGTATCAGCTGGTCAGGCCGGAAGTCTAGCTAGCCAACCAGCTAAACAATAGCTTGGTCAGGCTGGTAAGCTAAGCAGGGATATATTGTTGTGGTGAATCTGTTAGCATTCCCATTTTCCCAATGGCAGTTGCACAAGTGGCGCTATGCTATGTATCAGGCTAACCAGAAGCTAAATGAAATCCTAAAGAAAGACCAATACTTACTTGGTACTGTTCGAAAGTTTGGGGTTAAAGTCTCACCAAGGCTGCATTATTTGAAAAAAAAAAAAAATATATATATATATATATATATATTGTGAAAAATAAATTATTTATCAATTATAAATTATATAATGAATGATTTATAAATTCCTTCGGCTTGATTTACATATTATTTAGAGTGTATTTTGAAGTTCAAAGCGCTTTTGTATGCTGGTGAGGATTAATGATGTGATTAAAATACTGTTTTTACTAAAGAAAATAATAATATAATATGATATAATATAATATAATATAATATAATATAGTAGCAGGTCATTAGCTGGTGCAAGCAGGTTATTAGTTGGATCACCAACTACAATGTACTGAAAACCAGCGTGACCACATTAAACTGACATGAACAGCCGGTAGTGGTTTGTTGCTGTTCCAAGATATTCTACCAGCTTGCAGCTTCCAGCTAATGACCATCTTGGATTAGTTAATGACCAGCTCAGACTAGTCCAGCAACCATATTCCATATGCCATATTCAGTTGGATTTTCAACAGAAAATAATGTTCATGTAAGTGTGGTCACTGGCATGATGAAGGAAGGGAAGAGTTTATTTGTATTGCCTTTTGAGTTGAAGATCAAGCATTTGCGAAATAAGAACATTTTAGACCGTAAATCAGCAAACAAGCCTTGATACCGCAGAGCAATCCAACTGCCGTTCTTTTGTTTCTCACTATTTCACCAACAGGCACACTTATCTCAATGCTGCATCTGACTTGAGGATGTTATGTCATTGATTTTTAAGCGTTTGTTCCATTAGAACATCTAGAGGGAGAGAGATGAGCGGGTGAGGTAGAGAAACTCTCATTTAGAAGGAGAGAACAGCTGAGTACACACTGCCTTCAGCCTCACTACAGCGTCCAAACAGAGAAATGACGAAGCTGTAAATGAGAACACAGCCATCAGCCGTACTCAACAGGAGAAACCCTTTTGCATTTCTTTCCCCCGCCGTCTTTTTCCACGTTCTCCTTCTCAGTGCAGTAAGGTCCACTCTGGCTATAGGTAAAAAGGTTTTAGGCTCAGGGCCAACTTTAAAAGCTGTATTATAGACACATTGCACTGAGTAATGCACTGACCTGGCATCAGTTTTCCTATCGATCCACACTGTCCCCTTCCCTTCCTCTCCTGGCTTTCCTCTCAGAGAGCATTTATTGCTGAATCTATCATTTTTCTTGAATAATAACATCTCTATTTTAGTCTTGAGGGGAGCTTGAAATCTTATGAGGGCTTGCATGAGGAAAGTGAGAATGCCTCTGGTTGTTGCAGCACTTCACTGAGACAGTTTGTTTAGATTTTTCTCTTCTGTGTCTCTTTTTGTCACAGGGACCTTGCGGTGATTGTTGCGGCCATGGCGTATAACTCATGGTTCACCAAACTTTATTGCAAAGACTTGCGCATTGTAAATATATTTTTATGACCTTCTTAATTTCCAGAGAGTCCTGTTTTTTTCTGTTTTTGTTTGTTTTGTGTACAAAATAGTGCTGTGGTATTATCAGGGTTGTACCTACATGCTGTTTTGGAAACTAATTTGATAGTAATACGATCATATTCTTTGAAGTAACAATGTTATCATACCTTGGTATATGAATATGGTATTCATTCAGTACCATTTCCAGTAATTAGGGTTTTTTATGTTTTTAAAAGAAGTCCCCTTTGCTCACCAAGGCTGCATTTGTTTGATGAATAATACGGTAAAAACTTTAATATTTGAAATATTATTACACATGCTCAAGAATGATCTTTTATTATTATCAATGTTTTTGCGGCATTTTGTGAAAACCGTGATACACTACCATTCAAAAGTTTGGAGTAAGTAAGATTTAAAAAAGAATAAATTAATGCTTTTATTCAGCAATGATGCATTAAATTAATCAGAAGTGAGTGTGAAGACATTTAGAAAAAAAATATTTTAAATAAATGTTGTTCTTTTGAACTTTCTATTCATCAAAGAACACTGAAAAAAAATGTATGACAGTTTGCACAAAAATACTGAACAGCAAAAACAGTTATTAATAACCATTATTAATAATTGAGCACAAATAATAAGCAATAACTGTAGCACATCAGCATATTAGAATGATTTTTGAAGAATCGTGTGACACTGAAGACTGGAGTAATGGTGGCTGAAATGCAATTTTGCCATCACAGGAATAAATTACATTTTAAATGTATTAAAATATAAAACAGTTTTTTCAAATTGTACTGTTTTTACTGTATTTTCGAACACATAAATTCAGCCTATTATAAACCTTATATAAACCTATATAAATAGATCTTCCTGCCTAAAATCTGTGTCCGTATGCATGAGATTACAGTCATTATGGTGGGTCTTCCTAAGAATTTAATTCTAACGCTTTTTTCTTTTCCCCCTCTTTCTTTCTCACACACACACACACAGAGTTCAGAGGTCGTAGAACAGATTCTGCACACTGTCAGTAAATCCAGCAGTCTGGAGGAGCTCACGCTGGAAAATGTGGGCCTTAAAGCGTAAGTTATAAATCTCTCTATTGCTCTCTTTCTGTTTGATCTGATCACTTTGACCATTTTACTCTCTTTCTTTTCATCTAAAAGTTCGTTTCTTGTTCTGTCACTGTCATTTTTCCCTTTATGCCGTTCCCAGTCTTATTCCCCTGCCACATCCTTGCCTCCGTATTTCATCTCTGTCCCAGAGTGCAGTACTTTGTATTGCGGTTCCGTTTCTACTCACATTCTTTCTGTCATTTAGAGATTTCCCACAGAAAATGGCCACTGCCCTGGCAGAAAACCCAGCATCAGTCATACACTCCATTAACTTGGCCCACAATACACTGGACAACCAAGGTACATGCATCAAAGTCTCTCTTTTTCTGCTATACCTCTCTCTCCCCTCCAGTCTGTCTATTTACCTGCCTTTGTCTGATTTTACACTCTCTGTATCAGCATGTGCATCTGCTATTTCTGTCTCTGAGTGGGTGTTTTTTTGTTCTTCTTGTCTCTGCTTTGCTGACTTATTGTGCTGTATCTGTTGCTGATTTAAAAATGGGTTCTTTGAGATGTGCGTGTGCTCTGCTTTTTCTAATGTGTGTGTTTTTGTGTAGTTTTGAATGTACTGTACAGTAAAAGTAACGCTACCATCTTAACTATATATTAATAGCATGACAATATATGTATTCTGATAAATGATACTTCCCCTTTTATGTAGCCTAGCTTCAGTATAATTAGATACTTCTTGTCAGTAGCTTGTGGTGTCACTAACAGGATATATAGGATATGTCCTCTATATGCATCAGTGTCAGATTTTCAGACTGCTATCATGCCCGACACATGTCAGTGCTGTTCACATCACAAGTGTGCATGTGTGAACGTAACTACAACAATGTCAGGGTTTGCCTGAAGGTGCGTGATAATATGCAGTGTGTAAATTGGTCTGTGACTGATCTAATGTTTGTGAATGTATATTTCCTTACAGGGGTGTCTAACCTTATCCAGCAGGTGTGTCGGCTCAGTAAAGGCTTGCGTCTACTGAACCTCTCCAAGACGTCGCTCTCTTCAAAGGGTGTGTGCAGAAGCTATGTGTCCCTAGAGGTTTAGCGCCCTCTGCTGGTTAAGTCTATAACAACTATCCCACAATTACCATTCACTAGAGGTCTGAACAAGCATTAAATAGAAGCCTGTAAAGTTCATGTGAGATCAGGGCCCGTATTCACAAAACATTTGATCTTACCACTAAGAGTTCTCCTAAATATCAGTAAAAAATTTTAGCTTAGAGTTTTCTCTTAAAACCTGTTCACAAAGCTGCTGAGACAAACTTTTACTAAGGAATAGACAGAAGTCTTAAGCTAAGAGTAAGGGCGGGGTTGACCTTGTTGCTATGGATGATGTCAGCATACTTACTAACTATGCACACGGTGATTGGCTGATAGTCTCTGTCAGAGATTTATTCATAGAAATATTGTAGAGCGCAATATTATGTTGCCATATTCAAATAAAAGTTTTAAAATAAAAATGTTAATTGCCACATTCAAATAAAGATTTTAAAATGCAGGCTAAGTGTCACTAATTAAACAAGTAGGCTATATATTGAGCTAATTGTCAGCCTCTTATATGTATGCTTCTCGTAAACAATTAGTCAATATGCATTAGGGCTGCCCTCGACTAAAGATTTTTCTGGTGGACTAGTAATTGTTCATTTTAAGCATTAGTCAACTATTAGTTGCACTTTTATTAATAAACCATATAAATCATAATAATGAGCCTTTAATTGCCTACATAGCCTAATAAGCGCTCAAGCGCACGCAAAAAGGCTTGCCACAGCGCACGGGCAAATATAATAATTATGAATGTGTTAGGGAAAAACAGCAAGTACACACACGAATAAACGTAGTCTTTACAGATACAAAAGATGCATTACTCTTATCTGTATGACCAAAAATGACAAAGTATTTTAAGAGCAAATGATTGCAACGGCGCCTCCATCTGTCATGCAGTAGCCCAAGCGCGCCACTGTTCAGCTTCCACACTCCGCACAAACACGCGCTTTTTTCTAGGCTAACATTAGATTGAGCTGCCATGTAAAGTTGCTACTGCATACATATTTCAGATGATAAGCCATATTTGAGGTCGATGAATGTTAGGTGAGCATATGGATGTCCTGCCCGATGTACTATATTACCACATAGACCAGCCATTAACGATTTGTCCGTCACGGACTGCGTGATTTCGCCACTTCATGTGAAATTTTTTTTCCTCTGCGACTAATAAAATTTTGGTAATATGCATATAAACAGCCTTTTAATTAGCAGAGTAGAATAATCATGGCTGATAGTAAGACATGCAAACATAAAAGAAAACCAAACTGGACGCGAGAACAGCTAGGCCTATATCAAATATGAAAACAATAATATTAATATTAAACAATATATTAATGTATGATGCAAATATAAAACTATATATGTATACATATATAGTTTTGTATTTTTATACTTATTATATTTATTAATAGTATTATATTTTTATTGAGAGGGCTTGTTTGTGTGCTCAGAATAACTTGTTAAAATATAAACGAAACTAAAATATAAACATTTTCTTTTAATTTTTTCCATTAATTACACACCCATGAACTTGATGCAAAAACAAAACAAAACAAAACAGTGAAATCAGTCTATCCCACACACAGGCCATAGCAGATCTATCCAGCTTACACTGGTACACAATCTCTGTGTAGCATTTCAGGCTGTAAAAATAACGATTCTCACTCCACTGATCTAGAATCAGCTTCTTGTTCTCTGTTAAATCAGTAAGATCATCGATGGATTAGTTGCATCTGACTTTAGAGCTTCAGAGTCATGACCAAAGAGCCAGTCTTCTCTTACAGAGCCCAGACTCAATTACCAGCATCCTTGGCTGCTTCCAGGGTCTGCTACATCTCTGGTTTTCTTTTTCAATCAATACAGTTTTAAACCGAGTGGATAGATGGATAGCCTTCTAACACGCGCCATGAATCAACATCCACTCGAAATAGCTCCCATCATTAATCTTTATTTGTAATCTGATTTGTGACAACTTCATTGCAGAAGTTTTAACTTTGAATACAGAACTTAGATGAACTTGTGCCATGAGAGAATACAACTCATTTCAAACTGGGATGTTTCATTTTGGCATCTGCCACATCCGGTTGGGATTTAGAGTGAACTTTGAAGTAAAATCTGCATCCTATCAGCAGTAAAAACAGAATTTACACATCAAAAAATGAACTACAGCAACCATAAAAGCAAAACCGAAGACTACTGGATCATGAAAGGTTGCGGTGGTTAACATTTTGATGAGTAAATTCCTCCTTTTAGAGAGTGCAATGGGATGTTTTTCTTACTCCCTGGTGAGAAAGCGTACTGGCTGAGTTCACTGGCAAGCTGCCACCTAACAGAGTTAGTTGAGCTGTCTTTTTGTCTCACTCTACAAAAGGCAATCACCAGCATTTTCTTCATGTATTCAGAAACAAAATGAAAATGCACTCTGCTTACAGAGCATTGTGTGTGTTGTTGTGGTTTAGTGGTCATTTACAGTGCAGTCCAAAAGTCTGAGGCCACATTGAAAATTTGGGATTTGAAATATAATTGAATCCTGGAAATACAAAGAAATGTTAGGGATTTGAAGAAATGCCAACACTAACCAAATACGTATATTTGTGACATTGATCATGCAAACTCCTTTGTACAAACACTCAGATATTTTGCTTCCAATAAAGCTCAAGATGCTTGTTTTATCGTTCTCAAATCTTGCGAGAGAATATGATTATCTGGTTTTGAAATCTATGAGGTCATTAAAGCAAATGGTCGACATGCTGCAAATATCAAAGACATTCCCCAATTTATTCCCCAATTTCACTCAAATTGCTGTGCAGGTAATTTAATTTGTAATGAAAAAATATATATTTAAAGCATGCAAAATAGAAGCATTTTCTCCAGTGGACTTTAGATTTCCTGTGTGATTCAGCCTTTCTTTGTCTTTCTTCGCAGGTGTCACGTCTCTTTCTCAGGCCCTGTGCTCCAGTGATGACTACTCCAACTCTCTTCTTCATCTGGACCTGAGTAAGAACCCAGGGATTCTGTCTGGAGAAGATGCAACGGTTAGAACCTGTTTTTATCTCACTTTTACTTCTAGTATTCTGTAATTAAATTAATTGTATTTGCTATATATATACTGTATGTATATATATAATGGGGTGCTGTGTGTACATTAATGAGGAAAAAAAATTAACTTAAATGATTTTAGCAAATGGCTGCAATATAACAAAGAGTGAAAAATTTAAGGGGGTCTGAATACTTTCCGTACCCACTGTATATATATATAGTTAAAGTTGTGGTGTAGTGGTTAGCGCAGTATTTGGGAAGCAATGAATAAGCTTACATTTCTAGATACAAGCTACTCGTAATTTAAACTGGTTAAACTTACACAACAAGTTAATAAAAAAGTTGATACATTGGGGCCAATATGTAATTATATAACGCCATAACTTATATAAGTGGAAAACGTAGTGTTTTAGTGCTTAGAGTTGAACTACAGCATTAAATACAGATATTTATATATTTACATATTTTTGTGTCAATTTTGCATAATTTATAGATTTTTTTGTATGTATGTATATATATATATATATATATATAAAGCTATACAAAAAAATTGACAAAAATATGTATATTTTTAAATTAAAATACATGTATTTAGATGATCTAGATTATGTATTCAGATTATAAAGCATTGTCTTCATCACTGGGACCATTAGGCAGCTTCTCACAAAGTTTTTTGGGGTTTTACTGTCTTTGTGAGGACCAGCACACAGCTGCTGAAAATAACTCACACATACAGAGACAGGCACACAATACACACATACACACTGCTATTAACAGCCTCAATACTCTTCCTCATTGTAGAATCTGTACCTGTTCCTGGCACAGCCGAACTGCCTGGTGCATTTGGACCTGTCAGGCACTGACTGTACCGTAGACTCTGTGAGTTGACAGTGTGTCTCATCCTTCTGAATTTGTTATTGCCAAACTGCTTTTTACTCGCCATGATTTATGTCATTGCACCCAGGATGCGAGACAACAATTTGTCTCTGATTTTATATTGATATTTCTGTCACATTTAATGGTCCTAAATTGCAGAATTATACTAATGTTAGTCATTCTTTTGCTGTCACTCTCCTTCCCTCTCTCTCTATTTTTTCCTCTCTGTTTTCTGTGTCCTCTTTCCATTTCCTCTCAGTTATTTGGAGCTCTGCTGCGGGGCTGCTGTGCCGATCTCTCCTACTTGAACCTGTCCAAAAACTCCTTCTCTCACAGGTGAGCTAAACTGCCACCCACCAGCTCTCGCATGATAATCTGTCACGTTTGAGTCAGCCTCACAGGTGAGCTAAACTTGCCTGCTTCAACCACGCACATCAGTTTGACTCATCTCAGTCAGTTCCTCAGGAAGCACTTAAGGTTAAAAAGTAGAATCCTGCTGGAAAGTACTACTGTATATAAAATGCCCACGGTATTCACACAGAAAAATCATTATTTTGTCTTGTTTTTCAGTAAAAATATCAAAACATCATTAAAACAAGATATTTACTTGAGATGCAAGTTTATTTCTGAAGATATTAAGACTTATTTTCAGAGAATATGTCTTTCTATTAAGTTTAGTTTTCTTATGGCAAATGCAAATACTTTCTTGCAAATAAATAAATAAAGAAATTTTATTGAGGTTTATGCTTAAAACAAGAAAAACAATTTGCTAATATTTTTCTTCTCAAGACAGGGTGTCCGAGGGGTCTTAAAAGTATCAAAAGTTGATAAATCAATTTAGAGAAAATTAAGGCCCTTAAAAAGTATTAAAAAGTCTTAAATGCCATTTTCCAAGGTATTAAATTTTGTACCATCTTTTCATTATGTATATTTGTCCGAATAGTGGGGTTCTGTGTAGTTTATTTATGAAATCCCGCAAGATTTTACGTCATCTGTTAAGGCGCTCACTGACTGACTGGGCCGCTGCGTGATAGCGTGGGGCTTGTTGATCCCGCTCTCGCTGAATTTCTGACCATTACAGCATGCTCCCATCCGCTCCCGCGATTTTTGTGTCCGCTCCCGCAAACATTCTAATATTGTATATAATTTTCGCGCATTAGGGCACCACTATCAATATGTGGGGTATTTAAATCCTTTTGAATGAGCGCTCGCAGTCGCAGTCGCAGTTCACTTTCACTTTCGATTTCGCGATCTGGCGTGGCAGGCACGCACTGTGTAAAGGGAGCACATCTTACAATAAAAGATATTTGTCAATGAGCTTGGGATCTGTTGAGGAGCAAATCCTCCAACATCTTGTCAGTTATCTCTCCTTACTTTTGACCCGTGATCAGTCAAATCTGACTTCTGCAGCTCGTGTTGGATGCAGGGTTGTTGTTGTTTTTTCCACGAAATTGGACTCCTTTTAAACTGTTGCCATGGGTTGATTTTCCCCAGTGGGTTAAAGGTTTGAAATATTGCATAAATTACATTTGGTTGAAATGCTTGTACTGAAACATTTTGCATTCTACCTGTAATAAAACTGTGCTAAATGTTTTGGGCCACACTAGTAGGAAGCATTTGAGCTGTGTTTATGATAAATGTGCATAACAGTGACGGTAAGCTATGTATTTTAGGGATGGGAATGACATTTTTATATTTGGGACATGGTAATTGCGCTGCTTTGGGCTGTTTTTTTTTTTACTGGCATGGGCTTGGGCATGCACAGCTAAAATGATGTAATAGTTGTGATCATTATTTTACCTTCCGTGATCATTCAGACACGATCAGGTGCAGTACTGACACTCTGTCAAGTCTGCATCAAATCAAGCACTCCGTAATCACAGGTAAACTGTCTGATCAGTCAGATTTTGACATGAGAAGTGTTCCACAAAACAGCTATGGTTTGCAGACAGTTATAAGAGTTGATGTGACAAATACATCTTTTGAATATACTGCATGAACTCTTTGCCCCGTTAGCTCGGAGTGCTTTATTTTCCCTCCTCAATAAGTTTTGTCAGTTGTTTTGTTTATTGGTCTTTATTGGTTTCTTGGGTTGCATTGGTTAGTCACTCAATTCTCTTGTGCTTCGTTCCCCCCTTCTGAAATATGTTGTATTGATAAGTAAAGTAAGTCTGTTTAGTTGTGCTATCTTACAATCAATATATAATAAATGTAAGTTAAAGTGTCGCCGATGTAACCGGTTAAAACTTGGAGTGGCGATGAGGTCTTAAAATGTATGGAAATAGTCTTAAAAAAGGTCTTAAAAGGTATTAAATTTAACTCCATGATTCCTGTATATACCCTGCAAGAAACTATATAGTTTTTTTTTTAAATAATGTTTAGATATATTTTTGTTATTGGAAACAAAAAAGTACAGAACCAGGATTATTATAGTAAGCTAAACCCAAAATCATTAAAACATTTTCGTTATTTAAAATAATTAAAGCTGCAGTCTGTAAGTTTTGCCTCTTTGTCGCCATCTCTGTTTGAAAACCTGGAATTGCAGCTGAGTGTGGAATTATCTAGCTTGCGTGGGTTGTGAGTGGGCGCGGCTCCAGCTCAGATGAATCTAATGTTCTGAAGAGTATGTGTGGCAGTCAGTCACCGCACCGGTGTGGATATTTACTGTGCTTCGCAATCACAGATTCTAGCCTAAGTCTTGGAATATGACCCAAATAAGAATTTTCACCGTATATTG
>NW_015628690.1:474918-483658 GCF_001515625.1 Sinocyclocheilus rhinocerous | reverse complement strand
ATACATTTAATTATTCTAGCTGCTGTGAGAAAAGGCTATAAACGATCGGCCACCTGCAGGATCCTCACATGCGATAGCCTAGTAGCCGGGACAACTTCTTTATGTTTACAGGTGTGATGTAATGACGCCATGCTCGGATTTCTCGCGAAAACCTACCCGTACCACTCAAATTAGAAAACATTATTATAAGATAACCGTTGTGAATCGGGCTAAAGTAAGGCAATAGTTTTGAACACTGGCTGGCTATGTACTTGCTCAAATATTGATTTCGGATCATTTCTAACCAAAAAAAACTTACGGACTGCAGCTTTAAATAAAATACATTTTAACTGAAATAAAATAAAATATCAAAAACATTAAACTTATTTTGTTTCAGTAAGTTGCCAAGGCAATATTTCTCATTTTCATTTTGTTTAACTTGATGTACTTAAATAACTGATATAAAAATTAATACAACTACTAAGAAAAAAAACGAATATAAACTACATATATACAATAAAATCACAAAAACTTTAACTAAAATTAAAATGAAAACAGAAAACATAAATATAAAAACTAATTCAAAATATTAATAAAAACTATAATATTATCTCTGATACTAAAATAAGCTCCTACCAGAAGTCTACTCATATTTTTTCTGATCAACTATCTAGACCAGCTTGGACTTGTTAGTAAGCATAAAAGATCAGCTTTCCAGCTGGATTCATCTATCATCAGAGGCTGGTTTTTAATGGGTTTCCCAGCAGGGAAGAGTGCCTGCAGAGATGCAATATGAGTTAAACTGGGACATGAGTGATCAGATAGAGCTGATGGACCTGCATGCTGCACAGATGGTAATACAGCCACTATAACAGCATCAGAAGAAAACATGTTTTTGTGTGACGAAATTGTTTCCAAAAGTGGGCTAAATAAAAACATTTGGAAAAACAGCTCGTAAATTAAGTAAACAATGTTTTTTATTCTAACAATAATCTAGTAGTTCTAATTAGCTTTACAACAGAAGTCTGTGATATTGCAAGTAAACGTGCATGTGTCTGCATGTGAGAAGAAGCTGTAGGCTGAGGAGAAACAGAAATACAATGATCCATCTTCCTGTCTGACTCCCTCTAAACCCGAACAGCAATTCCATCTCCCCTCTCAGCACGTTAACGGCATTATGAGAAACTCTCTGAAAAATGAGGCTAATTTTAGCTGAACTTATTGTTCAAATTGGAAGGTTTCTTCATCCTTTGCACCTCCTGCAAATGTGTTTGTTCTTAATTGGGTTTGAATTTGCAGAGGGATAAGTTTTTGAAGATGATTGGGTGTCTGAAGATTGAAATAGTCTCGCGTTGGGATTGAAGTACTAGATTACTACATCCTAAATGCTGTACAGTAGTGCAATATTATTTATGTAATATTTGTTGAAAATAGTTAGTGTAACAGAACGCCTTGTGCAGTATGCTGCATTGACCTGTGTTAAAATGATTCAAATAGTGAGTCAAGAACAGATAAACATTACAGTTTTTTATTACTTCCAGTTCATTCATCTAACAGAAAATGGAAGTTAAAGTCAAATGCATTGCATTGTGGGATACATTATTCTATACCGTGGCTGCATCCGAAATTGCATACTCTTGAGTAGTTGCTTTTTTGAATAAGTAATTACCTCGCGTCCGCAAAATTGTATGTTCTATTATATAGTATGAATGTAATCGGAATGTACTACATTCACCATGTTGTTACTGTCATGTGACCTACCAGTGTCACTGCCATTCATAAATCCTCTCCCGTGGCCTCATGGGATAGTAAAGTGTCCGTCGTATGCACACTTCAGAATCACGCTGGAAGTAGTAGGTCATCCAGATTCTTTTTGTCTACTTTTTTATGGGTACTGTGAATTTGGTAGAGGTGTAATGGTATACAAACATGACGATACGTAGCTTGGTTTTGACGTCATGGTTTGGTATGGTTTCAGTACAGCAGGGGGAAAAAACTAAACATAAAACTGCTTTTTTTATTAAAGTGGTTAACTGAACAAATTGCTCTTTCTTTAAATAAATTCAGTTGCAACTAAATTTTTTTTTAGATTTATTTATTAAATAATTAAGGCATAATTAACAGGTAAAATAAAATGTGATGAGTATATAGTCTAATATTTCGCAAAATGCTCTTCTTCGCACTTAATTTCTCTAGCGAACTAATGAACTATGGACACTGATGACTTGCCTGAGATAAATGAAATGTTACGTGACATTTTGTTTACAAGCTGTTTTATTGACATCTTGCCGTGGTTGAAACACAGATTGAACTATTACATGAGGCATGAGTTCATTCATGTTTATTTCGCATTAAAACTAGTGGTAAAGTGGAACGGATGATCACACTCACTCGCGCTCCGCACTGCCGTTTGAACTGAGGCGTTTATACAGCGACCTGTCTCGCCACATCAAAGAGCATCAAAACGGCATTTATTGTTTGCATTTCCTGAAAAAAATTACATAATTTGAAAATGAGACTTTGTTTCTTATCAAAAATAGCAATATATAAAACTGGAAGTTTCCAATGAAGTTCCACTCGTTTAGTGGTTAAAACAAAGTATTTGTTTGGTACACATGCGTACCGAACCAAAAGACCCGTACGGAAAATGTTCGGTACGAATACTTGTACAGTTACACCCCTAGAATTCGGAGATACTTCTCTTGTCACATACTGTTTTTCGCCTACTATATAGTTGAGAAGTCTGTGAGTTTGGATGCCACCAGTGTGCTGTGTTGTATAAAAGGCCATTAGCAAGACACAGAAACAATATTACTGGAATCGTTTGGTATCATTCATGTCACACAGGAACAATATTGTTGGAATCACTTTCAGAAAATTTTTTCTCTAGCTGATTAATGATAAAAACATTGATAGCCAATCAGAATCCACCCCACTTTAAAGAGATTGAGCACTTAAAGCAGTAGAGGACAAAACAGTAGCACAGTAGCACTTATAAACAACAGAACGTTATCATGCATTGGGGTGAACGCTAATATAAGTATATATTCTCCTTATAGTTATCACTCTGGGCCTTCTAAATTTGGCAAATGTAGTGGGTCATTGCATATTGTGCTCAGTATACATAGTATACACTGCAGCAGTATTATAGAGTACTGTGTTAGTATGCTATAGTGAGCATGGCCTCTTTTTCCTTGTGCTAATTTCATCCTTTCACAAACTCCCACACTTGTTAACGTAAGCACTCAGAAACATGCACACCCAAACACAGAACCACCGCACACATGGGCACCTCCGTGAGAGGTGTGTGGGCATGTGTGTGTGAGTAAATCTGGCTACGCCAGTGCCATGTGAAGGCAGCAATGTAAATCTGTTCGAGCTGATAAGACAGAGAGCTCATGAATATTAAATAGGAATGTTCCCTTAACACTCTCTACTCTTGTTAACACATTTACACCGCACATTCTACCCTCTCTCTCTCTTAAATGATAATGTCACTGTCAAACGCAAAAGTGTTATCATGAACTGTCATGTTTTTAGCCCCCCAGTATCCCTCACTGACTGTCTCTCTCTCTCTCTCTCTCTCGCTCTCTCTTTTTCTAATTTTCTCCATCTAGTTCTATCCCACCCAAATAATTGTTTGTTTGGTCCAATGACAGCTTGTTAAAATTTTGAACGTTGTTAAAATGTTTAACACGTAATAGAGTTACAAACCAGTTCTTTTCTAATAAGCCAGAGGGTATTCTTTTGAGCCCTTGTTCTGCCGTATTGCTCAGGGTTTTGTGAAGTGTGGTATGATGTGTTATGGATAAAAGTCTCCCCTTCTTTTCTGTCACACTTTTAGGAAAGTGAGAGAGACACTTCCTTCATTCCGTCAGTTCTTCAGTTCAGCATTCAGCCTCACTCACATCAGCCTGGCGTCTATGAAGATGCCTCCCGATGTGCTGAGGTGAGTTCAGTCACCGTTTTGGCTTTTTGTGCTGTGCTTAACCCTGGCTTAGCTAGTTTAATCTGGCTTAGTTGGTTTCCCAGCACGACCTAGCTGGTTAGCCAGCTGGTCTCCTAGTTTGACCAATTCACAATTTCCCAAAACCTCTCTAAATCCAACAAACCAGCTTTTCACATTCTAGGAGATAAGCTAACTACATTAGGCTGGTTTAAGCTGTTTTTAGACTTGTATGGAACAAGATAACCCAGGCCACGCTAACCCAAGCTTTGGTAGAGCATATCTCTACTATTCAAGTGCTACATACTCTAGTTCACCCAAAAATGAAAATTCAGTCACTCACCCTCATGTTGTTCCATGTTGTCTTTCTTTCTTCTGCCGAATACATAAGAAAATGCTGGTAAAACCAAACCATTTGGTGACCATTGACTTTCACTGTACGGCCAAATAAAAAACATTTCTCAAATTATCTTCTGAGTGTAGATGTTGACAGAAGTTTCATTTTTGGATGAGCTATCTCTTAAATACAAAAATCATTAGTTATCACTGCAGTTTTCAAAAATACCGAGATTTCATCTCAGCATGTAGGCAGCATTGAAATCAATCTGAACATGTGGATTCATTTTTGTACATTTTTAAAGGCAAGCATATTTTTTTAATGTAATATAGATTTGAAGGGCTTGCTGAACAGTCAACCACATTTCACCCAAAAAGTGTAATGCTTAAGTAATCATTTTTGGAAAACATGCTCAGTTAAATGGCCCATTTTTATTATTATCAATGTTAAAACATTTGTGCTGCCCTGCCATTTTTTTCATGATTCTTTGATGAATAGAAAGTTAAAAAATACCAGCATTTACTTGAAATATTTTGTGCCATAAAAATTGTCTTTACTGTTATGTTTGATGAATTTAATGTGTCTTAGTAATACTAGTAATAAAGTAATACTAACCCTAACCTTCTGATTGGGATTATATAACACATATACATACATATAGTGGAGATTTCTGAAAAATAAACTTGTACTATTAATGGACATCTCATAATAAATAAACTGTTGGGTCCGTAAAAGAAAACTATTGTGCACTACAAAGGAAACTGCAAATCATTTTCAATTTTTGTCCTCTCTGGATGAACTATGTATTGAAGGGTTAACAATTTCAAATGTGAAAAGCCTGCTAGAGGAACTCTCTGGGGATTCATTTCTAGTTTTAGAGCTCTGCACCCCTAACTGAGGTCAGAATCAAGATGTTCATGCAGCAGCTGCTATTTTGGGAAAGCCAGAATGTTTTCAAACGAAGCATTTCAAACAGGGTCATACCTCCTCCCGGCTCACAAACGCAAACCGAGCGCAAGACGGGCTGTCACACCCAGCTGAACACCTGATTTTAGCTCTCTTCTGTCAACAGCACCAGCCCACACCAGAAGAGTCTAACTAATCTCTAAGCTCTTTTCCCCTTAATCCTTTAAGACCTGCGTAACGCTTTGACGGTGTCCATATAGACCTTTTCTGATTTGATTTATTATGGAGATCAACCATGGAAGCACATAATAGAATTCTAAGTCTCTTCAATGAGGCATGTAATGCTGTCAGTAATGACGACATCCCTGTGTTTGTTCACTGTCACTTCCACAGGGCTCTGTTCCTTGGGCTTTCATCCAATCCTCACATCACTGACCTACACCTGGACATCAGCGGCTGTGAGGTACCCCATCCCCCCATTGTGGACCTAAATCTGGCTTGAGCTCTTTAAATGCCTGTCGTTCTCTCTGTTGGCTCTAGCCTCAATCTTTCAGTCTGTGGTCACTCTGCTGTGTGTACAGATATCGCGGCTACGGAATTAGTCAGACAGAAAACCTTTCAAGGTCTCTTTTGAGAGTGCAATGTGTGTTTATCTCGGTGGAGCCTGCATTGCCTTATTTTGACCTCACAAAATCGTTTTATTGATTTTCGGAACGAATCAAATCAAACTATTTTAACAGAGTCTTTCCTCGAATCTCTGTACTGTGGATTTGAAAATAATTACGTATAGAACTATGTATAGAGGAGACTGGGGCTAGTTGTCACACAGGCTATACAGTACAGTATCATAGCATATAAGTTTTAGTCAAAAGTCAGTTTACACAAATGCTTATTTTCTATATCAGTATATTGGCTTCAGGTCAGGGATTTATATCTTATACAATTTATTAATGACAATTTTTAATGGTGTTTTTTTTTTTTTACATGTTTGCCGTTTCATAAATTGCTTTAATTTTGCCTAATAAAGTTTTTAATAAAAAAATAAATAAATGTGTATCTTGAATGCAATGTAAGTCGCTTTGGATAAAAGCATATGCCAAATGCATAATAATGTAAATGTTAATGGCAGGTTCCACTGTGAAAACTTACCTCACATAATAAACACTTTTTCAGTGGTACCTTTTTTGATATAACTATTATAAATTTCAGGCTACAATATTATTTTGCAAAAGTAAGGAATAATACATTCTAAATAGACCTAAAATGGTTAAAAATTGCTGCTTGGTCTCGTATGTACTATAAAAAGTGATAAATGTGCAGAGCTATTTCTAATGGATGAGTCATTCTGGATCTACTTTATTTTTGAATAAAATGCTAGGTTTATTTTAGAATAGCAAAACTATTTTATCCATAATGCACCTTATGTGCCTGCACAGAAATTGATCTTCAAAAAAATCTACTTCACTTGAGTAAAAGGTGACAACAAGCCCTGGTTTCAAAATAACTAAAACTATTCCAACACTGATTTGATGTGATGTTAACATGGAAGCCTGTTTCTGATACAGAATTTTAAAAAAAATGAAATAATTATCTTACAAATTTAGACTTTTTGCATGAGAATGAAGAAAAAAATGTCCAAATTGTAAGATAGAAACTCAGAATTGCAAGATATAAACTCACAGTTCTGACTTTCTTTCTCACACTTTATCAATTATTTTTTTGTTTCCGCCATGAAATAAAAAATAAAAAAGATCATTGTAATTTTATTGTAATTGTTATTTCCGACTTTTTCTTGCAGTTGTAAGTTTATATCTTACAATTCTGACTTTTCTTCTCAGTTTATATTTCTGCGTTTATGTCTCACAATTCTGAATTGCAAGGAAAAACGTCAGAATCTTGAGATATAAACTCAGAAATGCAAGAAAAAAGTCTGAATTGTGAGACAAGAAGTCACAATTATCTCATTTATTTTTTAAACAAGCTTCCATAAATTAAATATGAAAATGCAGAAGCGACTGTGGAGTAAGATCTATTTTATCAGTACATACGTTTCCTGGGAATCGAGCCCATGACCTTGGTGTTGTTAGCACCATGCTCTTTCAGTTGAGCTATTGGAAAAATATGAGTGCATGCTAGCATAAATTATACATTTTAGAGTCTTTGAGTGTGTCTTCTCTCTATCTAGCCCCGTGTGCCCTTATTCCCTATCTCTTTTTCATTCTCTCCGTTTGTCTGCCTCTCAGCTCAGGTCTGCTGGAGCAGGGATAATACAGGACCTATTCCCCAGAGTCTCCTGCATCAGCACACTGGACATCTCAGACAACGGTGAGACATCTAACTGCATAAATGAAAGGAAGCTTTTGTCTGCTCCCACCGACCTTCAGTCTGTCTCTTTCCCCTCAGTTGCATTTGCTTCAGTCGCTATTGACTCTGCCTGTACATTTCTGTGTTCATTTCAGGGCTGGATGCTGATCTCCTCTGTGTCATTCCTGCCTTCTCCAGACACCCTTCCCTCAAACACCTGCTGCTGGGCAAGAACTTTAACATCAAGGGCAGGTACTTGTTCCTGGACTGAGAGGCAAACATCATAGAGTAGACAGTGATATATGTATACATTTATTTGTTTGGCAGAAGTGTGTATCCAAAGTGACTTACAATCAAGCATTTAGACTGCAGAGTCAGGCTGCCTGAAGCGGTTTGAAGATAAGTGTCTTGCTTAAAGGTTCAATACATCTTAATCTCTATCAGCAGCATCTGTGGCATGTCGTCGATTACCAAAAAACTAAAAATGTGTTTACTGTTGTGCACTTACAATGGAAGCCTTGCAGGCAAACGGGAAATGTGAAACACTTTGTCAAAGCACTTACATGACGTCTATAGTAAAAATATTATTTGAGCTGTCTAAATGGTCTAAATTGTCCATTTGAAAAGGGACAAGTTTTCTAGGACGGTGAGAATACATTTTAACTGTATAAAACTTTCAAGGCAAAACTACAATGAGCTCTCAGGTTATAAATCGATGGTATATGTTTCTGTTGAAGCCATAAATCAATGTAATTACAACATCATTTTAGAAAAATAATATTTAATAGACATATTCCAGGTGCAGAAGTGCACTACATATAATCCTTAAAAGAAGCATCCACCAATCAGAGAATTGCAGCAAACCGAATGTAACTGAGTCTGTCTCTATGTACTATCTATCTATCTATCTATCTATCTATCTACACACACAATTATGTACACTACAATTCAAAAGTTCAAAGGTCAGTTTTTAAAGAAATTAATACATTCATTCAGCAAGGATGCATTAAATTGATCAAAAGTAAAGACATTTATGGTATATATATATATATATATATATAGGTGACCCTGGATCACAAAACCAGAAATTGTTTTTCGAAATTGAGATTTATACATCATCTGAAAGCTGAATAAATAAGCTTTCCATTGAT
This sequence comes from Sinocyclocheilus rhinocerous, assembly GCF_001515625.1. NCBI lineage: Eukaryota > Metazoa > Chordata > Actinopteri > Cypriniformes > Cyprinidae > Sinocyclocheilus > Sinocyclocheilus rhinocerous. The sequence continues at coordinate 475,035 of NW_015628690.1, read as the reverse complement.
GTATGGTTTGTTATAATAGGACAATATTTGGCTGAGATACAACTATTTGATAATCTGAAATCTGAGGGTGCAAAAAAAAAATCGAAATATTGAGAAAATCGCCTTTAAAGTTGTCCA
>NW_015628690.1:456133-471522 GCF_001515625.1 Sinocyclocheilus rhinocerous | reverse complement strand
TTATTTATAATTTAATAATAAATATTTTTTTCTCTTTTTTTTTGCAATTTTTCAAAATGAATTGTTTTTATACTCACAGATGACTGTATTTGTTTACTGTTTTTAAATCCCTATGGAGAAAATTAATAAATATTTCCAAAATTAAAATGGCTGAAAAAAAGGGCAGTCACTGTTGCGCTCTATTCTAATTATATGTTAATGATATATGTTAATCATTAATGTGGGTGCAGTTTAATCCATATAAACAGTCCAATATGAGCTTTCCATTGATGTATGGTTTGTTATAATAGGACAATATTTGGCTGAGATACAACTATTTGATAATCTGAAATCTGAGGGTGCAAAAAAAAAATCGAAATATTGAGAAAATCGCCTTTAAAGTTGTCCAAATGATGTTCTTAGCAATGCATATTACTAATCAAAAAATAAGTTTTGATATAGGCCTATTCACGGTAGGAAATGTACAAAATATCTTCATGTAACTTGTTCCTACATCTCAAAATCAGTTTTGTTTTTTTGTAATCAGATTTAAAACATTAAACTCAAGCTGAAAGGTTGTTTTAACTTTCTAGATTGTTTGTACGTGATTCTACCATACCATTTTCAGTTTTAATTTTCAAACACTTTTTTATGCTGCTGCCTGCTTCCCTTTTATGCTTCCATTGTAAATGCATTACTGCAAGCGTCATATGTTTGTTTTCACAGATTGAGGGATTATTCCAAATGAATTGGAATAACATAGAGTAGATGTTGATAGAGTTTACGTGCAGTACACAGATTAACAGATACAACAGATATCCACTCTGAGACAGGCAGTTGAGGTAAGCAGGTTAGAAAAGTCTGTGAAACCATCTGCAATCACAAACCCAATGTGAGCACACAGTAGGAGGCTCTCAGGGAGGCAGAGGAGGGACTGAGGGGAGGTGTGTGAAGTGTCATTAATCTTGGAGTTGATGGAGTTTATAGGTGTGTGTGTGTGTGTGTGTGTGTGTGTGTGTGTGTGTAAATCCTGCTATTTCCTGTGCTTGGAGGGTTCTGGACGAGGTTCTGCAGAAACTAGTGCATCTGGTGCAAGAGGAAGAGTGTGTGAGTATTTCACAACTACACACACACACATACACATGGACATAACGCTTTGTTTTCTGTACGCACCTTACACACTTTCAGGACTCAAACACACACACACACACACACACACACACAGAGTACAAAAGCTTTTTAACAGTCTGCTGTGTGTATTACAGCACTAGTGATTCATCCGTCCTTCCTTCACTCTCTCTCCTTTCTTTCTAATCTCTCTCCTTCAGGGCACGTAATCCTCTCACTGCAGAGATCGCCTTGCTTGATCAATTATTAAGCACTGTTTTTACAGATCACAGACATTGCAAACTCGCACACACATACACACACACACACACTCTTTTCTCTCACTGCTCCTCTTTCCTGACAGGCCCTGCAGAGCTTGTCTCTGGCTGACTCCAGGCTGCGTTCGAGGGGCACGGTGCTTGTGAATGCCCTCGGCAGCAACGCCTGCCTGAAGAAGGTGGACTTGAGCGGGAATGGACTCGATGACACAGGAGCACGGATGCTCAGTAAAGCTCTACAGATCAACACCACGATCAGGTACTCAGGGTTTTGTAATATGAATTACAAAAATGAGTGTTCAAGATGCTGATCGGTCCATACAGCATCCCAGCTGTGCTAAAATGCACAATATAATACCTGTTAACCAAGAAGCTAACTATTAACTTTATATGTCAAGGACTAGGGACCAGATTTACTAAACAGGGCAAATTAGCATGAGACTGCAAACCAATAAATACACCGATGAGAGTGGAAAATGCTACGGGTGATATAATGACAACGTGCAAATTAAAGAACACAGACACAGCCAGATCATATCCATATTGACCAGCGGAGTGTACCAAATTAGTGTAGGGTCACAAGCGAGCAGAGCTGATGATAATTAGTTGTGGGGAATCTACTAACAACACAGAAGCAAAATGGACGATGACATGCTTTTTTGGGGGGCGTTAAATAATAACGCAAATATATGCAAATTGCCAACCGCAAACTTTAGTAAATCATCTTGTATTATTATTTTAAATACTCTCCTCCCAAAAATTTTGCGTCTGAAAGGGAAACTCCTACAAATGCATATGAAGTAAGGACAGTTGCAAAATTAACTGTCCACACCTTTTCATAGCTTTTTTTTTTTTTTTTTACTGCATGTCTTTAGTAAATCTTACAGAGGGTTTGCGCTGGCTAAATTTGGTCGTAGATCTTCGAATGATATATTCTTTTCCATAGAAAGCTTTGCAAAGTTCAGCAAAATTCTGATCGCACACAATTTATGACGTCCTACATCCTGTGCACTTGTGCACCATTTTTTTTATGAAATGTTTTAGCTAATTTGCTAATGGATCATTTTTTTAAATATGGTGATAAACATGTCCCTTGACTTTTCTGTCATAAACATGATTTTATAACACTGTCATTTTATAACCTACCAATCTATTAAATAAAAAATGGTTTGACTTTCTCACATTTAAAAAAAACTAACTAACTATCTATCTATCTATCTATCTATCTATCTATCTATTCATTCATTCATTTTTATTTATTTATGTATTTATTTATTCACACATTTATTTATGCATGAATAAAATGTTCATTTTTTAATGCATTTACTCATTTATTTTTGCTCATTTTGTTTTCTGGGGTTAAGCATTAGTGTATCGTATAACAAAATAACAAAATAGGCAACTAATAATAATATTAATAATTAAAAACTAAAAAAACTAAAGTCAAATTAATAATGTATATATATATTTATACCCCTATTAGCTTTTATGGAATAAAACCGAACTGAACCTCAACAGCAATTAACAATTTTGACCCTAATTCTTTAAGTCTGTTTAACACATTTGACTATATTCAGAATTCATCAGATTTTTCCTCATAATCAGTGCAGAAAATGTACAAAATGCATTCAGATTCCCATCTGGTGCATTCATAGGCTGAGGGTGAACCAACTCCAGGGTAAGGCTAAAAGCAGCCAAATGTATTAAACATCATAAACCCATCTTTTTAGGCAAGAACCAGACATGGGTGTCATGTAGGCTAAAAAAATGTTTAATGGGACATAATTTGTATTTAACGTGATTACAATTTAATAAAAACGTTAGAAATTGATAATTTCCACTGTTATTCAAACAGCGAATAAATTATATATACAAAGTGACATTATCACTAACATTGATCTATCGCGAGTTTAAGCACTCTCAAAAAAACAAAACTATCGTTATAATCACTGAAACTGTATACACTGTGAAATGAATCTCTTACTTACATTGTACGTACATCTGCGCTTTGTTGTTTATAAGAGTCCGGAATTCAGTCAGCGAACGCGCGCGCACTTAACAAAACTAATGCGTTTGAACGATGACTCATCTGAACGCTTCTGATTGGCCATTGCATTCCTAAGCTCAACAGATATGTGATTGATTGGTTACAATACGCAACACTGTAAAAACGCCTAAAATGAAATACGGTGCAACATGAGCAGATCTTAATTTAATGCCGCAATCGACACTGTCTATTCATATTCACGTTGTTAGCAACAGACGTAATAGATTTAATTTGTTTGTGCACCTATGGGCCTATGGGTGCATTTATTAACAATAAATAATGGATAGGGGTTTAGTAATATAAAATTGCCATCGTTTGTTTCTTTCTTGTAGGAGTGTGACGTGGGATCGGAATAACACAAGTGCTACGGGTTTCCAAGATGTGGCTCGAGCCCTAGAACAGTATGACACACACACACACACTCCTCAATGCACACTCACCCCTCTGAGCACTGACTCACTCGTCTCTTTGAAAACGTATTCACAGCATGCTGTTACTGGGAAAAAATAAGAACTTCAGTCCATGCCTACAAGAAGCTGTTTGTGATTGCAGTCTTTCATCACCTCACTGGCCTGCCTGTGATGTACAATTAGAGCATTGTTCTGGAAACACCTCTCTTCCCTGGAGATCTACACAAATATTATTTAATGTAGAAACTTTTTTGCAGACTTGAGCTTGCATTCAGAGGACTGTAATCATTGTAAGAAAGATGTTCTCAGTACAGATCGCTTTGAAAAGTGTTGAAAGAAACATGGTACTCTGTTAAAAGTTAAAAAGAATGAAAGCAAGAAAAAACAACTTGTTTCTGAGACACAAATAGACAGTGTGTAACACTTTCCAGCTTCCTAGAGCTCATTCTTCTCTCTCGTGATGCGATGTTTGGGGAAAACTTTTATCCTGCTTCTCGATGGTCTTCTGCTCTCTCCTCAGTAACTTCACGCTGCAGTTCATGCCTATCCCACTCAGTGATGTCACACAGGCGTACCGTAGCTCCCCAGAGAGGACAGAACAGGCACTAACCAAGGTAAGAATGCTGCTTTTTTATTTTTAATAGGCTATATTTTTTATATTATTCCACATTGAATGATAGTCAAGATTTTAAGCACAAAATCAGACATGAGTTAGATCAACATTACCCTTTACCCATAGAAATAAACAGGCTTTTTCTTCTATACCTTGAAGATCACTATGCAAACGACCTGTGTTTCTGGTTGACCACCTTTTTTAGGTGAAATGAATAACAGCTTATGGATTGTTTGCTGTAGAGTCCAAAATAAGTGCCACTGCCCAAACCATAAATGACAGCCTCTTTACAAACCTGTTCTACATGACAAGTGACAAGTTCACAAAATAATCTGCGTTGAAACATGACACACAAACTATTAAAGGCGTAGTTCACCCAGAAATGAAAATTCTGTCATTAAAGGTGGGGTAAGCGATTTCTGGTAGCCAATGTTGACATTTGAAATCACCAAAACAAACACGCCCCTACCCCAAAAGGGTCTCGCCCCTATTTTGATAGCTCCGCCCCACACATACGTACGCAACCCAGGCAACGATTAGTTCTGTGAAACAAAGCAAAACCAATGTTACACCGTGTCTACACCGGACACGAGTGGCGCGGCGCGACAAAATACTATGGAACTCATTATAATAAGTGATGCTGTCTACACCATAGATATGTACATATAGATATGTACATATCTATGGTCTACACTGGATGCAGCGTGACACGACAAATCCCCGACAGAAAACTGCTGCCGGGTTCTATTTATGACGTGCTGACACAAATTCTTATTGCCTTAAGCCTTCTTTTGTTCGGCAGACGTTTTCCTCTTTTGTTTTTTATCCGCCATCTCTATCTGTCGCTCGGCTCGGCTTATGTCCGTCCTGTGCACTGAACGCTCTCTCCTCCACATCATGAGACACGCCCCTTACTGCTGATTGGCTACAAGTTTGTTTTGCTACTCGGCCCGAATCAGTTTTCTAAAGCGTTTTTGAAAAATCGCTTACCCCACCTTTAATTACTCACCCTCATGTAGTTCCAAACCCGTAAGACCTTCGTTCATCTTCAGAACACAAATTAAGATATTTTTAATCAAATCCGAGAGCTTTCCATTCAAGGCCCACAAAGGTAATAAGAACATCGTTAAAATGGTCCATGTGACATCAGTGGTTCAACCTTAATGTTATTTAATTTTATTTAATCACGACAGTACCATGACGCATGCGTGTGCATTCCTCTGCTTGCAAAGGCACAGCGCATGTGGGCTCCTGCGTCAGCAGCAACATACGCATGCATCGTGATACTCTCGTGATTGCGCAGTGGAGACTGACCTGGAAGAGAAGAATTGTTGAATAAAGTTGCTATTTTTGTTTTCTTTGCGCACAAAAAGTATTCTCATAGCTTCATAAAATTAAGGTTGAACCACTGATGTCACATGGACTACTTTATCGATGTCCTTACTAAGTTTCTAGGGCTTGAACGTGGTAGTTCTGTTGCTGTCTATGGAGGGTCAGAAAGCTTTTGGATTTCATCAAAAATATCTTAATTTGTGTTCCGATGATGAACAAAGGTCTTACGGGTTTGGAACGACATGAGAGTGAGTAATTAATGACAGAATTTTCATTTTTGGGTGAACTGCCCCTAAGGTCAGACAGAAATAAGGGCATAAACTTCAGCCACTTCTTTGTAACGCTGGGGTTGTTTGGAATGAGACAAAGTTGCCAGGAATATCACAACATTTGGCATATGAGTGTGTTTGTGTATATAACCAGATTGTGTACATACTAATCACTTATTAATCATAAATAAATAAATAATGCATTCAATAAATAGTGTTGTTACAGGTTTCCTATCCTCCTACTTTTTATATAATTTTATTTATTATATGAAATAGTGCTTCTTTTTTTCCAAAAAATATCTTTTAAATAAATTTTTTAACTCTACCATCATTTCAAAACAGTGCCTTTTTTCTTCTTCTTTTTTTAAATTCCTTTGAGTTCTGCAGTTCTCAGTTACTTCACTGTGGCCGGCTGGATCAGTTTGCTGATTAATGTGTAAATATGGGTGGTCATGGGTGGACAGCACTCTGGGATGCTTGATTCTGATTGGTCAGTTACAGATTTTAACAGTCAAATGTTTTTCATAATGACACACCCCTTTAAATATTCAGAGTATATTGGTCGATCATTGAGTTTTCAGTTAGCTATTCTTTTTTTACATTTTGTCCCCACAATCATGATAACATATTTGGATACATCCTTAGATATCATAGTAGATGGAACTTATTCATTAATCTTTTTCTATGATAATGACCCCTTTAAATATCCATAACTCTGTGTCCGGCTGTTTTGAGATTAACAGTCCCAAGGCACTGAAATGTTTATGCACATGTTTAATGAGCCCAGAGATGTGAAACTTTTACAAGGTCATTGCTGAAAGAGGGACACAGCAGACAATACATTTATCTTTCATTAATTCGCAGTATAATTACAATCATTTCCACATGACTGCATGGCTTATCTAAGCATCAGTGTTCTTTTCTTTGTCATTAATGAGTATTCTCTCCCTTGCTCTGTCTGTCTGTCTGTCTTTCCTGTGTTCCTCTCAGATCCAGCGGGCTTTGTTAAGGAATAACCAGACTCAGCGTTTCTCTCAGAAACAGGCTCTTCGGTTGCATCAGGGCCTGGTTACTAGTACTGCAGAACAGGTAAAGACCGCTTCCTGACCACCACCTCATATTCACATGCCTCATTGTCTACAACTACTGCAAATCCGACACAATTATTCACACTTCTAGTATGTGATGATCATGTTGGTTATGGGGATGATGAGGGTCTCGGGGTCAGAGTTTGGGTCATTTCTATTTTAGTTCTGCCAGTTCAGATTAATTGAGTTTAATTGGTGGCTAAATTGCAAGTGCCATTTCTATGCATTTCCTGTAATATATGAATTAAAATTGACTCGACTAAAACCCTGAAGTGTCATAGACATATTTCAGGGTCAAATGGCACTGAGGCTTTTTGTGAAAGGAGAATTGCATAATTATGCCATTTAAATTCTTAATTAGCTCTTTAAAGTTCTAGTGTGTTATTTCAGTGCAACTAGGAGCTTCAAAATAATCTAAAAAGTATTCCTGAACACAAACAGGTTGTCCTCTACCAAATTAATGGCATCGATTGAAATTGATATGTTGAACTAATATGCACTAACATTTAAAAGTTTGGGGTCAGTAAGATAAAATAAATTAATACTTTTATTCAGCGAGGACACATAAAATTGATCAAAACTGATTTATATTTCAATAAATGCTGTTTTTTTTTTGTTTGTTTTTTTATTCATAAAAGAATCCTGAAAGATTGATCACGGTTTTCTCAAAAATATTAAAGGGGTCATATGATGCGATTTCAATTTTTCCTTTGTCTTTGGAGTGTTACAAGCTCTTGGTGCATAAAGAAGATCTGTAAAGTTGCAAAGACTAAAGGGACTGTTTCCTGATCCTGGAAGAGTAGACTACATTGCCGGCTGTTCTGACTCAAAGACTGTAAGTACGTCTTTTATATTTAAAGAGTTTTTATATTTTATATATTTAAAGCCGGAGTCGTCACATGTCCTTCCGTAGTGCTTGTTGTTTGTCATTTCTCAGATCACAAATGCAGACATGGTTTTATGTTTACGCGTCGCGATGCAACGCAGCGCGTAAAAAGACAGTATAAGTCATTATAATCCATATTTATGTCCTGGATGACTGGATGCATCGAATGCCTCGTTTATAATGGGTTTTCATGTTTTTGAATCATCGCTCCGGCCTGACAGGGCATCATCACAATATGGCAAGGGGCGTAACATTTCCGTCTCACGCTTGAGGTATTCGGCCAATCACAACGCACTGGATAGCTGGCCAATCACAGCACACCTCGCTTTTTCAGACCGATGAGCTTTGTAAAAATCGACCCGTTTCAGAAAGGCGGTGCATAGAGGAGAAACAATAATGTACAGTATGTGGAAAATAATGTGTTTTTTGAACCTTAAACTGCATAAACACATTTCATTACACCAAATACACAAAATACTGTTCTTTTTAGCAGCATCATATGACCCCTTTAAGCAGCACAACCGTTTCCAACATTGATAATATTAATAAATGTAAAATACTTTAAAATACAAAACATGTATTGTAAATTGCAATATTATTTCACAATATTGCTGTTTCAACTGTATTTTTTTTATCAAATAAATGCCTTGGTGAGCATAACCATTCAAAAAAAAAAAAAAAAAAGATTATAAAAATATTACAGACCCCTAAACTTTTGAATGGAAGTGTACCTGATGAGAAGAATTCTATCTATTAGCAGTCCCATTTTCTTCATATGAGTCTTCATATTTACATTCTTCGGATGGTTAACCTGTCAATGGATTGTTTATATTGGTCTCTAACCAATAAACTAGTAAAAAGAGAAAGTTTTTACCTTAAAAGAAATGACACACATTTGTCATTTTAAACACTGTTTTTAAACACATTTTAAACACTTGTGTTTGTGAGGAAGCATCTCTTTCACATGCTAATGTAAACTCTGACTGATCTTACTGTGTATTGTTGGATCAAACTCTCCTCTCTCTCTCTCTCTGTTGGTCTTGCTTTCTTTCCTTCTCTGTCTGTTCCTTTCTCTCTCTGTCTCTTCTTTCTGTCCTGCTGCTGTCCCAGGTGATGGAGCGTCTGTGTGTGCGTGTGCAGCAGCAGGTGTGTGTGTTGAGAGGAACAGGTGAAGGGGAAGAGCTACAGGCTGCCAGACAGGTCCTCAAGGAGGCCAGGAACTCTCGAGCTGTGAGTGTGTTTGTGCATTTACCTGTCAAACGTCTGCGCAACCACTCTTCTTTATTTTCTTATTACAAATATTTTCCACACAGCAGTACAGTCAACACACCTATGAAAGAAGAACACAAATATCTTTTTTCGAAAGAAATTAATAATTTTATTCAGAGGATGCATTAAATTGATAAAAAATGACAGTAAAGACATTCATAATGTTACAAAGGATTTGAATGGAAAAATGTTCTTTTGAACTTTCAACTGAATCACAGTTGCCACAAAAATATTGGGCAGCTATATTTTTGATACCGTTTTCAATATTGATAATAATAGGAAATGTTTCTTGAGCACCAAATCAGCATATTAGAATGATTTCTGAAGGATTGTATGATACTAAAGACTTGAGTAATGGCTGCTAAAAATTCAGCTTTGTCATCACAGGAATAAATTACATTTTAAAACCTTGTTCAAATTAAAAACAGTGATTATAAATTGTAATAATATTTCACATGTATTCAGGTAAGACTTTACAACAAGGTTCAAGAACTAACAATAAGCATTTATTAATGGTAAATGTTCATTTATAAATGATACTATTGTTCATTGTTGATTCGTGTTCTTTTACAATACATTCCCTAATGTTCATTTAACCTGAAATGTTAAAATGTATTAACACAAGTAGAAAGTAACACTGTTAGTTTAATAAATGCTGTAAAAGTATTGCTCATTGCATTAACTAATGTTAACAAATTTAACTATATTGTAAAGTGTTACTACAAAACAAATTTATATTTATAGCAAAATGCATATACAAATTTATAACATTTCTGCATTTAACGTTTAAAGCAAAAGGTTTTTAAGATCATGAAGTCAAGTATGTCTAAACTTTTGACTGGCATATAAAAAATGACAGTAAAGACATTCATAATGTTACAAAGGATTTGAATGGAAAAATGTTCTTTTGAACTTTCAACTGAATCACAGTTGCCACAAAAATATTGGGCAGCTATATTTTTGATACCGTTTTCAATATTGATAATAATAGGAAATGTTTCTTGAGCACCAAATCAGCATATTAGAATGATTTCTGAAGGATTGTATGATACTAAAGACTTGAGTAATGGCTGCTAAAAATTCAGCTTTGTCATCACAGGAATAAATTACATTTTAAAACCTTGTTCAAATTAAAAACAGTGATTATAAATTGTAATAATATTTCACATGTATTCAGGTAAGACTTTACAACAAGGTTCAAGAACTAACAATAAGCATTTATTAATGGTAAATGTTCATTTATAAATGATACTATTGTTCATTGTTGATTCGTGTTCTTTTACAATACATTCCCTAATGTTCATTTAACCTGAAATGTTAAAATGTATTAACACAAGTAGAAAGTAACACTGTTAGTTTAATAAATGCTGTAAAAGTATTGCTCATTGCATTAACTAATGTTAACAAATTTAACTATATTGTAAAGTGTTACTACAAAACAAATTTATATTTATAGCAAAATGCATATACAAATTTATAACATTTCTGCATTTAACGTTTAAAGCAAAAGGTTTTTAAGATCATGAAGTCAAGTATGTCTAAACTTTTGACTGGCATATTAAATAAATTCTATACTACACATCACTTTAGTTTACACCATTGCTAGTGGATTTTAGTGCTGTGGATTTTGTCTGTAATCACATTATATGTTGATATTTGCTTAACATATGTTTTTTTTTTATATACAGTGCAGATGGCTCCATGGTAATATTCAGTCAGATGTTATTTATGTGCTGGTATAAATGCAGATATTCGAGTGACTGAGTTATTGATTCATGTGTTTTCTGTTTATTAGTTTAAGAAACTTTCAATTTCTACTACAGTACATATGCATTTATGAGCAAACATTAAAAGTTAAAAACAAATCACCTCCATGACTCTCATGCAAACAGAATCCTCATCAGTGAGTGAGAGAGAGTGAGAGATCATGACTGGTGTGTGAATTATGTCTGCACTGTCCTCTAGCTGTACCCCTCGCTGTGTGAACTGGCCCACGTGCTGTCAGTGGACGGTCCGGTGAGACAGAGGCTGGACTCTCTGGCTGGAGAACTCGCCAAAGCAGCTGATAAAGAACTACAGGTGCTGTCTCTCTCCCTCTCATCCTTCAGCCTGCTTTCTTGTTCTGATGGACAATTGATGGTGGATTTGTGCAGGTCATTGTGGACTCCATGGTGTCTCTGTGCCGGGAGCTGTGTCCGCTTTCTTGTGCCGCAGCGGAGTGTCTCTCTCCTCCCCTCTCCTCCATCTCTGAGCGCGTGTCCATCCCTCGCTCGTCCATCCGCACCGCTCTGATGGAGAGAGCAGCTCAGGACATCAACAGAGCTCTGGAGTAAGAAAGGAGGGTGTTGAGTTGTTGATGTTTCTGAAATTAATACTTTGAGAATTATACCCAAGTCCTTTTTTGATGTCGGTTCAGTCGGCGGCAATCTTTATAATGCCCCCAGGCAGCAGCTTTCAAAACAGCTGTCTATTTGAATGGGTAATGACAGAAATCTCCAAAACTGTTTTGCACGCTTAGTGTAATCTGTGGTGGAGCTTGCCTTTTTGGTATATTGGTACAAACTCAAGAAATTGGATAAAGCTTATAACTAAAATATGTATTACACAGGAATGATTTTACGGTAAAATCATGGAATGCAATTAGTCACTATCATAGAAAAAATACATGTATGTACGGTATTTGTGAATTTAAGGCGTGATGGATGACTGATGGTTGATTTGTGCAGGTCATTGTGGACTCCATGGTGTCTCTGTGCCGGGAGCTGTGTCCGCTTTCTTGTGCCGCAGCGGAGTGTCTCTCTCCTCCCCTCTCCTCCATCTCTGAGCGCGTGTCCATCCCTCGCTCGTCCATCCGCACCGCTCTGATGGAGAGAGCAGCTCAGGACATCAACAGAGCTCTGGAGTAAGAAAGGAGGGTGTTGAGTTGTTGATGTTTCTGAAATTAATACTTTGAGAATTATACCCAAGTCCTTTTTTGATGTCGGTTCAGTCGGCGGCAATCTTTATAATGCCCCCAGGCAGCAGCTTTCAAAACAGCTGTCTATTTGAATGGGTAATGACAGAAATCTCCAAAACTGTTTTGCACGCTTAGTGTAATCTGTGAGCGAGCTTGCCTTTTTGGTATATTGGTACAAACTCAAGAAATTGGATAAAGCTTATAACTAAAATATGTATTACACAGGAATGATTTTACGGTAAAATCATGGAATGCAATTAGTCACTATCATAGAAAAAATACATGTATGTACAGTATTTGTGAATTTAGATACATAACGTAAAAAAGATAGCAAAATGCTAAAGCCATGTTAAACTTTATTTTAACTTCTTTTTTTGTTTTACAATTTTAATTTTGTTTAAAATAAACAAAAATAAAATAAACAATTTTATTTTGTTTTATTATTTTCCCTTTAAAGACCTCTTGATTTAGATTCAAGGTCGCTATCATGGAAAAAACACATTTACATATTTATATCTAAATACAGAATGTAAAATAAGGTAACAAACAACACAAAGGCTTTTTTATTTTATTTTTGGTTACATTTCACTTTCAAAAGTCCACTTTAAACATTCTACTAACTATAAGTAACTGTGCAACTACATGTTCATTAACTGTAATTAATTTGCAACTACATTTCAACTAACTTAAAATATTATTAAATATTATTAGTAGACTCTTAGGTTAGGGTTAGTAGAACAAATTGACATTATTTTTTTTATTTATTTATTCTAAATATTTATTTTTGGTGTTTTGTCTTTATTGTGATAGGACAGTATTTTGGTAGTATTTTGGTATTTTATTTTATTTTATATTTTATGTTATTTTATTTTTTGCAGCTTAGTCCTTCAAAGGCCCCTTGATTTAGATTCTTGATATTGATTCACCTTGCATGGTTGTATCATGGGTGTATCTAAATTTTTGTCCAAACAAATGATCTGTGCGATGCACCCGTCGATCAAAATCATGAAGTCTTTATTGGAAAGCCAAACCTACTTTTCTGTAGCTACTGTTTTCACAGTTGGAACTCCCAGCATGGTTTTAACATGCTCTAACAAGTTTTTTCTGTGTCTCCCATCTCTTTCAATTTTAGGGAGGTGAAGCTATCTGTGGTCTCGTATCTCACAAACTCCATAGTGGACCAGATCCTACAGGAGCTTTATGCCACACACAAAACCCTGGTACTACAAACGAATTTCTCTCTCCATTCATCTGTTCATTCTGAACACGTGCACAAGCATCGCTCTTCCTCACGCATCTGTTCATCATCACAGCTCCGGCAGGTTTCACAGATGAGACGGCTGGAAGACGGGGAAACAGCCAGGCACACACATAGACATGCTGACATACTGGATGTTGTGGAGGATGACTTTGGCATCAGCATAGTGAGTGTGTTATGTGAATCACTCGCAACTGACTCAGTTGTGTGTTTGGTGGTGTTTACAGTATCTGTCATCTCTTGTAACTCAGCGGTCTTGTCATCTGCTCAGTTCGTGATGTTCTCACTCACTTCTGTCATTCTGCACACAGGACACAATCGCCATTAAGAAACGCAGCTCCAGGACCAGACGCATTCGTCCCGTGTCCAACAGACTCAGTGAGTCACACATGCACGCTATGTCGGATGAAAGCAGGACTATCATTCATTTTTTAGTTGAACACTCATTCAATGCTTTCAAGTCATGTATACTTATACTGTGTATAAATTTTTCAGTTTAAACCCATTCATTCTTTATATCATATTTTAAGCTCAATTTCATTTATAAAACATATTTGACATTTATTAGGTATGTCATTTTAGCATGTTAATTTAGTGTTTTTAATTAATTATAAAAATAATGAAAATACAAATAAATAGTTGCACACACTTAATTGTGCTCCATGACAATTAAACAATTAACGGAATAGTTCACTCAAAAATGTAAATTGGATAGAAATTTACTCACCCTCAGGCCACCTAAAATGTAAATGAGTTTGCTTCCTCATCAGAAAATAAAAATTGGAGAAATTTAGCATTACATCCCTTGCTGACCAATGGATCCTCTGCGGTGAATTGGTGCCAGCAGAATGAGAGTTCAAACAGCTGATAAAAACATTCTATCATTAAGGCATTTTAACTTGAAACTGTCACTTCTGGCCAAAATATCCAAAAAGTCCATAATCCATAATAATGCTTCCTTCAGTGAAAAAGTCCATCCCCTGTTGTCCTCTCACATCAAAATCCACTGACATATTTGTTTAGAACTGTTTTTGTTTGTAAACGGTGCTTGATCTGTCCATATTTCTATACCACTTTTTCACTGGAGAAAGTAATATTATGGATAGAGCTGGGAAAAAAAATGGTTTGAAGTTAAAAACATCTTTTTTAAAAATCTTAATGATGGATTTGTTTATTACAAACATGCAGTTTATGGATTAGCTACATTACTTGTGAATTATTGTGATGTTTTTATCAGCTGTTTGGACTCTCATTCTGACGGCACCCATTCACTGCAGAGGATCCATTGGTGAGCAAGTGATGTAATTCTAAGTTTTTAAACAGCATGTCATACAATTAATTCACTCTCCTTCAGGTCTAGGTGACGACCCCAACTCTTCACCTTTAGTGTCCACTCCTCAGACATCTGCTCCCCTTTCACGCTCAGCATCATGGGAAGGTCTGTCCACCCTGCCCACACAGGGTTCACCTCTGCGTCATGTGACCCATGTCAGACCGCGTCCACCACGAAGACACAGGACTGCACATGCTCCCTTTGAGACAGTAAGAACCAGCACCATTGCCAGTATTGCCACACCAATACTAATTTATACCAATATACTAATGTATACCAATTTACACATTTATATATCTTTATATAGAATTTTTAGTGTTAAAATAAGGTATAAATAAAAATGAAGTAAATGTCACAAAATGACTTAATAAACTTCGACAATTTCAGGCTTTGCCTCATATTGTGTTATTGCCCTCAAGTCTTGTGTTAGCCACATATTCATCATATATTTATGATCAATATTGTTTACAATTTAGTTTGATAGATATACTTGGCTAGGGCTGCCACTAATGATTATTTTTATTTCGATTAATCTATCGACTAATTTATTGATTAATCGATTAA
>NW_015628690.1:444369-454576 GCF_001515625.1 Sinocyclocheilus rhinocerous | reverse complement strand
TATTTAGGAGATTTAGGAGAAAAATGTAAATGTGAAATTATTTCTGAAAAAAAAATATTTTTAAATAAAATGGAGATGCTTGAGATGCTTTTGATGAAAATGGAAAAAACTGAATTTGGAAATAAAACTGATTTCATAGGGCCCTATAATTATAAAAAAAAATTTTGTGGTAATAAAAATAGATGTAAGTAAACAATAGCCTTTAAAATTACTTAAAATACATATATAATAGTAATGAGGCAATAATAATTAGTTCAAATAAAGTATCAAAAGCAATAAATCATGTGGTTTTATTGAACAAAATTGTTAAAACCTTTTAATCATGTTTTCTTTTTTAAAAAAGTAGCCGAATCTATTTCTCTTCATCCTCCTCATAGAATTGAATCTGTAATGTATTTCATGCAGCATTATCTTATAATAATAACTATCTAACTGTGAGTATACAATACCATATATTGGACGTTTATTACGAAAAAAATCCAATGTATGCAGTATATTCAAAAATATGCAAATGTATAAGTTGATTGAGACCAGTTATGATTTTTATGAGAGTGGGCAGTCACTGTGTTTTCCCACGATTCTCATTTCCATGGTAACAGTGACTCCTCTGATTGGCTTCAGGATTGATGGTAGTGTGATATTTCTTTGGGAATTCTGCAATTAAACATGATTTGTTGTAAATTAAGTCAAAATCGCACTGATTTATGGATCCTACAGGAGGTATTCTTCAAAAATACTCCAAATATGAAATAAAAAGCGATTAATCGACAGCTATTCAAGCTGTTAACGAGAAGGAGGGGGTTGATTTTAATCACGTTCTCTTGTTAGCGTGATTGTTCTCAGAAATCTGTCTGAACGCAGGCCCAGATGTTTTCTGCAGGGTCCAGAATTAAAGCATCAAACATTAAAGGCTCTCTCCTTTTCAATCCCTTCCGATCAGCCTAAATGCCTGCAAGCCGTGTCTTTATAATGTCTGTTGATCAAATTAATACATTGACATAATACAGAAGAACAAATCCCAGATGGGTGAGATACAGTACTGTGACAGCATCATCCACTACCACAAATTTAGAGAGATGATCTACTCCAGTCCCAGTCCTCAAAAGCACACATCATCATCATCATCATCATTATTTCTCTTGTCGTCCTGTAGCACTGCTCGGAGAATGGTGGAGTATCTCTATTGGATGATGGACTGCCTGACTTCTACACCAAGAGAGTTTTACCAGACAGGTGCTTCAGTACTGAACACTTCTGTGTAGTAATGAAGTCTAACAATGAAGGTGTCACATTTGCTCACTTTTTAAAGGTTGAAGGCATATGGGCATGCTAAAAATGTGAACGTTATCTTATCTCTGACACCCTGACTTTCTGTCCTGCAGTCAGCTGTCATCCCACCATCACGCTCAGGCTCTGAGGAGGAAGAAAAGACGCAGTGTGCTGTCAATCTTTTCTGGATTCAGGAAGAACCGCAACTCTACCATATCATATAAGGAGTCAGACCCTACAGGAAGGGGCGGGGCCTGTGGGGAGGAATGTCGCACTAAGTGAGTCAGTCGTATTTTAATATATAATAATTCATACTACACTTCCATTCAAAAGTTTGGTGTCAGTACGATTTTTTAATATCTGAAATAAGACTCTTATGCTCAACGAGGCTGCATTGATTTGATCAAAAATACAGTAAAAACAGTAACAATGTAAAATGTTATTACATTTGAAAATAACTGTTTTTAATTAATCAATTAAAAAAATATTTTTTTTTGCATATTTTCAATTGTAATGTATTCCTGTGATGGCAAAGCTGAATTTTAGCAGCCAATTGCTCCAGAATTCAGTGTCACATGAATTAGAAACATTTCTTATAATTATCAGTGTTGAAAAAGTTGTGCTGCTTAATATTTATGTAAAAACCATGATACATTTTTTTAATTATTATTTTATTAATAGGAAGTGTAAAAGAACAGCATTTATTTGTAATAGAAATCTTTTGTAACATTATAAATGTATTTATGGATTCTCGTCTGTGAAATGCGCCACTTCCGGTATTTTGCCGGTTAGTCGACATGAGCAAAATGAAGTCGAGGATTTTTAAAGATCGAATAGTTGAATAAAATCGATGAATCGCGACAGCCCTACACTTGGCAACAAGTCTTATACTGGGGCCTTGGTGTATTGTGACAAAACACAATCCTATCAAACTGAATTCTCTTATTTTACCTGTAATTAAATCTGCTGCAGAAATAGTCGTGTTTAGATTTGCGACTCCAGAGGCGTCCCTTATCATGTTGTCGTTGAATTGTTTGTATGTATTGTTTTCTTGTAGCTTCTATTATTCATTTGACTAGTGAACGAAGAAGCAGTTCTGGATTCGTAAAGAGAGAAAAAAACCACACACAAACTTTTAATCATGTTTTCTTTTTTAAAAAAGTACCCTACAGGAAGGGGCGGGGCCTGTGGGGAGGAATGTCGCACTAAGTGAGTCAGTCGTATTTTAATATATAATAATTCATACTACACTTCCATTCAAAAGTTTGGTGTCAGTACGATTTTTTAATATCTGAAATAAGACTCTTATGCTCAACGAGGCTGCATTGATTTGATCAAAAATACAGTAAAAACAGTAACAATGTAAAATGTTACTACATTTGAAAATAACTGTTTTTAATTAATCAATTAAAAAAATATTTTTTTTTGCATATTTTCAATTGTAATGTATTCCTGTGATGGCAAAGCTGAATTTTAGCAGCCAATTGCTCCAGAATTCAGTGTCACATGAATTAGAAACATTTCTTATAATTATCAGTGTTGAAAAAGTTGTGCTGCTTAATATTTATGTAAAAACCATGATACATTTTTTTCAGGATTCTTTGATGCATAGAAAGTTCAAAAGAACAGCATTTATCTAAAATAGAAAACTTTTGTAATATTATTAATGTCTTTACTGTCACTTTTGATCAGTTTAATGTGTCCTTGCTGATTAAAAGTACCAATTTCTTTAAAGATAGTGTACAGTATATCATATATCATAATAATAAATGATATAAAGTGTATTATATCAATAAATCAAACAACATAAATCAAACTCTTACTTTTGTTTTCCTTTTATCTGTTGCTCTCTCAGTATTGCCACTGAGAATGTGTACTCCTTGATTCAACACCCAAAGGATCGTGTGAGGTTAGACGTAGGCACTGAGGGCACCAATGGGAGGCTGGTTGGGCCGGCTGTTCAGAGGACACCTCAGCTGTCAGGACGGCCCATTCATGGTATACCCCTGCCAGGAATGATGGGACTCAGCCCCTCCTGCTTTTCACAGAGACAGGTAAAGTACACCACATTACATAATTTAGATTCCAGTTCAGTTCTTGAAATTCAGTTGAATTTGAATTTTGATTGCAAACAAGATCCAGAATTGTAATTCAAATTTGAATTTAAGGAAGTAGAATTAAAATTAAATTACATTCAAATAAATTCTTATTATTCCTTTGGCCATTTCCTGAAATATTAGATGATATTAATAATCAATACTTGAAATGCCACCTGTAGAAATGCATATGTAATTTATACACAGCATATGCTATTATATTAAAAAAATAAATATATAATTTTATTTAATTTAATTTCATGGACTTTGTTTTTAAGAATCCTATAAATTACCCCAATTTTGATGCAAGTATTTTAATAATGTTATCTAAAACCACTATGGGACATGTTGTGGTTCTATATGGAAAAATGAAAATCTGTTTTCATGGCTGTGGTTGTTTTAACAATATCAAATTATTAATATTTAATAAATGTCTAATTTTAAGGGGAGGGTTATACCAGGTTAAAGGCATGAGTAGTAAAAATTATGTATTATTTCTGACTAGTCACAAATCTTTTGTGTGACTGTTGAATTTCTTTCAATTACAATCCAGTAAATTCCTCTGCTTGTCATTCTAATTCCAATTCAACATTCCGTGTTGAGATCCATGCCAGTTCAGGTTCAACGTCACGAGTTGAAGCAGAGCCAATTCTTAAATTGAATTTAGGCCAACTCTGGTACACAAACTATGTAATATTTATTTAATAATTCACAAAATGGTGCAGGTAATGTTGAGAACAGACATGGGAAGGAATTGTGTTCATTGGTAAGTAATATAATGTTAGCATCACTTGTTTTTGATCGATTCGAAAACAAATGAAATGTAAATTTAATGAGCATAATGACATGTTTACCACAGTCTCTCACACTCTGTCTCTCTGTTCCCTGCAGACGGCTGATTACAGTGAGGTGTTCGGCTCATCAGAAGAGATTGGATACGGAGAGCATGAGATGGACCGGCATTCAGATATCGTTGCTAAAGGGCACACGCCATCTATAGACAGACAGTCAGAATCAGGAAGACAGGAATCACAGTCAGACAGCCAGAAAAAGGCAGACAGTATAATGGACCCTCAGCTGCTGGAAACCAGAAAAAGACCCAAGCCTCCGCCTCAGAGTACCAAGCCGAGCTTAGCTAAGACACGACAACGCCATCTGGAGGAGAGCTCTGGTAATGCATATTCTGTCATGAGTTGGCATCAGGCATTCATTTTAGTGAATTTTTAATTTCTGTTAACTAGTTTTAATCAGTGTTGGGGGTAACGCATTACAAGTAACGCGAGTTACGTATTTAAAAACAAACAAGCAAGCCCTGTCCAGATTTAAAAAGTAACGCAAAAGTAACGTAACGCATTACTTTCCATAAAAAGTAACTAAGTAACGTAATTAGTTACTTTTTTATGGAGTAACGCAATATTGTAATGCATTACTTTTAAAAGTAACTTTCCCCAACACTGGTTTTAATAAGCATTTTACACAATATAACTTTCTAAATGGTTATTATTTGCTGTCCCCAGATAAATCTATTGAAGATTCTGGAGAACTGAGGGAGAAGGATGAGGAAAAAGAGGACGGGAGATGTGGAGAAGACCAAAAACCAGAAGGACAGTCTCCACCTATCCCTGAAAAGGTATCTTTGTGTCTTTAACTTAAAATGTCAGTGATTGTGAGTGGGAGCGTGTCTTTATTCTCATAGCAAAGCAGTGTTGCCAACTGCTTTCAATTGAAAGTAGCTAAAACTGGTAGCTAAATGTCACTAGATGACATCACAATGGCAAATTCACTGATCTATATAAAGATGAACGTAGATCAGTGGGCAAGATGAGAACTTGGATAAGGTTTGTCCAAGAAGTTGCTATATTTGTCCCTAAACTTTTGAAAAAAGTCTCAAAAGGGGCAGGGAAGTCGCTAAATCTAGCTACAAAGTAGCTAAATTGGCAACACTGTAGCAAAGATGTATCATTAAAACAGCTTTTGATTATATCATTCTTTTCAGCCATGTTATTATTCACCTCACACGTCTCCCATTGGCTCCTCACCACAAGACGTGACCAATGAGAATCAGCCACCAGCTGCTCCGCCCACCTCAGCTAAGCCTGTGTTTCATTCTGCTTCAGTAGATTCTGCTTTGCTTCAAGGTAATTCATACAAAAGTTGTTATGTCTTACTGGTAGTTGCATTTATTGTTCATAAAGCTTTATGAAGCATTTCTAAAGCAGTTTAATAATCATATATTCTTTGTAAGTGTTTAATCTTAAATACTTGGCGAAAAAATAAATGTGATAAGATAAAGACAGTGTATTAGTAGTAGTAGTAGTATTTTTATGTATAAAAAGGTTTCTAAATTGTAAACTTTTACAGTCATTTTAAATATAATGTATATATTTATTTTAAGTTAACAGTGTATCTGAGATTAATAATAAGCTTCTACATTGTAATTTTATATACCTATACCTATATATATATATATGTATCTGAGAATAACACTTTATACCACTTTCTAGAAAACAGAACAAACTAGTAATCTATTATCTGAAAAATACTTATATATATTAACACTTCACACCACTCTTTGGAAAACAGAATGCAATATTAATATCAAATTTGATGAAGGTGAATATATATATAAAAATACACGTACATGTATTGATTATAATATTAAGTGTACGCACATGTATTGATTATCATATTAAGTGTATGGATTGTAAATTAATATTTTAAGTACAGCTCTAATAATATATTTTGTAAAATGTATTTTGTATTTTTGAACATATTTATTAATATTGCAAATGCACACTTATGTTGCACTTACATGTATAACATTAGGTGTATGGTTTGTAAATTAATATTTTAGTACAGCTCTAATAGTACAAAATGTATTTTATTTTCAAATGTATTTTGTAAAAAAAAAAATTTTCCCCCACAATTTTTGTGACTTCCAACTTTAAAAAAACTAACGAAATATAGAGAATATATGATGTTTATTTTTGCTCAGGTGATGAAGTCAAAAGCAGCCCTGGAGGTCCCATGAAACCACATCGAAATAGGAAAGCAAACTCATGTGACACAGGTACAAACTTCAAATCCCTTTTGAGCATGCGAGGAGGGTCTGCATTCACCATCTACTGCTCTAGCATGCCTTCATCAACTCATCCTTACTTGTGTGATCCCATCCCTCCCTCTGTGTGCCCCTGTATTTACCCCCTAGGAATGGAGCAGGATGCCCGCTGTGATCTGGAGAGATCCTCAGATCGCAAACCCCCTGTGAAAAAACCTAGACTCCCTCCGAAACGAAATAAGTCCTTGGATTTCCCCGGTACTGTGCTGTTTTGTGTGTGTATGTGCTTCTTGGAAGTGTCCAGCAGTTTTATTAGATAGTCTGACTGGAAAGCGCTCCAGTAATTAGAGGAACTCTTTCCAGTATTACATGTGAATGTAGCGTGAGTGTGCGAGCGTGCACCTGTCCGTGTTTGTGTGTCCACAGACAGATGGCTCTGAGTTGACCTTTAACAAAGCCAGATTAGTAAACGGGTAACGTAAGTAGGCCATCATTCACTTCTTTCTCGCTCTTTCTTTTCTTCTGTTTATCTCTGCAGGTCATCAGAGTTCGGAGCCAAGCAACGCTGAAGCATCATGACAACCATTTGAGCCAAAGCTCTGTGAAAACAGAGAGTCATTGTGATGCTGAGAGGAGAGAGAGGGAGAGATATGATCAGCAGATGAATTTGCACCTTGATGAATTCATAAAGACTCTTGCTTTCGGCTCTCAGACAATTTCATAGTCATTTTATACACATATTCAGCATATTCTTGCTTACTCAAGTGAGTTGTTTTGCTTCCCCTCCTGCTTTTACGTAACCATCATTCTTAACCTTCTGCACTTAACTACGATTCCTTTATTTCACTCTCTCTCCGTCTCTCTCTCTTTTGACAATCTTTGACATAAAGGAACTTTTTGCTATTTATCTTTAAAACCATAGAATGATATTTTGTAAAGTATAATATATAAACAGAACCAATATTTGCACTAATCATCGCTTGAATTCTCATTCGGTTCGGTGGATGTACCTCCCCTCCCATGTCTGACATTACCCACGTGAAGTTTTGTAGTGTGCGACTAACTTATTCTTATCATTTCCTGTCTACTCGATCAATATCATTATCAGTATTACTGTTGTCTTAATCAGGCATTGTTTATGCAACTGGATAAATGTTTAAGAGTTTGCTGGCCCTAAATGAGCTTTATTTTCTACTAAACGTGATTGAATGAATAAAAACTGAATATTACATCTGCTGTTGTTCTTTTTTTAAATCAGTGAATAGCCTTTACTAGACAGAAAGTAACACAATGGAACTTTGTTATATCATGGTATTGAATGATTACCATATTACTTATTTACATAATACTCCAATATACTTCAAGAATATCATGGTATTAACTGAGTAACATGTCAAAAACACCGTTGGTAATACCACCAGATTTACATGGTACATTTTTGCAGCGTACTTCAAAGAATATCATGGTATTACATATTAAACCCCATATGGTTATCCAGTACCATAGTACTTTGTTTTATTTAAAAAAAAGTTATTGTTTATGAAAGGTCTCTTTATTGTGAAATATCCAATATAATGTATTTTAAAATGCAATTTATTTCTGAAATGGAAAAACTGAATTTTCAGCAGCTATCCAGTCGTCTGTGTCACATGATCCTTCAGAAATAGCATGGTATTAGCGTGGCATTAACATAGTAACGCTACATAGTAAAATCACTGTGCGTTTTGATACATATTTGAAACAGGGAACCCGATTAAAATCATCTTTTTGGATAGACTGTCATAACTTTGGAAGTGAATTCAATAAACAAGTATTATTACAGTATATAGATTAATTACTAGCAGCTGAACAATTGTATTGTTTGGCATTTCAAAGCTGTTTTTCAGTCAAGGAAAGGTTAAACAAGTGGATACCAGATGCCGCTTCTCATAACGCGTCTCATATTGCCTTTTAATGACACAGGAGGGCAGTAGAGGCCCTCCATCTTGCTATGGAAGAGTAATTTTCAAGCAGAGATTAAGGAATTTATTGTCTGTGACTGCTGCTTAAACGTCTCTGAGAATCTCTCTCTGAAGAGAATAGTCTATTTATTCCACTATCACTTCATGAGGCTTTTTATTCCATTAAATTGCCTCTTTGAAGGTAAATTTAAAAGTTAGAAATCACTATCAGTGGTAATTATGAAAAGGTATGAATATTTTATTCTCTCTGTAATATTTGATTCTGATTGGTCAGTTGTTGCATTCTATGATCAAGTATTTTAATACAATAAGCTCCAAACTGTACCATTGTTCCTGGCAACCATTCTCCTACAATGTGCTTTGTTAATATTTCTCACTCTGAGGCCTCTTATCGAATAATTTCAACTGAGATGACTATTTCATGTGCATTTATTTATATATGTGTACTGAACTGGATAATGTACGACCAATAGGTCACTTACCTTGAAATTTAGTATAGATATTTCAAGACTTATTTGACTGTTTCAAAAGAAAATGACAAACTTGTATTGCTCAGAGGTGGCTTCTTCATGATCAGATGATTCAATACAGTTCTCACTTATATTTTGGGTATCAACTTTTTGTTTTGTTTTTGTCTAAAATTCCTTAGGAAAAACAAGCAAATTAGACAATTGTTGGCATAGAGCTATAACATAGCCAATATAGCTCTTCGAAGAATTTGTTGAGAAAATGTTTGAGTTCATATTTAGAAATTAGTCTTTTGACTACAGACTTTGGAAATTTATCCAAGCACAGTTTGAGATATTTGTTTAGATCTCTGAAGCACATGAGATTTCAATGATCTTTTTTCTCGTGAAAAATCATGTGTAGCAGGAACTCATGCAATTGTCAATTTACTGTAGGAGAAATAATTGAGATCGGATTCGTGATTTTATTTCTAACAGACAGACATCAGAACTTTAACGAGCTTTTTTTTAATATGAAAAGACTCAAGATTGCATATTGAATTGTTGCGTTGTTATGATTGGTTCTAGGTACAGAGAAAATACCAGGCCAGGTATACCAGATTAAAGACTGATGCTCTATTATCTAGGTGCTGCATGAAAATGGCCATGTAATACATTATATATACTAAACAGACCAGGTTTGTCAAGAAAACAACTCCCAATAGTACATTTCCAAAAAATATAAACCAATGTGTATGACATGCTCTAAACTTCTCACACAATCACACAAACTCATATTATGTTTCAAACTCTCTTATGTTTAAAATGTAAGAGCGACACTTTTAAGTCATTACATGATTATGTCTTGCATGCATTAGCAAAACACACACGTTTACACAATTACATGAAAATCACAGGGGATTGTAAGAATATGCATAAATCATTTCATTAATGGCCTCTCTAACACACACACACACACACACACACACCTAAACACCTAAACCCACTCACACCAGCAGTGGGGGAAGCTGTAAATGAAGTGACATGACGTTAAAGGCAGCTGCATAAACGATGGGACTCACTTAGGGAACAAAGGGCTGTGTGTGGACCAAATATACACATTTAATATCTGTTAATCACATTCATTAAAGTATTACACAACACGCTCATTCTGGCTGCCATTCTTTACTAAAAAGTACTGTGGTGGTAAGCAAGTTCATATGGACTTTAAAGGGGTCATATGATGCTGCTAAAAAGAACATTATTTTGTGTATTTGGTGTAATGAAATGTGTTTATGCGGTTTAAGGTTAAAAAAACACATTATTTTCCACATACTGTACATTATTGTTTCTCCTCTATGCCCCGCCTTTCTGAAA
>NW_015628690.1:443880-444217 GCF_001515625.1 Sinocyclocheilus rhinocerous | reverse complement strand
CGGGCTGGACTCCGCTTCGTCCACGGTGAAAGCCGATCCGGCGATCCACAGTGCGAAGTTGAAGTATTCCCTCAGCGACCAGCACGGATCAGCTCCAGGCATGACGAAGCGGATATCGTCCTCTTTTGGAAAACCAACCAAAGTAGTTTCACTTTCACAACGAAACACACAGTGTCTTCAGGACATGGTGGCAGCGGCAACAACAATACTACAGCGAGAATAAAAGTTACGCCTTCTTTCTTTGCGTGAACATTTGGGCGGCGTTATGCAAATCTTCCCACATCGTGACGTAGACATGTGGGGGCGTGTTAGAACGAGCCGTTTTAGGTAGGCGTGG
>NW_015628690.1:425371-443776 GCF_001515625.1 Sinocyclocheilus rhinocerous | reverse complement strand
AAATCATTCTAATATGCTGATTTATTATTAGAATTATCAACAGTTGTGCAGCCAGCAACAATAAAGTTACGCCTTCTTTCTTTGCGTGAACGTTTGGGCGGCGTTATGCAAATCTTCTCACATCGTGACGTAGACATGTGGGGTGTGTTAGAACGAGCCGTTTTAGGTAGGCGTGGCTGACTCTTAACTTTTATAAAGAATATCTCTTTGGATTTGAGACTTTAGTCTTTGCAACTTTACAGATCTTCTTTATGCACCAAGAGCTTGTAACACTCCAAAGAGAAAGGAAAAATTGAAATCGCATCATATGACCCCTTTAAAAGTTCAGATTCAGGTGGACTAAAAGAAAAATGGCTAATTGTGAATTTATATAGTGCCACTATTGCCTCGTTAATGGGTTTACAATTGGCCTCAGTGTTATGCTAATTCTACAAACATTCAAATAAGCATATTTCAATCATGACAACTCTCAGAACATTTTAGCATGGTAATGCTAGCCAGCCATATAAATGCAAGGCAGTAAGCTCATTGGCTGCATATGCAGCATGAACCAGTCAGTTTGTGCCAAGTCGTTTAACTCTCTGAATATCATCAGTTACGTTAACACCCCGTCAGAATGCGCCATCTAGAGTTTCATGACTGAACTATATATTTAAACTACTAAAACCACTTTAAATAAAGCTGAAATAAAACTTAGCTTAAAACTAAATACTAAAATGGACAGACAAATCAGAAAAAGAAAGAAAACCCCACTAGCTTGATTATAAATATACATGTAAACATATACCAGGGTATATTATCATTACCATGGTATAGTTCACATGCCAAATAAACATGTTAACTAGCCTATTGTTATCATGTTACAAAACAGTAGCATGCCAAACACCATGGTACTGTTGTGTAAGTGCATAATACACATGCAAAAATTAATCAACTAACTCTTTCTCGTAACTTTCACACACTCTGACACACACTCAAGTGGTTCAAGTTGAACAGTGAAAAAAAGTGAGTAACTCAAGCAGATGGCTGCAATCACAAGAAACCAGTAAACACCGGAAGAGTCCTCAGCTTTTACAAGCTGATTTAAGTTTATGAGACAAGAAAGAGGCAAACAATTCATGTATCTTGTGCCTAAAACCTTCCCAACTTATCACGAAACTTTACTGACTTATCACACATTTTCTCAGTTTCACTTCATAATTACGAGTCTGTCAGAGTGTGTAGGAGAGTGTGTTCATATTCTTCATTTTTTTGTGTTTGTGTGTGGTGTTTTTGGTTTTAGGAGGAGGCCGAGGAGCATCATGAAGTATTTATAGATGTAAATTAGCTCCCTGTTTCCCTCTCTCAGCCCTTTCAGCGCTGCCTCATAATTGGTTTCTTTCTGTTGAAATTCTCCTTAACAGCACATGAATGTTGTTATATCCTAATGAGACAGATTAGAATTTCAGGTGTGTGTGTGTGTGGAGGGCTGGACTGTGTGTGTCAAGGGGGTGGCTGCATTAGGGGATGCTGTACCTCAGAGCAGATGAACAGAAGTGAGCCCACAGATTGCCAGACTGATGCCTGATCAAGTAACTTTTTTTCTTTCTCTCCAGTGTTCAGTGCTGTGTGTGTCTACTCTCTTCTCCTGCTTCTTTATCAGACCTTTTCATATGTGATTCTGTGCTGTAGCTTGTTTTTTTTGTTTGTTTTTTTTAACTTTTTGACAAGTACTTTGGAAAATGAAATTTAGATCTATCTATCTGTCTGTATGTCTGTCTGTCTGTCTATCTGTCCGTCCGTACATCCATCCATCCATCCATCCATCTATCTATCTATCTATCTATCATCTGCCTGTCTGTGTACATATGTGTGTCTATCTGTCTGTCATACCAAATGCTACATCAAATTTATATATTATTAGTAACAGAATTTCACTTATATTTCTAAAGAATTGCAGTGGAGTTGGAATCAGATTTTATTTAGGCATTTATTATAAGATAAATATTCCACTGTCAGGATATCAAATACAGTTTTTATTTTATTTTAGCTGATGTTTATCATGAAGGAAAGAAGGATTTTTTTGCTCTATGCAAAACTAAAAGGTTTCTTAAGTTCATAAGGTTTAATAGCCGTATGGATGTTCTGTTGGGGAAGTTGAAACATGGGCTTTAAATTGTGCTTGGAAGATTTTCCTGTCACTGCCTCTGTGAGTAATTGGTCAGTGTAATTGCAAATGTCTGTGCTAAGATGTATATCACATATTTAATGGGTGTATTTTGCTTGTTTGCACATTTTATTGGGCTGGTTATCATGTCTTCCCATTGCTCCATACTCTGTGGGATGGATTATTGTTGTAAAGTGTAATTTAAGGTAATTGCAAAGTGTATTATTGCAAAGTTTTTCTCATTTATTTTTACTGAGATGTACAATATGTGAGTAACATTGGCTGATTTGCATTTCTGTTTTTCATTTGTGTTTATGTCAGTGTGTAAGTTATTAATCAAGTATGTACTGCATAAAAGCTATATTGCTATATATATCTCCATCTTTCTATTCTTTTCTTTTCTATCCCAGAGATTGGCTGATTTCTACACAATCCATTATGCCTGCCATTGTAAACCTGCTCTTCAACACGGTCTCCACCAACACCACCATCTCCTTTTCTCTGGTGCTGCCTCTGGTCAGCATCCTCTCCCTGCTGGTAGGGGTCGGAGGTCACCTGCTCATGTGGTTGGTGTTGATGCGTAACCCACGGCGTCGTTCAAAGCCCAGCTCTGTCCTCCTGTTAAACCTGAGTTTTGCTGATCTGTGTGCTCTACTCACCCTGCCCTGTGTGCTACTAAGCGCTAGCTCTCAGAACTGGCAGCTGGGAGGAGGTGTTTGTGTGTTGTTGAGCTTCATGACCTCCCTGACCGCTGGAGTGGACATCTTCAGCCTGGCTGCCCTTTCTGTGCTGCGTTATCGAATAGTGGCTCCCTCGACACGACCCCCGGCCACCCCTGCGCAGGTGTGAGTATCTGAAGGAGCTAAAGAAAAACAGTTGTAAAAAGGGAAAAGTTATATTTGTGAAAGAAATGGAGAAATATTTTATATATTTATATGTTTTTCTGTCAACAAAAAGTAAAGGAAGTGATGGACAAATATTTATTTGAAGTGGCTACTTCGGAATAGCTATGGTACATGTTATTGATCAAAGTAGATTTCAAGATTCACTAAATCTCACTTAAATTCTCTATATAGGCCTATTTCTTTAAATTATTCCATCACTGGAAAAAATGATAACTTTATGTTGATTCACTAACCACTCTGGGCAGCATGAATTTCCCAAAAGCATCGTAAACATATAAGTAGATCGCTTGTGCTAATGGTTTCTGCGATCTAACTAGGCTTATGATGCTTTTGGAAAACAAAGCCGTGATTGATTCAGTAAAGGATCCATCACTGATTCAAATTACGGTCTTTCTGAATGAATTGATTTAAAAGGACCGGCTCGTAAGAGTCATTTGTTTGTGATTTACGCTGTTTTTGATTCACTAAAAGTATCGACTCATACGAGTAATTTGTTCACGAATCAGAATGGTTAGGTCGCAATATGTTCAGGAAAGGCGAACAGCTCGCTCTTAAACGTGCTTTTATAGTTATTTCGCAGTATAAGAACTTTTTATTTCCTTCTCGCTTTCAATTTGAGATGCAAACTCGGGTATTTATTAGTTTATTTTGTAAATACTGACTTATTTTTGCAGCCGCCGTGTAAGAAAAGCTGAATGGCGAGCTTCCGCTTAAAAACGATCCAGGAAACGCCTGACACTGAGTAAAAATATACTTTCGCAATGCAAATCAATATGAGATGAAAATATTTATTTAAATCACAGTACTTTTTGAAGAGGATCGTTACTCTCATTTACAAAAAAGTGTATTACCATGACTGATGATATTATTATGGTAATGTATACAAACTGCCTTGGAATACCATAATCCTATGGTATATGAATACAAAAGTGCTGTGGTACTGAGATGGTACTATGGTACTTTGATATGTACCATGATAGAACTGAAATTCATGTCAAGAGAAGAGATAAGGTGGCGTCTATTATAGTTCACATCCAAAAAACTGCATGTATATTTATCGTGACTACTACCAAGGTGTAACACATTCAAAATACCACAGCAATACATTTTTGTAAATGTAACACACAATACCACTATATCAAAATATTATGGTAATGCCATTGGGGATATAAAGAGGCATAACATATATTGAATTCTCTGTATCTGTCTCTCTATGTGGCCCACAGAGCTGGCACTGTTGCTGTTATCTGGCTGGTTTCCATTGCCATGGCCCTACCTAAAGTCACGTACATCCAGTTTGACAGTGGCTGCACGTGGTCGGTGGGCCGCGGTCACTGGCTGGGCTTCCTCGTTCCTGCATTTCTGGTGTATTACGTGGCTCCTCTACTCTGCATCGCCCTGCATTGCGGGCTCATCATCACACACCTGTACCGCTGCCGGGGCACTCTAGCCGCAGACCACCGCAATAAAAAAGCCACAGCCCTTCTCATCGGCTCCACGCTGGTGTTCGCCATCAGCTGGCTGCCTTATTACGTGCTAGAGTTTGTCAATGTTTTATCGCCGTCCCTTAACTCCGTCAGCTCACCTGAAAGCCCCACCTCCAGCTCCACCGCCCCGTCGCCGGCGTCAAGTACGGAGGTGTCTCTGCTGTGGGAGGTGGCCTCGCTGTCTGCCATTCTTCTGATTTGTCTGGCACCTTGCTGGAACCCGCCACTCTACTTCCTGCTATCTAAGCCAGCCCTGAGGCAACTGAGAGGGCTGCTACCCATCATGCACCAACACTGGAGAGCTGCTACCTTCCTACAGCACATAGTGCCAAAACACGCTCCCACACAGCCCCACTCACAGCCTGGGTCTCAACACGTTCCTCAGAACATACTAGCAGCAACGCACCCACAATGAGAACACGCGCACTCAGATCGACATGGTAAGGCACAGCACATACCTGCTTCACAGCAAAGCACACCCACACGCAGGCACAAAGTACACACACACAATGACAGGTACTTTCTGCCAGAGCATCCTCATCCCTCTCATGCTGGCTGAGATTGTGAGTTGCTTAGTAACACTACAGAGAGGAACAGAAACATAAGACCATGGACCTCTGCATTTATGGCTCAGCATCACATTTTACAATGTTCCAGCATGCCAGCTGCTCTCTTCCCCTTTTTCAAAATCTCTCTCTCACACTAAAAACGTATCACGGCAGATTTTTATCACCAACTCGGTCGCACTCGCACACATTAGCGTGTTCTCGACAACATATGTGTTCATTTTTAATTCGCTTGTGCGGTGAGTAATAGATTTGTGTGGGCTGGTACAGATTAGATTTGTGTGCGCTGGTACTGTATATCAGATAGATCATCTATAAAGGCTAAATGTAGTGCGTTTGAGTCTCACTTGCTGATCATTGATGTTATGAATCATCGATATGTGCTGTAATGAGTTTTTTGACAGTCATTGTCAGCCTTATGTGAAATGCAATGCACTGTGATTTCGGAAATGGGAAAAGTATATAAATATTTCCCATTAATGACAGAGGCATGGCTGAGAGAACTCAGCAGCTCTCAGAACTGTGTCACCTGCGGATGAGTCATCCTACTTCACAAGATTTTTTTCATTCTCTGCTGATATTGTAGCCAGTGTAATAAAATGTGGATCTGAATTGATCCGGCAATTTTTCTCCTTGAATTTCCATTCCCCATGCTCCTCCCTCCTAATCAGTTCATCTCTTTTGCCTGATCTGAACTGAGAGGAGGGATAAAAGAAAAGGATACAGAGTTGAAAAAGAAAAGTTTTTCGTTTACAAAAACGTACAGGCAGAGATGAAGACAGATGCTAATACCATGGTAATCTGATAAACCAAAACCATTATATTAGCATGGTATATGTCCCAAAACCATATATTAGCTAGTGCTGTTACCTTTAACTGAAGCTAAAACAATTTTTATTGTAATAAAAAATAAATTAAAGCTAAATAGATATATTACAAAAAATATAAACTATATAAAAAAATTAAAAAGCATAGAAAATTAACAAAACTTACAAAAATATAGAAAATTTAAATAATAATAAATACTATAATAGTATATAGATACTAAAATGATACTGGTATTAGCATGATAAATGTCCAAAAACTATGGTATTAACATGGAACATGTTATATGTGTTAACATATGTTAACACACATGATATATGTGACCCTGGACCACAAAACCAGTCATAAGTAGCACGGGTATATTTGTAGCGGATATTAAGGATCGATCATGTTCCAGGAAGATATTTTGTAAATTGCCTACCATAAATAAATCCAAACTTAATTTTTGATCAGTAATATGCATTGCTAAGAACTTCATTTGGACAGCTTTAAAGGCGATTTTCTCAATACTTAGATTTTTTTTTTTTTGCACCCTCAGATTCCAGATTTTCAAATAGTTGTATCTCGGCCAAATATTGTCCTTTCATAACAAACCATACATCAATGGAAAACGTATTTATTCACCTTTCAGATGATGTATAAATCTCAATTTCGAAAAATTGACCCTTATGACTGGTTTTGTATTCCAGGGTCACATAGATTATAAAATCACAAAAGTATTTTGAGCATGTTACCATGGTATTCTTAGAAATACAATAAAGTACCATAATACATAAATTTCAGCACCATGCCAGTATATTTCAAACTACCATAGTATTATCATCTAATACCATCACTGTACCATGGTACCACCACAGTACTTTTTTGTAAAGGGTTCCAAAACTATGGTATTACCATTATGTCTTGTCTAAAAATTTTTAAAAAAAATAGGGTGATACCATTGTATGTTTTATACCCTGCTATTCAGGCATCAGTTTTTAACTTGGCAAAATCTTTTTCCAGGTCTATAAATGTGACAAAGTCTGTACTGGCCCCTCTCTGTCAATCATTCATCTCTCCAGAACAACAAATCTGTGCCCTTCTTTTATTCACATGTCTTCTTCTGAAATGCATTACAGAGTGGCACTCATGGTAAGCTTTGCATCCAAGGCTGGGCATTTTATAAAATAACTCCCAGGTTAGAAATCACCTGTAGGATGGGTAGAGGGAGGAATCTATAAAAAAAGATCAAGAGAGGCTGGCTTTCTACTGATGCCTGTTATTTGACAATATAACAAACCCAATGAATGGGTTTGTTTACATGGGTTTTAAAAGGTGACTGGAAAATTGGTTTGTTTTGCTTTAATCCCTTTTAATAAACCAGCAAAACACCAGCCACGCAAGTGACCATTTAAATTTTTTTCGCTAATCTGATGCAACGTCCCCTTAGACCTCAATGAGCTAACAGCAGTTCAAAGAGGTCGCCGTTAAAGTGCAGACAGGCAGACGAGAACAACGATGAGAATGGGGTTGAGCTGTCTCACAATTACGCTGACAGCATCACCTATTCAACGCGCTCACAAGAGGTACCCACTTAAACTCACTTGTTATCTACTGTAATTATAACAGTCATATTTGGGGGGTTTACTGAATAATTAGAGTTGTCAACGCTCACGTCAAACTCCTTTCAGACTCACACAGAGCCGGCGAGGTCTGATGAGATGTAATTAACACTGCACACTAACATCTGCGACATGAGCTCAGCGTGCTCCACTTGTCCCTCTCGACCCTCTTTGTCATCATGTGATGCCCCAGACCACCACGGACTGAGGCGGTCTTGCTCTGTGTGATTGGAAGACTGCTGTGGAGCTGCACTGAACTGGCAATGTGACATGCAATCTGTCACATGTACCTAAAATACGATCCTCTGCTCTATGAATGGTATGACAGCAGGCTTATTTGCATCATGATTTTTAAGTATATACAGGTATTAATCTTTACTAGGTAATTAGGTAATAATCTTTACTGACATATAACATTACATATGTATTTACAAAGCAATTGCAGATGTGTGTGATGAGGAAAACACAAAATAAAAAGGTGTTAAATGACTATAATAATAAATATCCTTTAAACAACCGGTCAACCGGTTGATTCTTAAATGAAGAAAATTCTGTTGCTGCAACAGCCAGATCATTCTGAATACAAAAAATAAATGTGATGTCCGGTGTGGTATGAAGATCCTCTGAGCCAAATTTGGAGAGAATTGGACAACATTTGTGGAAGGAGAACAGTTTATCAAAATCCAATTTGGCATGGAGACACCATCATACTCTGCAAGCCAGAGGGAATCTGTACTGTACAGAAGCATGATTTTAGGCCAATTTATAACAATGTAACAACCCCCAAACAACTCATTTGTGTCCATATGACAAAGTGTTATGAAGACACATCTTTGTTTGCTGTTGATTCTTGACTTTGAAAAGTTTCAGTAACTTTGTTTTGTGCATGGTCCGAAGATCACCTCTAGCCAAATGTAGCAAAGATATACACAAATTAGGAGGAACAGCAAAAACGTCATTATGTAAATGTCCGACAAGTTAGGCTGAGACTCTAAAATGGGATATCAGTGGACTTAGCATAACCTAAAGAAAGAGAAGAGGCCAAAAAAAAAAAAGTCACTTTAGGCCAAATTATTATCAATGCATCACGTTTCAATTTCTTTGCTCTGGTACCCTTTGGGCATGTAAGGGAAACAGGTCAATTTAGCTCAAAGGGAATCATTTAAGTTGGTTAGGCTTGCTTCAGACTGGCTAGTGCTAGGGTCTGATTTATGAACATCCTGTTGTCTTGGGCCTCTGTGGAATTCGGCTCCTCATGTTTCAACCATGTTTTGACCAAATCTTAGATTGTCTGATTCGGTCTGATATCCTACAGGCATGATGCCAATGACGCCTACCAAGCTTTGTTTCAATACACCAAAGTCTTGGTAAGACACAGCAATATACATTAAAATTCACAATGGCAGACAGGGAAAATGGCTGCCCTTTAAAAAATGGTATCACTGGGCTCAGGGAATCTAAAGACACTAAAATGTAAGTTTATTAATCAGATTGTATGATTTATGATCATTACACATTAATGAAAATGACTTCAATATGCTTTGTAAGCTTGGTCTGAACATCTGAGATCAATTTGGTCAGAAGATTTGTAGGCAGAGTATGGGTGATACTGGAAACACAATCTTCAATCAGCTATGAATGCAGGAAGAAGGAGGACTTTTTCTCTAGTCTAGACCAAAGGGTTTTAAAGAGAAAATAAGTAAATTTTTGAGCTGATAGGGGTGCTTAAGTGTTTGACTGGGAGACCACCAGATGACCATTCAGACCGCTTCCAATATACTTCGCTTCTTGGACCCTAATAATAGTTCATTTAAACTAAGATCAGAGAGACAGACAAGAAGATCAATTGGTCTTCGCAGAAATTTACTAAAAAGCCTGTGAGGAAACGTTTTACCTCCACCTGTGACATAAATGATGCTTGATGTGGCTGCAATAAAACTTAATGACCGCTCAATAATTCATGCAGTGCTTGAAAACGTAAGGGTTTCTGGAGAAAAATATCTCGAAGGATACACTTTATGTGTCTGGGAAGGGTAGAGAGGTGGAGAGCTGTGATTCAAACAAAGTACTTATCAAGGACAAAGCTTATGAACACTTGTCCACAATATGTAGGAGAGAGAGAGAAATAGAGAGAGAACAGATGCAGCACTTGGTTGTACTCTACTAGTCACTGAAGTCAAATGGCTCTTGTTTGTAAATGATCTGGCGTTGCTGTCACAAAAGAGGCGGTACAGCTCCTAGCATATGCCATTTTAGTTAATCTTAAAAAAAATAAAAAAATAATGTATATATATATATATATATATATATATGTATCCAATTATAGAATCACCCATATATATATATATTATTTACGAAAAAAATATATAAAAATTGTAAAATAATTCCAATAAATGGAATTTCAAGAGCAGAATTAGTATTATTAAAAATAGCGATAAATAGAATATAAACGCTGAACATATCGATAAATAGAATATAAAACCCGTAAGAGTTACATTAATCTGAGATTGAGAGAGACATCCAGAGAGATTGGGAGCATTCAGGTAACGACTGGAATGAAGAGGCGTGTCTACAGTGCGGGGGCGGGGCTACACGCTCCCATCTGAAAAGGCACTATTATAGAGACTTAAAGGGACTCACAGGTGTATAGTAATACGTGAGTCACACAGCGCAGCCGTTCGCAGAGAAGCGATTAAATGTTTGCTATTAAGTCAGCGTGAGAAAAAGGAGCGTTTTTGCGCGGTTAGGGTCACATTGGGAGCGTTTCTTTTTTCAGACTACAGCCATGTGATGGCATATGAGTCGAGTGTAATGTAACAATCCCCACCGACGCTTGAGCAGTGTTTGACGCTCAGTGACATGACATGGACGGTGGCGTGTCTCACTGAGAGCAGATGTCCTGAAGAACGATGTCGGACCAGGTAAGATCATCGCTTTCCCTTGTGTGTATATAGGCTGTGTGTGTGTGTTTGTGTTTGTGGGTTGTAGGGTCCTTCACAGGTTTGGGATGTTCGCCGGTGTGTGTGAACACACCCTCTCTTCTTCTGCAGCCTTTGTGTTGACTTTGTTTTTGTAGGAGTGATTGTGTTTGAAAATATTCCTGTGCTGAGACAATCCTAGGTTTATTTCTAATATTATAGTTTAGTGTCCTTGTAATGATAAAAACGGTTAAAAATAGCTATATCGATAATTATAATCACTATTTGCAAGTCCTCCTATTATAGTCGAGAATTTATTTATGATTTGCATACTACTTCAATATTCATGATTAAAATTCAGATTTTTTTTTTATTATTAAAAGTAACTGTTTAGAGCTGGCCTCACCCCAAGCATCATACTACATCCTATTGCCTCACTGTCTGTCCCACAATAAAGTCTATGATTAATTAATTACCTCCTTTCAATTAGTATAATTGGCTGTCTATGTGTGTCTTGCATGTCTGACACCGGATCAGGCGTACTAGGTCCCCAGCACACCTGCAGTGCTGCGGCTAGATTAATTGTCGTATTAATATTGATGCCAGTTGCCCTTGCAAGCAAACACCGTAAACAGTTTAAGAGCTCTCTTGGCGATTTTGCTTGATGGAGATAGATGGACGAAGCCTTGAGCCTGAGAAAACTCATTAGGTCCCTCGTCTTTTTGGACTGTTGGGATGTTTATGCCACTCCTTTAAAGCAAGTGATGCTTGTTCATGTGAATGGATGCACTGCTCAGTGTTTTGACCTACTTTTATATAGTGTGCACAACCCTAAAATCCACAGAATCACGATCCTTCCCCCTTGCACATGGATTGTTTCTATAAATTATTAAGTTAGATATCATAAGGACTGCCATTGTTCTTGATGTTCAGATTTATCGGGTGAATGTCTTTGCCTCTGATGTATGTTTTTACTTGTCTTCAGTTTTCACAGGGTTATGGCTTAACTTTATCAGCTGCGCCCCCGCTTCGCAGGGGCAGCACCCCCCTGCCAATCAAGCATCAGCTGAGGCGAGAGGAAGCTGTGTCTGAGGATTACGATTGGACGCCAGGGCTCGATGAGCCTGCTACTCCGCAAATCAGCATCAGCACTATCCAAGATTCTCCTTCAGCGAAACCGCCGCAGCAAAAGTACCACGGACCCCTTCGGATAGTACTACTGGGCCAAAACGGAGTGGGCAAATCTTCTCTGGCACTTTGCCTTGCTGGACTGTCAGACAGATCACTCTCTATAGACTCTGAAACCCAAACAACCGGTAAAGATTATATTCATACACCCTTCTTATGCTCAGCATCAAGCATCAGGATGCCAAGGACTGTAATACTATATTTAAATTTGCTTTGGATGAAACACACTTATCACCTCACAGACACCTGAGATCACTAGTGTAAGGCTCTCAGGATTTGATTGGAAAAAGTGGAGTGGGTGCCGTGAAGGCATCACTTTCTTCACAAACAGAGCATGTCATTTACTAGGGGATAAAGAGCCAATCAGACACACAGACAGGTTTTTTTCCTCTTACCTAAGCTGAGTGTCCTTGTGCATCGATTCTGCACCGGATAAATTATTGTTACGCAACTGTCTCGAGTCCAATTCTGAACTTACCTTTCAAAATTCTTTTGTATTCTTCCCACAGATATATTATTATACGTTTGATCCCATGAAATTGCCAGTTTCTGCACAACTGCAGGAATAAAATTAGATGCTAATTAGTGATTAGTGATTTAGATAACAAGTAATTTAGTTTTATGCTTGAGTGTCGGTTTTTAAAAGAAATGTTTTTGTGTGTGTTGTAGATGAGGGTTACCAGCGGCGAGTGACCGTGGATGATGAGGACAGCACAATTTTAGTATATGACAGCTGGAAACAGGTGAGTCAGACACTCTCACAAATGCATAAAAGCATGCTGAGGTTTGCGTGTTTCAGATTCTTTATTTTGTATTTTATTAAATGGCTTTCAGAAAAAAACATAAAACAGGGAGTTAAACTTGTGCAATTGAGCCAGAACAGCCTATAGACTCCATTTTATTAAATGTATTATTATTTTCATATTCTAATGAATTGATTTGAAGATTACAGTATTTTCCCTACTGATTTACATTCATAGAATGCT
This sequence comes from Sinocyclocheilus rhinocerous, assembly GCF_001515625.1. Taxonomy (NCBI): domain Eukaryota; kingdom Metazoa; phylum Chordata; class Actinopteri; order Cypriniformes; family Cyprinidae; genus Sinocyclocheilus; species Sinocyclocheilus rhinocerous. The sequence continues at coordinate 431,154 of NW_015628690.1, read as the reverse complement.
TAACATTCAAAATGTAACCAATAGTGATGTCATCATAATATATGAACATTAAATTGTGATTGGTCTTGCCTTCCCTGCGTAAACGTAAACATGTATTGCTGTTGATTCTTGTATTCACCCAACAGAAAACAAGATGCATACTTATTGTCATGACAACAGCAAGTGACTGATGCGACATTTCATTTTTAACAGAACTAAAGTTCAAATTCTATGCTTACCAAACACGATTCTTTTGCAACCTTTTGAGAGCTTTAGGAAATGCAAATCTTCTATTCTAATGTCTTCACTGCACTGTTTGGGAACTGTAGTTTGTCAAGCTCCAATTTAAACACGATGTATGATGTCTCATTCTTTTCTCTTCTACCCAGACATTTTTAAAATATGTCTCAAAAATGAAAAAAAAAGGAAGAAATACACTTTTGGAATGACAAAGTTGAGCACATTATTACATATTAATTTTGGGGTGAATTATTCCTTTAAAATGCTACACATTTAAAAGGAATAATTGAACTGAACTGCTACATTTACATGAACCATTACATAAATATAGGTGTTTGGTGTGAAGTTGTATTCATTGTCCAGGAGCACTCATCATATGAGAGTTGTTAAGAAAAAAGAGAGGGAAAGATGCAGAGAAAGATGAGAGAAATCTGCTCTTGACCTTCCAGCTGAGGTTTGTCTGTTGTTTGTCATTTCTGTTTCCTTTTACTTTATGGCAAATTGTTTTCAGTTTCCCGTAATTTGTTCCATTTCTGCTGAGTGTGACTGCCGGGTTTAAAGATCCTTTTACAAGCGTTTTATTTGTACCCTCTATAAAATCAACCAGGTCCTGGTTTCATTGTTGTTTCACAGTGAATTGACCTCTTCTTTTCCCCTTTAAAAGCCACTTATTTCAGAGTAATTTAAAATGATCTAATGGATCAATACACTGTGTCATGTATCATTATGCTTTTCAGTCACGATTACTGCATTTGCATTAGTGTGTTGCAGGATTGCAATTTTTCATGTCATTAATATGACAAATCTACATGTACTGTCAAGTAAAGAAAAATATGGCTCTTGCGATATATAGTACTGTATGTCAAAACATTAATATCATACACTGACATTCAAAAGTTTGGAGTCAATACAGTTTTTTTTATTAATACTTTTATTCAGCAAAGATGCATTAAAAGTGACAAAGACTTTTATATTGCTACATCTTTATACATTTCTGAAAATGAAAATGGCTGCTGAAAATTCAGTTTTGTTATGACAAAAATCAATTGCATTTTAAAATACATTAAAATAGAAAACTGTTATTTAAATTCTAATAATATTTCACTATTTTTACAGACATTTTATTAAATAAATGCAACTTTAGTGAGCAGGAGAGACTTCTTAAAAATATTTTAAAAATCTTACCAACCTCAAACCCTCTTATCCACTCATCTTGGAAGGCTTTCCACTATAACATGGCTTTAGGGATTTTCTGAAATGGTCAAACCCAATAATTAATTCACTATGTTATCATGTAGTGTATACTGTTCAGAAAATATAGCACTTTCTAATTTGGGTGAAAATATTAGAGTTTTGTCTTTGATGCTGACCCTTGTGGGTAGTGTCATCTCATCCGAAGCATCTGTGAGATTGAATTATTTACATTCATCTTCCTCTGGGATTGATGCCTCTCTACTAGTTCTGACTTCACTTGTCTCTTCGCTTATCAATCACCTTTTCCTCTTTTCCTGACGATACAAGAAGGTACAAGCCATTTGACCTTCATAGGATATTCACAGGGGAACAAATACCAATTTGAAAGCCCCTCATGTTGTTGGATTTTATGTACAATGCATGTATTTTCCTCACACCCGCTTGTATGACAGTCCAAAGCATGTAGTGTGGGTGTATCATCCACTCAGAGCTCTGTTTATATACTCTGAAATATGATGATCATTTCGCCTGGAACACACAGATGTATCACAGTGATATCATGAGCACATGCTTGTGATTTTTCATATGAATCACAGAGTGTCTTTTCTGTGTCACAGCTGACTAGAAATTATTCTAACACCTGTGAATGTTATGTGATATTATCATAGGGTTGTGCACATAGATGTTTAGGGTATTAAGTTGCCTTTGTAGCCGTGATGAATATTCATATTCATTCAAATCCCTGGGCAAAACTGTTCCCTTTCCAAATGATGTTTATGTGTCATCAGATCTCTGCTAAATCAGATGCTCTTTGTTGCAAGCATGAATGTCAATAGTGATCCTGCTATCACAGAATGACTGCAAGTTTTGGATTAATTCCAGGGCAGAGATGGAGAGGCGAGAGAGCAGTGGCTGGAAGAACTCCAGACTCCCCCCATTCCATTTATCTTTCTCAATCTTTCATTTTTCTCTTCCAAAGCATCCCTCATTTTCTCTGTCTAACCATTCGGCTCTTTTCCTCAGTGGCACGTCGTATCACGTGACCTCTGACCTCAACCACCGTTCCCCGGTTGCCATGGTTACCGGTGGTTACAGCAAACAAAAGGATCCCAGATAAACTATGCAGTTATTAATTTTTTTAGATGCAGAGATTCAGTGCTGCCCTTACAGCTTGGTTCACTGACTGCAGTCTGTAGCTCATGGATTGAAGCTTGATCATGAAGAATGTTTAGCAGAAGTCTGTTAGTAATGCAGTTACTTTGTTTATTTTAAAGGTTTATTTGAGTAGTGGTTAGAGCTGCACAATTAATTAAATCAAAATTGATATTTCCTTGCACAATAAACTACAACAGACTGGGATTTAATTAAATAAAAATATAGTCTGCGATGCACTGCATACTTCAAAACGAATTAGTGGCGTTCTGTTTTGTCTGTAGTCTACTACAGTGAATCCCATGCAGGGGTGATTGGAAAGATTTTCTTTTTTCCCCCCTTTGTTAAACCTGTTCAACAGAAATTATGACTATAATAGGGTGAGATTAGGGTTGTCAGAAAATTATAGCAGTAATCAGTTTTTATTATTATTTTTTTTATAATGCCTTAGCACATTCAGTTCCTTTTGAAAGAAAGAATGTGACCCCTGTACATTACTGGTAAGATTTTTAAAATGTTTTTGAAAGAAGTCTCTCATGCACTTGGTTTGTTCAGGATTCACCGAGAGGTACAAAAACATTTTGGCTTACATTGTGACCACTCAAACAAACAGCCGTCTAAAAGCAAACTTAACTCATCTCAGGAGATGGTGTGAGAATTTAAGTAATGTTTTTGGAAGAAATCTCTTATGCTCACCAAGGCTGCATTTATTTGATCAAAAATCCAGTAAAACAGTAATAGTGTGAAATAGTTTGGTTTTATTTTAATACATTTTAAAAATATATTAAAATATCTAAAATATATATTTTAGATTATAAAATTGTAGTATATTTTAAAATGTAATTTATTCCTATGATGGCAAAGCATCGTTACTCCAGTCTTCAGTGTCACATGATCCTTCAGAAATCATTCTAATGCTGATTTGTTGCTCAAGAAACATTTTTATGATCAATGTTGAAAACTTTTTTTTTTCAGGATTCTTTGATGAATAGAAAGAACAGCATTTAGTTCTTACTTTCACTTTTGATCAATGTATTGCATCCTTATTTTCAGTCTATCTATCTGTCTGTTTGTCTGTCTGTCTGTGAGGCTAAATTTTTAATGGACGTGTAAGTGATGGGTTTGGTTTGGTCACAGAAGATATTTCATACTTGTTAATCCTTGATGTTATCAGATTTTCAGAGTTTTCAGGGGGAAAAAAAAGATTTTTTTTCTCAGAGAATGCTTTTTCCTGAATTGCCCCAGAACTGTCAAATCTTGTGATAGACAAACACGCTCAAGTGGAGCTGAAGCACAGTTTTCACCTACAGTATTGATTGTTTTTATTTAACAAAAGGTGATTATTATTGATGGTGTAAAATGATATCTAGTATGAGTTAAAAGGTATAAGTCTGTCTGAAGGGGCTGTGGGAGTACATACACAAAAAATGTGAGCAAACACTGACCTGCTACATACTCCAGGTATTTGTGGCTGCCTTTGCACTTGGTTTGTTCAGGATTCTCCGAGATATACCAAAACATTCTGGCTTATCTGACCACTCAAACAAACGGTCCTCTAAAAGCAAACTTAACTCATCTCAGGAGATGGTGTGAGAACACGATGCGGTTTGCTTAAGAGTAACTCTATCTATTGGCAGCAGAATGCGGGCAAAACATGACTCGAATGCACGAGGCGTTGCTCCAAATTGAGTTATTGCTTACCCGTTTGCTGTTTCGCACACTCTTTTGAATGCAAGAGCTGCTTATTTAATTACTTCATGCCTTTTGTGGTTTGCTTTGATCCAGGAAGCAGCGAAATGAAATGTTAAATGTTTATCAATTTGTGATTTGAATCACAATGGGTTTAAAGTAATTGCAGTGTGATTTGTTTTTGTCCTTATCCTTGTAGTGGGATAAAACACCCTCTAAGCATTTCTCCCTTGTCTGTCTTTAAGAGAAAATGTAAGCATTACTAATTAATGGGACAAGTCTTAAGTGATTCAGTGAAGGTCCGCACTTTCCTTATTGTGAAACAAGGTCAGCATATCTGGATGCGGTGAAGACGTTGCAGTAAGTTTACAGTCTGTTCCGTGGACTGCAGCCTCACTGTCAACTTACTTTGTTCACCGAACCATGGAGAATTGGAGAGAGACAGTGAATGAACTAATTCTCACACAGTGCTGCATCAGTAGTAGCTGCAGAGGATGCAGGTCTATTTTAGCTCTGTAGCAGACTCACCAAGTTCACCCAATCTACACCTGACACATCAGCCCAATTAGAGCATGGGTTACGCACAGGCATTCATTCACATGCAAACACACACATGCTCACAAATGTACAATCACGGACACCGCCCCGAGCCTGCCTCAATTAGCACGGTTAAACTTGAAGTGCTTGTGACAGTGGGGGGAAGAATGGCTTTAAGTCATTCTCTTTCCTAAAATAGCACATGGTCAGCCATGTCCTTACGCACGCAAGAACGTATTCCGTCACCTGTTCTGCCATTGGTTGAGATTGGGAATTGCGTCACACGTTGCTGCTCCCTTTTCTGTCTTACAGCAGGAGTTGGTTCCAGCATGGAGTTGTATCAGCATGCACTAACCTGTCTCTGATCACCTGTGTCCAATACATTAGCCAAAAACTCACCTTGAAATCAATTCCGCCTTAATGGGGTGTGAACTGGATTTAATTATTCCATTGGATAATTGAAACTGAGGACTTTAGTCAGTTAAAAAAAATAAAACGAGGGTTTAGAATAGTGAACTACTTAACTGTTGTGCTGTGCATAGTATTCATGTTGTTTTTTTGTTTTTTTTTTAGATTGAATATCAAGCTTATCAACTATATTTGTCTCAGTTGTTGTGGATACTGTGGCCCACAATGCAATGGGAACTTAACCTTCTTTTCCATTGTGATGAATGAAGAAATGAACTAGAGGCGAAAGCAAATCTGTTAAACGTTTTTCTTTTGACTTATTTGAATGTAATATAAAATATGTGACCCTGGACCACAAAACCTTAAGTCTTAAGTCGCTGGGGTATATTTGTAGCAATAGCCAAAAATACATTGTATGGGTCAAAATGATTGATTTTTCTTTTATGCCAAAAATCATTAGTATATTAAGTAAAGATCATGTTCCATGAAGATATTTTGTAGATTTCCTACTGTAAGTATATTAAAATGTAATTTTTGATTAGTAATATGCATTGCTAAGAACTTCATTTGGACAACTTTAAAGG
>NW_015628690.1:412056-424741 GCF_001515625.1 Sinocyclocheilus rhinocerous | reverse complement strand
TTTTTTTTATTGGTCTTATGGAGTATTCTAATTTGTTGAGATAGTGAGTTGGTGGGTTTTTGTTAAATGTGAGCCAAAATCATCACAATTAAAAGAACCAAAGACTTAAACTACTTCAGTCTGTCTGCATTGAATTTATTTAATACACAAGTTTCACAATTTGAGTTGAATTACTGAAATAAATGAACTTTTCCACGACATTCTAATTTATTGAGATGCACCTGTAGTATAGTATAGTGTATATATATAGTTACATTATATTTTTAAGTAAATAAATAGTATTACACTACTAAAAAATTATATATTTAAAATACATTTCTTTCATACTAAGTATAGTTCAAATCTATTAACAGATTTATAAAAATGTATAATTTAACTTTATTTGGAGTAGTACTTGCACACAATGCAAATTTCTTAATATTAAGCCTAAGATGTGTTTTAATGTCACTATTGATGAGGACTGTATGAGCTTTGAATAACATGGTCTTTAAATGCAAGATATTTAAAGGGTACCTGATGTGTACTTGCAATAATTTCACTTTAGCACAATCAAATATACTTCAGTATGTCTTTAGTTGGATTTCAGCACTACTTCCGCACAATTAAAAAATGCATTAAGTACAAAATTAGTTGTTCCAATTTAGCAGACTTTAAGTATACCAGTTTAGTATACCAAAATTACAATTGCAGTGTGTTTTTATTAAGTAAATATGTAAATGTATTTGCAGTATACTTAGCATAAAATACACATATTTCACATACATTTTTAGTATATTTATTTTACACTAGGGTATGTATTATTTTCCCATTTTTTAAACTCGTTGACTCATCCTCATCTTGTTCCAAACCTGTATGGCTTTCTTTCTGTAACACAAATAATATGTTAAAAGATGTGCACAACAAAAAATAATTTTTTCCCATATAATGAAAATGTCTGCTGACTGAGGCTAACATTCTGCCTCACATCTGTTCTTTGGAACAGCATGAGGGTGAATAAATGATGACAGAAATGTCATTTTTGGGTGAATTAGCCCTTTAACATTAGCATTCATTTCAAAATAAAACATGCAATGTGGCAAGGTAATGTTAGCATCTTGCATTCTACTTGAACTGTTTACATATTACATACTTGCAAAATATTTTATGAAAATCGCAAGCAGTATGAACTAGTTTTTCTTTCTAAACATAGCCCAGACCAACCCTAGCTCTAGCCAGCCATGAACAAGATGCTACCAGTTCTTGTCTGATATGTAATGAGCCGGTAGACTGGGGCTATTCGCTTGGCTATAATTAATAGATTACTTTGAGGTGAAATATTGATGACGCTAAGCAGCTCATGGTTTTTGTTTACTGGGTAGGGGCCATTGTGTGTGTAAACTGACAAGGCAGTTTGGAGGGGGTTTTTTCTGTAAATGTGTGACGTATACGTCTGTTTATCTCAGTCAGACAGAGTGTGTAGTGTACTGCTGGGAGCCTTATGCTTAAGTACAGTGTGCCTCAGCTCAGCTCCAGTGTCGTTATGGACTGTGAGCTTTGTGAAACGTTCATTAGAGAGATGTTTATTCTTTGATGTTGGTGTGCTTGGCAGAGTAAGCAGGCTTTTATTTCTGTGGAGGTATGTGTGCTTTGTGTTTATAGCTGCAGAATTGGCTTGTTCAGCGGCTGAGAAAGCACTTTTAGATGGGATGGTGGATGTCTGTGTGTGGGCTCTCGGGCCAAATGTGTATGTTTGGGAGGAGGGGATGTGTGGACAGATGGTCTGTGGTGACTGTCTGCAGGGGTGTGGACCTCATTCTGGTGCACAGACACATATTCGGCACACGGTTATGTCTCAACATCCAATTATCAGACTTGACCTCTCCCCCCTACGGATCAACAAATTAAAGTCTCTTATGCATCCCTCTTCCTCAAATACATTAATAATTTGTCATATTAACAAAAACAATTATTTCTGGATTTATGTGATGTATAATTTATTATTTTTTATTATTATTATTATATAATTAAATATAAATAAATATCTAAATAAGTAGCAATAATTAATGTCATTTAAAGTAATATTTAATTATATTTAATGTTTAATTTATAATATTTATTTTATGTATACATTTAGTTATAATATGAATATTAATATATTTGAATCTATTTTATATTATATTTTATATTTTATATGTATATATTTAATAATGTAATACATTATGAATATCATAATATTTAATATTTTACTTATTTTAATTTTTAATATTTAATGTGTATATTAATTTTAATATTAATTTTATTATTTTTCATATACTTCATTTTCTCAAGAAAGTTTATCTTGTTTCAAAGGCGTGTTTAAGGTGAAAAAGACCAAAACACTGATGAAACGAGGTGGTTTTGTTGTGTATTTTCTGTATTGGCTCATTGACCAGGATCTGCTCTGATTTCCGTGTAATCTGTCTTCCTGTGCCAAATGTGGCAGGAAAAATGTGTGTTTGTGTTAAATGACCCAGTATAGAAAGAACACCGTTCTTGGGAATGAGTTTATGGTGAGAAATGAGTTGAGGGATATTTTAATGCCATGTTTTGCCCAGGTTCTAATCTGCTTTGTGACCTCCTGTGAACTCATTTTATTCTCAACCAAAGGCTTAACCACAGCAACAGAATGGAGAGAAACAATTGCAGGGTTTTAAAGCTGGAGTGGATCATTTCTGTGCCACTAGTGGCACAAAGGGGAATTGAAAAAAAAAAAAGATTTCCAAATGACTGTTCATCTTCAGTAGAGCTGTACAGCTTGTGAGCCACGAGTTCCCTCTGGATTTTTCTCTTGGGTTTTTAGCTGTTTTGGATTTATGAGTAAAAAGAGGTCTGTGGTTAACAATACATTAGGAGACTTATAATGTTTTGCAGTACAACATAAATGACACACAATCATATCTTAAACACAAACCTTTAAGCCAAAGTTATTTGTTCAATTTATTTAGCTAAATACAGATTACACCTACTACAATATGACTTAACATGCTTGATGATTTGAATAACCATTACAGTCCTTATGCAACTTTTTAGCATCTTGTGTTTTTAAAACCCCAGTGACAAGTTATGCTAACCACAGATCTACTAATTAGAAAACCAACTTTAAAGAAAAAAATAATTCAAAAGGGAACTTAAGAATTCTAGGTTGGGTTACAAATTGACATCATGACTAAACAGCTCTATTGGTGAGTTCCAGTCATGTCAGAATCATCATATGTATAAATTGAGCACACATGAACACTTTAATGTCTTAATTGCTATTGGCAAACTCATTACTTCAGCTCTTGTGTTCCTGTAGCTGAAGCAGTAGAGCATGTTGCTACCAACAACTAGATCACGGGTTCATTTTCCAGGGAATGCATCAACTGATCAAATATATATCTCAAATTCAATGCAAGTCACTTTGGATAGAAGCGTCTGGCAAATGCTTTCTGAGTATCATTTGAAAGAGGAATTGTTATTGATTATGATATGTTGTGATGTATGATTAATATTGATCTGGTACCATTTAGTTTTTACATAATTTATGTACTGATGACGAAAATAGCCAAAAAACTAGCATCTACTTCTTTTGCTGGTCTATAAGAATTGTGCAATCTTACTATATTTTCCGTCATTCTTTGTGGAACCATGAGAATGATAACATACACAAATAAAGCATCAGTGACACATCTAATGTACATGTTTTGCTGTTCATTATTTGAATTAGCACTGGAAAAAAAGAGAAAGATATGTAAAATGTTGTTTTAAGAGTCTCTGACCAAAATCACTTATAGGCACTTAATGTTGCCATTACTACTAACAGAGAAATACTGAAAACACCACAGTGTTTAGACTCTAATGGAAATTCAATCTACAAATTGTTTACTTATAATGGTCTCATTAAAATGCAACTTTGCCTGTAAGTTACATACTACAGCTTTAAGCAAGATCAGTTTAAACAATCTGCTCACTGTGAGATATTCTGTTCATTTTAATTAAATCGTTTTGCAACATAAACACAAAATGGATCTTCCTGACATATACAAGGAGTTCATAACAGTAAATGTGTTTATACAAAAAGCACCATGCCGTGTAGATGAACATTCAGCTGGATTAGTGAGCATCATTTCATTAACCTGCTGTTATAGGGTAAATATATAATGACATATAGACTATTTCAGCATTTATTAAGAGTGCTGGATTTAATAATCTAAATCTGCACAAGAGGACAAAAAAGCTGGCAGGCATATTTGCTGACAGCATGGCAGGGATTTGTGTGTATGTGTGTATGTTTCATGACTATAATCACTCAGCTGAGCAGTGTATGTGTGAGTGTGTGTTGCACTATCACTGTAGGTTATAAAATTTTCACTTGCGTACCTGCATGTGTATACTCGGAGCCATTAAAAGCTATGATTTTGTGTTTATCTGGCCACGAAAGTGCAGACAGTGACAGATGGGCCTGTACTGCAGCGGAAGAGCTCGATGTTGTTATTTAGATACCGCTGTACGCTTTCGTCTTGTTTCTCTGATGGAAAGACCTTTTACTTTGCCCGTCCGGCCCCAGAGAGCCCCTCCATCACATGGAGCACTATCGACCGTGTCGTGCTGTCTTCACCGCTCCCAGTGACAAGTTATGCTAACCACAGATCTACTAATTAGAAAACCAACTTTAAAGAAAAAAATAATTCAAAAGGGAACTTAAGAATTCTAGGTTGGGTTACAAATTGACATCATGACTAAACAGCTCTATTGGTGAGTTCCAGTCATGTCAGAATCATCATATGTATAAATTGAGCACACATGAACACTTTAATGTCTTAATTGCTATTGGCAAACTCATTACTTCAGCTCTTGTGTTCCTGTAGCTGAAGCAGTAGAGCATGTTGCTACCAACAACTAGATCACGGGTTCATTTTCCAGGGAATGCATCAACTGATCAAATATATATCTCAAATTCAATGCAAGTCACTTTGGATAGAAGCGTCTGGCAAATGCTTTCTGAGTATCATTTGAAAGAGGAATTGTTATTGATTATGATATGTTGTGATGTATGATTAATATTGATCTGGTACCATTTAGTTTTTACATAATTTATGTACTGATGACGAAAATAGCCAAAAAACTAGCATCTACTTCTTTTGCTGGTCTATAAGAATTGTGCAATCTTACTATATTTTCCGTCATTCTTTGTGGAACCATGAGAATGATAACATACACAAATAAAGCATCAGTGACACATCTAATGTACATGTTTTGCTGTTCATTATTTGAATTAGCACTGGAAAAAAAGAGAAAGATATGTAAAATGTTGTTTTAAGAGTCTCTGACCAAAATCACTTATAGGCACTTAATGTTGCCATTACTACTAACAGAGAAATACTGAAAACACCACAGTGTTTAGACTCTAATGGAAATTCAATCTACAAATTGTTTACTTATAATGGTCTCATTAAAATGCAACTTTGCCTGTAAGTTACATACTACAGCTTTAAGCAAGATCAGTTTAAACAATCTGCTCACTGTGAGATATTCTGTTCATTTTAATTAAATCGTTTTGCAACATAAACACAAAATGGATCTTCCTGACATATACAAGGAGTTCATAACAGTAAATGTGTTTATACAAAAAGCACCATGCCGTGTAGATGAACATTCAGCTGGATTAGTGAGCATCATTTCATTAACCTGCTGTTATAGGGTAAATATATAATGACATATAGACTATTTCAGCATTTATTAAGAGTGCTGGATTTAATAATCTAAATCTGCACAAGAGGACAAAAAAGCTGGCAGGCATATTTGCTGACAGCATGGCAGGGATTTGTGTGTATGTGTGTATGTTTCATGACTATAATCACTCAGCTGAGCAGTGTATGTGTGAGTGTGTGTTGCACTATCACTGTAGGTTATAAAATTTTCACTTGCGTACCTGCATGTGTATACTCGGAGCCATTAAAAGCTATGATTTTGTGTTTATCTGGCCACGAAAGTGCAGACAGTGACAGATGGGCCTGTACTGCAGCGGAAGAGCTCGATGTTGTTATTTAGATACCGCTGTACGCTTTCGTCTTGTTTCTCTGATGGAAAGACCTTTTACTTTGCCCGTCCGGCCCCAGAGAGCCCCTCCATCACATGGAGCACTATCGACCGTGTCGTGCTGTCTTCACCGCTCATCAAGATACGTGTCCGCTCCTCGAAGGAGACAACCTCCTCCCCGTGCCCTTCCTGTGTGGGGTTGTGGCAGGTGGCCGAGCCCCCCTTTCCCTTCCTGCTTCCGCCCCACTAGACTCTTCCCTTCCAGAGAAACTCTGTGTTTCTGTGGCTGTGTGAATCTCACGCTCCGGGGCCGAGTGTGATTGGCTCGGCTGCAATGTGAATTTTTTAGGCAGCTCTCCAGAGGGCTGGAATTCGCCTTTGGGGAGTCAGAGATGTAGGGCACAGGCTTCCCATCTATTTATCTGTTCCACTTTCTGTTTAGGAGATGAAATAGGAAGTGGTCCATAGGGGACGGAAGCATTTTCTTTCTTCTTTCAATTCATTAAAGATGGCGCGACAGCCGCCCTGTCATAGCTGTCACCAAGAGAAAGCCAGACCCCGGTGTGGCTGTACTTTAGCGCTGTAAAGTGGCTGTGGTGATGTGCCGTGACGTTCTCGGGGGGTAGGCGCTTGACTGAGGCATCTGCTGCGGTTTTGAACACACCTGAGCTCTGCGGCAGCAAAACTGTGAGCTGGAACAACAACAAAGCCATCGAAGATTTGAGGTTGTCCTCCTTAAATCCCAGTAATCCTCTTTTTCATGAACACAAACACTCCTGAGCTGCACTCAAGTGAAAACTGTCCTCCTCTTAAGGCCTTTCACACCAAGAATGATAACTATAACAATTAAAGGGGCAGTTCACACAAAAATGAAAATTCTGTCATTAACTACTCACCCTCATGTTGTTCCAAACCCTTAAGACCTCCGTTCATCTTCGGAACACAAATTAAGATATTTTTGCTGAAATTCAAAAGCTTTCTGACCCTCCATAGACAGCAAGGGTACTACCACGGTCAAGGCACAGAAACGTAGTAAGGACATCGTTAAAGTAGTCTATGTGACATCAGTGGTTCAACTATAATTTTATGAAGCTACGATATTACTTTTTGTGTGCAAAGAAAACAAAAGAACGACTTTATTCAACAATTCTTCTCCTCCGTATCACCCTATAGCACCATTTTGGAGAGTATCGCGACGCATGTGCGTGCTTTTCTTGCACGTAAATCACACATGTGCGTGATGCTGTTGACGTAGAACATGCATGCGCTGCGCCTTTCTGGTCCTTGATCGTGGTAGTATCCTTGCCGTCTATGGAGGGTCAGAGAGCTCTCGGATTTCATCAAAAATATCTTAATTTGTGTTGCGAAGATGAACAAAGGTCTTACGGGTTTGGAACGACATGAGGGTGAGTAATTAATGACAGAATTTTCATTTCTGGGTGAACTATCCCTTTAAAGATATTAGCGTCCACACCAATGGCGATAATATTCTGTTCTGTTTATGCGAGCTGCATTTATGTCATCTGCCGCTTTAAATGCTTGAGCTTCTTAAACTCGAGTGGATTCTGATCAGCTGTCAATGCATTGATCATTTATCAACCAGAGAAAATCACTCTGAAAGTGATTCCAGTGATATCGTTCCTCTGTGGTTGTGGTGTGGACTTTCCTATTCTCATAGAAACTTTATCTTTATCATTATCATTAAAGTTGGTGCGAACAGGCCTTTACTGACCTACAATGACAAATAATCATCTAATGCTTTATAAATAACATGTATATGGAGCACTGAATCTTCATGGTTGAGTTATGCTGTAATTGGCCTGTCTGTGTTTGGATTTGATTGACAGGAGCTGTCCACTCTGCAGTGTGAGGTGTGCATCCTGGTGTTCTCGTTGACGGACAGGCGTAGCTTCCACCGGATTGCTCAGCTCCGCTTACTGTTGAGGGAGACGCTGCCGCACACACCCATCATCCTAGTGGGCAACAAGAGTGACCTTGTGCGCTCCCGTGAGATCAGCACAGAGGGTAGGCCTGTTTTTAATCTACGTCCTTGAGCTACAGATCCCATAATTCAACTCGATTTGCTGCATAGCTGGCGGAGATTACTGGGAATTAAAAGAACCGGGTCAAATGGAAGAATAACATTTATAGTGAATGAAACCCTATGAACACAAATACAGAAAGACAGAGAAAGGAGAGAGATAGTAATATGCAATATAAATAGAACACAAAGACCAATTATAATTCATTATACCACTAGATATAAGGAAAAGGACAAATTGCAATTAGTGATGGAGATATTAGAATTATATCACTGTCAATTATATACTGGAAACATTATAGGCATTGGTTTAACGATAAGAATAGTCCAAATATTTTTAAATATATAATTATAAAAATCATAGAAATTAATTCATGATACACTGCTGTCGAAAAACTGGGGTCAAGATTTTTTTTGGGTAAATAAATTAGGCTTCTATTCAACAAGGACACAGTAAATCTATGAAAAGGAACTATAGGGCTTGCGGTCAATTGTAGGAAAGGGGCTGGGTTTAAACAGACCAAACGATTGGAAAAGTCTGACATACGTCAACCATAAAGTTTCGGATCGACTTAAGACATTTTAATAAAAAATGATAATGGTAACTTCACTATTTGAGTCCCATCGGATTGCATCGGCTGTGGGGATGAAGACGACAACTCCCATGATTCCACACTCAGTCACGGCTTCATCAAACTACGCCATTGTTTCTTTGTTTGTTTTGAATACGTGCCCTCTAGTGGCAAAAATTACATATTGTGCCTTTAATAGCAATAATTGGACCTTAAAATAAAGTGTGACCATAATAATAAAACATGCATGGATGAATCGTTCACAAAAAGAACATGCTTTTTAGAAAACAGGGGAATTCTCATTACATGGTGACTTTAAGTGCTTTGAAAATAAGCAGAAAAGTGTGGGAAAATAAGAATAAAATGTATGAGCAATTTCAATACAGTAATTTAGAGTACAGATCGTATAATTCAACAGGTATTTTGTCCACACAAGGCTCCCTGTGGTCCACCTCTGTGTCTCACACTTGTGAGTCATCTATATTAACCTTGCTGCTATGACTCAGTTTTTGTCTAAATGCTTCTATCTCCATCTGGCTGTATTTATATAAGAGGCTTCATGGATCCCTGGCAAGAAAAATCACTCAGCTTATCAGCATAAACAGGTGCTGCTAGGAGATGTCCATTTGTAAAGTGGGCACATTGTCCATTTAGGGATAATATGGAATATAAATTAGCTTTGCTGGTGTTTTCTCAGCAGGGCAGAATTTAGTTCAACCAAACAACTAGTTTAGTTTCTGCCACTGCATTTTAATCAAATGGATTTCTTTACCTACAATGTATTTGAAAATGGTCTAGCTATTTGAAAATTGTGTGTAATATAGCCTACACATAGGAGGATATATATACTGATCTCATTGTTTATACGTAGGTATTAATACTAACATTTACAAGCACATTGTATTATTGATGCCAAAACGTACAATTTAGATGTATTTCAACGTTTAAAAAGTACAAATCGCTACGTATTTTTAGCTAAAAAACGTAAAATATTTACGTATCTTTTATATCATTAAAATATTCGTATAAATGCATTTTTTAAATCATTTTATCAATAAACGATTTTAGATTTTTAGACCCCTTACCCCAACCTTAACCTACCCATTTTATAGCGAATATAAAATGCAATTGACTGAAATATGCAGGAAAATAACCATTTTAGTAGGGCTGGACAATAATTCAATATCAATATGTATCGCGATATAATTTTTTTTCAATAACGGTGATATGATTTTTAAACACATTTCCGATATTTCGATATACATTACCAGTTTCCCATACATTGATTTATTTGTGCCGTTTGACTTCGTTGAATAAACATGAGCACTGCACGTTTCAAAATCATAACACGGTGCGGGTGTTTTATATGAATGTATCTCTGAAGGGAACTGACTGTGTTCAGAAAAGTTTCGATGGCGTTTTTATTTTATCTGATAAAGTAGCGTTCATGAGCGGAGCTGCTTTGATTACAGCCATTACTGGAGAAACTGCTAGTTCTACCACTCTCAAAGCGCCTCTTGCTGCCAGAGAATCAGTTTGCATTTTCAAAAAAAATTTTTGTTTTCTGCGGCAACTCAGAGCACTTTTCATACTCTTTATCCTGGCTGAAGCACATTTGTTTCAATCTATAAGAATAATCAGCCTACACTACCAGTTAAAGGTTTTTTAACAGTCTCTTCTGCTCACTAAGCCTGCATTTATGTGATCCAATGTACAGCAAAAACAGTAAACTTTTGAAATATTTTTACTATTTAAAATAACTGCTTTCTATTTGAATATATTTTAAAATGTAATTTATTGCTGTGATCAAAGCTGAATTTTCAGAATCATTACTCCAGTCTTCAGTGTCACATGATCCTTCAGAAATCATTCTAATATGGTGATTATAAATATATAGTTTATATATTTACAGTTAACAGTAACAGTTGAGTACTTTTTTTCAGGATTCTTTGATGAATAGAAAGATACAAAGATCAGCATTTATCTGAAATAAAAAGCTTTTGTAACATTATACACTATACCATTCAAAAGCTTGGAGTCAGTATAATTTATTTATTAAAAAAAAAATTTTTTTTTGGGGGGGATGATAGAAATTAATACTTTTATTTAGCAAGGATGCTTTAAATTGATCAAAAATGATGATAAAGACATTTAAAATGTTACAAAATATTTCTATTTCAAACAAATGCTGTTCTTCTGAACTTTCTATTCATAAAAGAAACCTGAAAAAAATTATACTCTGCTGTTTTCAACATAATAATACATGTTTTTTTGAGCAGCAAATCAGAATATTAGAATGATATCTGAAGGATCATGTGACTGGAGTAATGATGCTAAAAACTGAGCTTTGAAATCACAGGAATAAATTACATTTGAAAATATTTCCAAATAGAAAGCTACGAAAGAGGATTAGGGCCAAGCAATAATAAAAAAATAAAACCATCTCGAGATTAAACTCGTTAAATTTCGAGAATAAAGTCGTTATGTTTCGAGAAAAAAAGTCGAGATAAAATGTTGAGAATAGACTCATTAAATTACGAGAAAAAAGTCGTTAAATTTCGAGGAAAAAAATCGTAAAATTTTGAGAAAAAAGTCGAGATAAAATGTTGAGAATAAACTCATTAAATTACGAGAAAAAAATCGAGAATAAACGCACTCGTGTCATGTTCTTTTCATCTCGTTGGACAGTGTTATTTAGCGTCTGCAGTGGCGCAGGTTTGAGAGTAAAAGCCCCGTTCACACCGCCAGCGACACAGAGCGACATAATCCTATTCATTTTCAATGGAGAGCTGGCGACTTCCGGCGACACGAGCGACAGTGACCGTTGGCGACGGAATGTGGGCGTGTCAAGTGATACGAGTCAAGCGACAAAAGTTCAGAATTCTTCAACTTTATGCAAATAAGCAGCGAATTTCGCGAGCGACAACCAATGGGAGTGAAGTCAGTGGAGAGCACGTGATTCATCTGCTGTAGTGGAGTGTTACGGGGGTAACTAGGCAACCAGTAGTGGGAACGCCTACTAGCGACCTCAATTGCCAGCCACAAGCGACAAGCAGCGAAAAAGTCTCTGGCGGTGTGAACGGGGCTTAATGCACTGGGGAGTAGCGTATGATACGATTGGCTGGGTTCGAGACCGTCTTTTGCCAAACTCGATTTTCATCCTTTTCTCATCACATATCACATCGGAAAAGTGGAAATCAATTGCTTAACGAGTGTTTAATAATAATGCATTAATTAGGGGTAGGTAGGCTATAAGGAGGGCTTTGTTGTCCCAATAAGGCAGCATCTATTTAATAATTTCAATAAATAAAATCATTGTTATTCAAATCAATGTCATTATTGCGTCCTGTTAATGTACAACAATACTGAGGTGCAAATAGTTTCTGCCACTATTTATAAGCATAAATAGCATCTAATTAGCTACTATTTACATTTATTGCAAAGATCTGCTACTTTTACTTAACGTAGATAGAATGGCTATTTTCACTTAGTGTAAATAGCACATATCTAAAATGCTGCTGTTGTCACTTAGTGTAAATAGTACATCTAACTATTTTCACTGTAAATAGCATCTGGCAGGGGTGTCCAAAGTTTGACCGCGGGCCAAATACGGCCCGTGGATGAATTTCAAACGGCCCACAGCTTGTCTATTGAAATGTAGGCTATTATATGTGGCCCGCCAATCATAATTTACAAATCATGCAGTTTCACAATGTCAACACAAGGCGACAGCACTAAATTTTAGGCCAGATGTATCAGTAAAACGTGAGTGACAACAATTTGATAACTCATATGCGCTGTCATTTCTTTAGCGCACCGAAAGTGGAAGAGCGCTACATACTATTGGAAGCGCGCTGCACGGATCATTATTAGCTCTGCCTAAAGACAGCGCAGCGCGAGCTCAGAACAAATGCGTTTACGCGCTGACTGATCTCGATCACGAGACCACTAAACAGCGCTGTGAGAAGCGTTTGAGTTTGGAGCTGAGCTCTCCGATACAAACCACAGATGTCACAGTGATTTAAACTAGTTTAAA
>NW_015628690.1:408003-411129 GCF_001515625.1 Sinocyclocheilus rhinocerous | reverse complement strand
GGAGGGCTTTGTTGTCCCAATAAGGCAGCATCTATTTAATAATTTCAATAAATAAAATCATTGTTATTCAAATCAATGTCATTATTGCGTCCTGTTAATGTACAACAATACTGAGGTGCAAATAGTTTCTGCCACTATTTATAAGCATAAATAGCATCTAATTAGCTACTATTTACATTTATTGCAAAGATCTGCTACTTTTACTTAACGTAGATAGAATGGCTATTTTCACTTAGTGTAAATAGCTATTTAATAATTTCAATAAATAAAATCATTGTTATTCAAATCAATGTCATTATTGCGTCCTGTTAATGTACAACAATACTGAGGTGCGAATAATGTCTGCCACTATTTATAAGCATAAATAGCATCTAATTAGCTACTATTTACATTTATTGCAAAGATCTGCTACTTTTACTTAACGTAGATAGAATGGCTATTTTCACTTAGTGTAAATAGCACATATCTAAAATGCTGCTGTTGTCACTTAGTGTAAATAGTACATCTAACTATTTTCACTGTAAATAGCATCTGGCAGGGGTGTCCAAAGTTTGAATGCGTTTACTCGCAGGTCTCGATCAGTCGACCACTAAACAGCGCTGTGAGAAGCGTTTGAGTTCGGAGCAGAGCTCTCCTATACAAACCACAGATGTCACAGTGATTTAAACTAGTTTAAAGGCAGATGAAACCGTGCTGCTATTCTCAACAACACTGACGCGGAAAACAGGAGAAACCCTGTGTGACAACAATGCAGTTAGAATAGGCCTACTTTTCAATCCACAAATTAATATTTACAATGGATTTACTGTAGTAACACTGAACCTACCTAATTAATACATTATTATTAAATACTCGTTAAGCAATTGATTTCCACTTTTCCGATGTGATATGTGATGAGAAAAGCGAGTTTGGCAAAAGATACTCGAACCCAGTCAATCGTTTCATACGCTACTCCCAAGTGCATTACTCTCCAACCTGCGCCACTGCAGACGCTAAATAACAATGTCCAACGAGATGAAATGAACATGACACGAGTGTGTTTATTCTCGATTTTTGTATCGAAATTTTACGAGGTTTTTTTCCTCATAATTTAATGAGTTTATTCTCAACATTTTATCTCAACTTTTTTTCTCGCAATTTAACGACTTTTTTCCTCGTCATTTAATGAGTTTATTCTCAACATTTTATTTCGAGTTTTTTCTCGAAGTTTAACGACTTTAATCTCGGGATGGTTTTATTTTTTTATTATTGCTTGGCCCTAATCCTCTTTCGTAGAAAGCAGTTATTTTAAATAGTAAAAATATTACAAAATGTTACTGTTTTTGCTGTATTTTGGATCAAATAAATGCAGGCTTGGTGAGCAGAAGAGAATTCTTTAAAAAACATTAAAAATCTTACTGTTCAAAAACTTTTGTCTGGTATGTTAGCCTATAGTTTGAAGTTAAAGATATTAATAACCATCTGTTGTGGGTGTTCTTGGCAGTTTTTATGAGGCTTTTTTTAATAGTGTTCATATCGATATCGGAATAAGAAATTTATTGTGATATAAATTTTGTCCATATCGTCCACCCCTACATTTTAGTAACAATATAGCATTAAAAATATTTTGTAGTCGCTAATCCCATTCCTACCTCTAAACCTAAACATAACTATTTCTGTACAGTATAAGAAAAACATGACAGACAGATAAATGCAATTACAAATATTTATTGCAAAAATGTCAAAAGCAGTACCAAAAGTAATCCAAATGACGATGCGTTGCAGCCGCAGTCCTCTCTGGCGGAATATAGTAGGTTTGTGTGAGGTGCAGAGCAGAATTTAAGTTGCTAATCGCTGAAAATATTATCCAGATTATTTTCCCGATCCACTCCGTGAACACGTGAAGGCGCGCACGCATCATTCAAACACTCTAGAAACACGGCATGTCGCAATCTCCTAAATTCTACAGTAAAACCCAGTGAAACTTGACATGGAAAGAGTCATGTGTGCTGGTTGTGCTGAATAAGAATTTATTGAAAATTTCATGTAAACTAAGGAATTTTAATAATGCATGTAGAAAAAGCTGGAAATCATCAGTGTTATAATGTATTTTAACAGATTGTATAAGTGTATTCGAATGTAATATAGCTGTGTCTTTTATAATGTCCAATATTAATGTGTTTTTAAATTGATTTTGCTTGTTTTTGGGCACATTTAATTAATAACCGCCAGATAGGTCTTTGTCAGCTTTTTGGCCACTTCATGTATCTGTACCATAATTCAACAAATAGACGTGCATCGAAATCCAGGTGGCAGCTCACTTGACCGCCTGGCTCTCTCTCTCTCTCTCTCCTCTTTTCTTCTCATCTGTTTGTCACACTTGGCATGTTTGGGACATTTTTTTACGTTCGCTCTGTATTATTTCTCACCCACAATGTGCTGGTGTTACTATCGTTATGTGTGTGTGTATACGTATGCAAGTGTTGGTACATGCACTCATATTCTCTCCCTCACACCTTTCTTTCTCTAATTCTCTCCTTCTCCTGCATGGTGAAGTGAACCCCCTGTGCCATGTGTTTGCAGGCCTGTGATAAGGAGGATAAGGAAGCTTAGTGTGTTGTAATCATTAAGAAAATGGTGTGCTGGCACTTTCATGTATTAGAGCTGATAACAGGATGGTTCTACAGGAAGGATGACATCAGAGGTGCTCTGTTCTTTTGGAAAATTACATCCAGTATAAGCTGCATTCTTCTGTTTATTTCACTTTGCTGCTCATCCACCATAATTATGAACAACAAAAGGGCAAAGTAATGGCAAATCTAACATTTGAGGACATTTTTATACAGCAGTGGCCAAAATTATGAGAACACTAGTATTTTCTACCAGCTAAAAATGGATTTAAGTCAGTAATTTCTATCTTTTGCTGTAGTGTGTCAGTAGGAAATATCACTTTACATTTCCAAACATTCATTTTGCCATTAATTGCGATACATAAACAATCCAGTGAGATGTTTGTTTGCACAAGGAGCCTGACAACAGCCAGTGCTCCACAGAGAGATCTGATCTCATCATCATCCAGTCTGTCTGGAATGACATGAAGAAGCACAATAAACTGAGACAGACTAAATCCAGAAGAACTGTGGCAAC
>NW_015628690.1:401652-407579 GCF_001515625.1 Sinocyclocheilus rhinocerous | reverse complement strand
TCTCTCTCTCTCTCTCTCTCTCTCTCCTCTTTTCTTCTCATCTGTTTGTCATGCTTGGCATGTTTAGGGCATTTTTTATGTTTGCTCTGTATTATTTCTCACCCACAATGTGCTGGTGTTACTATCGTTATGTGTGTGTGTATACGTATGCAAGTGTTGGTACATGCACTCATATTCTCTCCCTCACACCTTTCTTTCTCTAATTCTCTCCTTCTCCTGCATGGTGAAGTGAACCCCCTGTGCCATGTGTTTGCAGGCCTGTGATAAGGAGGATAAGGAAGCTTAGTGTGTTGTAATCATTAAGAAAATGGTGTGCTGGCACTTTCATGTATTAGAGCTGATAACAGGATGGTTCTACAGGAAGGATGACATCAGAGGTGCTCTGTTCTTTTGGAAAATTACATCCAGTATAAGCTGCATTCTTCTGTTTATTTCACTTTGCTGCTCATCCACCATAATTATGAACAACAAAAGGGCAAAGTAATGGCAAATCTAACATTTGAGGACATTTTTATACAGCAGTGGCCAAAATTATGAGAACACTAGTATTTTCTACCAGCTAAAAATGGATTTAAGTCAGTAATTTCTATCTTTTGCTGTAGTGTGTCAGTAGGAAATATCACTTTACATTTCCAAACATTCATTTTGCCATTAATTGCGATACATAAACAATCCAGTGAGATGTTTGTTTGCACAAGGAGCCTGACAACAGCCAGTGCTCCACAGAGAGATCTGATCTCATCATCATCCAGTCTGTCTGGAATGACATGAAGAAGCACAATAAACTGAGACAGACTAAATCCAGAAGAACTGTGGCAACTTCTCCAAGATGCTTCAAGAAACCTTGATATTTATATCGATTTATGTAATCCATATCCATATACGTATGGATAAAGTGATAATAATAAGAATTCTTGAGCAACAAATCAGCCTATTGATTAAAATAGAATTATTTTAGCATAGAATGATTTCTGAAGGATCATGTGATACTGAAGACTAAAGTAATGGCTGCTGAAAATTCATATAGCCTTGATGATCACAAGATACTTTCAAAAACATACAAAAATATACAGACTCCAAGATTTTACTACGTTTACTTGAAGTAGTATTGGCCTGAAAGAAAAAAAAAAGTGGTTTGAGCTACAGATACAATATTTAAGATACTGTTGTGTTCCGATTTCAGAGATGATGGTCTATTGCTATTCATGCAAAACATAGGAAATAGCTGCCTGAGAATGTTACTGAGATGGCTACAGAGTGCCTTTAAAGAGACTTTGATAGCACTCTTCTCATCTACGTTGCTGCAGAATTTGAATGAATCATGCATGTCAGGAGCACAAGATGTGTGGGATGAGTTATTGCTCCAAAGTTTAATACTTGTAGGCTTAGGGGTTTGTTCAGATCTTCAACCCTAAGTATGAACATTAGGAAGCACCACTAGTGAGTGCATAAGATGGGTGTGGCAGGGAGAAAGGACCTTGTAGGAAGTGCAGAGGACAGTTATGCGGACACATCTGTGCTCAGCATATTTATTCCTCCGGGTGATGCAGCCAGTGTGGTTATCGATACGGAAATGTTCTGAATCTTTTTCTGTCTGCATCTATCTTCCTGTCTCAGATACAAACACATGACCACACACTCAGTATGTACTCTGCTTCATGTAAATGGGTTAAATTTACATTGTGTATTTGCGAGTCAGCTTTTTATGCTGACATTCAAGCCTTATTTAAACAGACACACAGATAGTGGATGCGTACATGCTGTAAGGTCGTACAGACTAAATCACTGAAACAGAGACGGCCAACCTTATGCTGGAGAAGATGAGTCTATAGCCATAAACAGAATTTACTACTCTGAAGAACCGTAATGCTACACACATGTGATAAATCTCTTGATAAATCTCTTGCCTGCTGTGCCAGAACAAATGGGTGCCCGTTCATTTTTGTTAAGATAACAGGGTCGGTCATTTTATAGGTGCCATATCTGATGTTTTATCATTTATTTTTTCCCTAAAGTCTATTTATTTTCCCCCACCTCAACCCTCTCAAGAACATTTAATATATATATTAAATAAGCAGAACATTTTTGTACTATTATATATATTTTTTTCTTGTCACTTTTGATCATTTTGCTACACACGTGATAAATCTCTTATCTGTTGTGCCAGAACGAATGGTACTGCGCCCCCCTCGTTTTTTTTAGATAACGGGGTCCATCATTTCATAGGGGTCATATCTGATATGTTTTATCATTTATTTCATCCCTTAAGTCTGTTTATTTTTCCCCACCTCAGCCCTCTCAAGAACATTGAACTTAACCTCTGTCTCTTATTTCTTTGCATTTGATCATATATATATATATATATATATATATATATTCATATATGTCAGAGCTGATTTTTTTTTCATTGTTTGATGAATAGACCATTCAGAAGAACAGCATTTATTTGAATCAGAAATCTTTTGTACTATTATACATTTTTTCAGTCACTTTTGATAAATTTAATGCATCCTTTCTGAATAAAAATATTAGTAATATTATTTTTTAAATATTACTGACCCCAAACACACACACGCACACAAAAAAGTGGGTATCACCAAATATACTGGATCCTCATTAAACAGGCTTTTTTTGCCATTGTGCCTTTAAGACCTCCATTTAAATGACCTCTGTTATGAAATGTCTTTGCAAACGAGTGATAACATTTGCTTATGTAGTGGGTTTGCTATTGGATCCAATCTAGTCGCCACTGCTCCATCTTACAGTAACAACCTCTTAGCAAAGCCTGTGACAGATTCACAGAACAATCCGTGCTGAAATGTGTCACACAAACTGTTAAGGTTGAATTGAAATGAGCATGGATCATGGTAAAAATAAACATCAGCCACTTATTTCTATAGCTGTGATCTTTCAGAAGGATATGATGCCAGGATCAGCACAATGTTTGGTTGGGCTTGTCATTAGTTACACACTGTACCAACTGTATAGTATCTTATTCTGGTTGAAGAATAACAAAATAATACTGAATATTAGCATTATCTTATTCTGTTGTTTTTGTTGTTTTATCTAGACTTCTTCATCTTTACTTTACTTTGTCAGGCCAGGCCAAGTTGCTGAACACTGAATAGGCGTAGTTGACGTGTAAATGTGGGTGGTCATGTGTGAATGTTTTCATTGTTGTGCTGTCAGATTTCTGAACAACCTGCCTTGTTTCAGTGTTGGTATTGTTTAATAAAACTTAAGCTATTAATTATTGTTTCAGTTCATTGAAATAAAGGTGAAATAAAATATATTAATTTTTAATTTAAATATAATTTAAATTAAATGTCTTATTATATTAGACCCCCCCCCCCACACATACACACACATTTTCATTTAAGTTGAAGTGCTAATATAACTAAAACAAAAAATAAATTTAGGCTATAAAAATATAAAAAAATAAAAATGAAGAAAGCACATAAAATTAAATTACTAAAACTTGAACTAAAATTAAAATAAAAACTGAAAATATAAAAAAGAAAGCTAATTAAAAAATAATTAATATAGTATATAAATAATATTAAAATAACACTGGTTTCAATAATAAGTATTTTGAACTGACTGCTAAAACATTAAACTAAACTAAATAGCATTTTTCATGATACAACCCCTATAAAACTACATGTCATATCTGGATTGGGATGATAAATGTTTTTCAGTTTTCTCAGTCTCCTCCTCCTCCCCGTCTGTTTGTTCTTCTCTCAGGTTATGTCACTCATCCACAATGGTGCCGTCTAGTCGACATCTAAAGTGATCTAATTCAATCCTGTCCACACACCTCCGAACAAACACACCCACACAAACAGCAAGCGTTTAGCCTTTATTTCTCCTTTCCTATGGCCCCTCCGTGCTCCATTAAGTCCCACTCAATTGATTCAGTTATCTAATGCTAATCTGTGTTGATATGACAAGAGATTGTCAAACTCCATCTGCGTCTGTATCACTCAACCTCTCTCCCTCACTCTCTCTCTCTTTCTCAGAGGCACACTCCAGCGCAATGATGTTTGGCTGCCTGTATCTGGAGCTCTCCGTCTCTCTGGACCACCACACTAATGACCTGTTGGAAGCGGCTGTGAGAGCGGCCCGGGGCCACAACCTGGGGCCCGGCTGGAAGGAGGGGTCCCCCACGGCGGCCCGCCGAGAGAGCTTGACCAGCAGGGCCAAGCGCTTTCTGTCAGGGCTCGTTCCGCGCTCCCACCTCGGCCGAGACAGGGAGGGCGTCAGAGACAGAGACCTCAGCAGACACCGAGGAAGCAGGATGCTCAGGCAAAAATCACGTTCTTGTCATGACCTCAGCGCTCTAATGTAACCTAAAATGACAGAGAGAGAGAAGGGGAGAAGGTGTTAAAGGAGGCTAGAGCAGAAATTTAAGAACTGCATGTAAGATTGACAGGTGAGGAGATAAGAGACAGTGTTGCCGCACCACTTCACAGAGGAGATAATTCTCCGGAGATATTACCTAAACTAGTATGTGTGAAATTAGTTGTTTATACCAGTCTCTCAGTCATTGAACGTGACAGTGGTGCAGCGAAACCAAGCAGTGTATAAACTATCCTGACAGAACATGATCTTTGAGGTTGCGAGAGGCCTGTAAACAGACAGACCAACATAAATATAGCACTGGATTTCAGTATAATGAGTGGATCATGCTGGATGTGGCAGGCTGTTAGTGATAGAGTAGATCCTGTAGTAGAAGCATGCTGGCACGGCACAGATGCAGAACTGTAGTAAAAGTCCTGTCGTAAAAAAAAGAAAAAAAAAAAGCCCACCGGCACAAAATAAGATACTTTAGTTAATGCATGGATTTAGCATTTTAGCTTTTCTCACTCTAACTGCACAAAAATAGCATATTTTCAGGTTTAGGGGAACCAAATAAAGTGATTTAAACTGAAGCAGTTATTGAAAAACTCAAAAATATTGGTTGATAAGGCTGCACGATATTGGGATATTTCGTTTTTCCACTGTATGAAAAAAAATACACGAGTTATCACTAGATGACTTGAATAGCTATATTTAGAAAGAAAGAATAATTTTAAAATGATTAGGGTGATTTTGTTGAGGAGTGCATTTGCTTTTTTTTTTTTTTATTACTTTTTACCCTGAAGACTTTTTTTTGAGTGAAAACCATCTGATTTGAGAAAAATGTAAAGATTTGGGTGTACTCTTTAGTTTTCATAGGTCATATTCCCACTGTTGACCCATATAATCTGACTATAAAATAACAATTAATTATTATTTAATAACCACAATAAAAATGTTAAAATAAAAACTCTAGAATTTAATTAAAAATAATTTTATATTATGACTGTAAAATTACAATGTTAATATTTAATAAATTTCTTCATTTTAAACTATATTTAAATATACTTCATAGTATGACTGTAAAATTACAATACTAATATTTAAATAATTTCTTCATTTTAAACTATACTTAAATACACTATACTTAATAAATATACTTAAAGGGGTCATGATGTTGCTAAAAAGAACATTATTTTGTGTATTTGGTGTAATGAAATGTTTATGCGGTTTAAGGTTCAAAAACCATTATTTTCCACATACTGTACATTATTGTTTCTCCTCTATGCCCCGCCGGAGAAATGACAAACAACAAGCGCTACTCTACACTGCTCAAAACTCGCATTTGAATCATCAGTGGCAAATTCTTTAAATATGAAAACGTACTTACAGGCTGTGAATCAGAACAGACGGCATTGTAGGCTATTCTCCCAGGATCAGGAATCAGTCCTCCATAAAATGCGGTGCACACATCTGAATATTTGGTTTGAACTGTTCTGGAACAGTGTTGTAAATACAACTTACCCACTGAATTCTAGTTGTGTCCTCTTTTGGAAGGCCAAACAAAGTAGTTTCGCTTTCACAACGAA
>NW_015628690.1:384693-401353 GCF_001515625.1 Sinocyclocheilus rhinocerous | reverse complement strand
GTGTCTTCACAACATGGTGGTGGTGGCAGCAACAATAAAGTTATGCCTTCTTTCTTTGCGTGAACATTTGGGCGGCGTTATGCAAATCTTCCCACATCGTGATGTAGACATGTGGGGGCATGTTAGAACGAGGTGTTTTAGGAGGGTGTGGACCAGTCTTAACTTTTATAACGAATATCTCTTTGGGTTTGAGACTTTAGTCTTTGCAACTTTAGGGATCTTATCTATTCACAAACAGCTTATAACACTCCAAAAAGAAAGGAAAACGTGAAATCGAATCATATGACCCCTTTAATATTTTAAACCATAAATATTAAACTATCAAGCTTTTATTTTGGTGGATGACACAGTGTTGTGCTTCACTCTGAAACATGCAGCGCATATATTTATTTAATTAAATCGAAGTCCTGGCGATTTGATAATACTGATTACAATTATTTCAATATACCGTGCAGCCCTAGTGGTCAACTGCTAATCTGAATAAGGCCAATGGTGGTTATGGCTTTGAGAAAACACTGTGTCCTAACCAGACTTAGTCTCATGTAGCCTGGTAAGTCCAGAAGAAAAGAAAATCTTACTATCAATCAATGTAAAGTGACCTAATACAGTTTATTTTATCAGATTATACTGTAATAATAGACTGCTATGTAAAAATGGCAAATAACAGAAAAAAATAGCAGAAGATGTGTTAAAACTTTATGATCAAAATTTAATTTGAGGGCTGTGATCAAGAACAAAGCTCTTGAGGATCTTTCATTCATTTGATGCCACTAACCTGGAAAACCTTTGCAGATCCAGTGATTAGTTCCTCCTCAAAAGCACTCGTTGGTGCGTTGTAACTTTGCTTTAATTTTAATCACAGTATCAAAGCCAGTGAGAAGATATTTGATGTTTTATACACATTTTTATGGAACCAATGAGATCTCATTGTGAGCTGGGCTATTTGGCTTTACAGCATAGAAATTAAAACCAAGCAACTGATAAAATATTGCTTTATGCCATCACATCTGGCTAGGACATGGTGTTAATCACAATGTGAACCAAACTTATGACAGTTCCTCTTTTAGATAAAATTTTCTTGATGTACAATGTTCAGTGATACACATCAGGTTTATTGGCTAACCTCATGCAAACGATGGATGTTTTGACCCCCGAGTGGGGATGTTTCCTAATGCACTCTGTTATTGCAGAGTATATGGCACCCAAGAAATTTGATTTGAGGCTAATCGCAAAGCATTGTGCAACATATGGGGTTAAATCAGCGCAGAACTGCAGAGGAATGGTAATGATATTCACAAGTTTTTAAAAAAAATTGTTCTAGTATAAACAGCCAGCCAGTTGTGGTAATTGCGAATTGTATCTTCAAGGGCCTTGTTTATAAGCGGAATTAGCACTTGCTAAAATAGTTTTCATATGTGGTTGCTGTAGCGTGATGAACGATTTGAAGTGAAAAAGTGGCATACAGCTGATTTAACATCCTTTAGAAAACGCATACTCCTGGTTTGTGGTTGGAATTAATTGGCTTGTCATAAATTTGGAGAACAGGAAGAAAATACTCAAACATAAGCAATGTTTGTGATTAGGTACTGATGAGTTTCTCCCTCAAACAATTATTAGTGAAATTTAATCTTTGACGCACAGTAATGACTTCAGTCAATCAGGCCTAAAGTACATACTCAGATATTCACCTATAATGAAGTCTTAACCATAGGGAGGCCCGCTGAGAGCAAAATCACATACTAATTGATTGTTTTAAGATGTAATGGGACATTTTGCAATATAACAGCAAAATGTTGTTGTTGTTCTGATATTAACATCGATTTAAACTAAATTATGTGCACTCATAATTAAACTCCACCAATGTGGTGGGAGTAATACACAGACCTGTTATTTAATGAGCATAAAATAAGAAAGCAGGCAACATTAGGCAATCGGTGTTGGCAGGGAAAGCAGATTGGTCTGTAGAGAGTGCTTTGATAAACTCCCTTGAGTCAGACAGGGCAAACTCTAGAGAATAAGAGAATACCATTGAACTAATTTGACACCTCAGTCTATAATGAAAGCAAGCCATCTTCACACTCAATTCTGTATGACAAGTGAATAAACCGACTGACTCTCATTTTCCTTTATACGGGTCGATTGTAATATGTAGTATTTGGAATTTAGTTGCACGCAGCTGAATGCAAGTCTCAGAGATTGAAAAGGCACTTTCAACCAACGCCATCAAACCCTGGGTTCAGGTTAAAACTGTACTTTAAATTTCCTCTCACCTCACTTTCCTAAATGACCAAAAAGGACCAGATGTTAGGACAAGCAATATTGAGAATGGCCCACTTTGTCATATAGTCTTAAAGCATGTAATGTCTTTTTCTCATGTTGTCTTTATCATGAGGCTTACTGTGATTTCACCAAATAGGACGTGGGTGATTGGTTGATAGGAAGTTTGGCCATTTCAACCAATATATTAGAGTTTAGACCCTTTCATACGACATGCATCAGGGCTTCAAAGCAAGCGTTATAAGCCGCTTTGACATAAGAAGTGGGGCAGAAAGCATCACAGACAGTGTAGAGTGTTACTTGGTAGCAAGTGGATAGAAAACATTTGATCTTAGAACAGAAAGTCCTGCCAATTGCTTTGAAAACTTGTTGAACGTGCTCCCGCAAAATACTACTGTCTTAGGTTACTCTTGCAGAATTCAAAGTAGATCTGTAAGTGAGATCTTGGGGTGCCAATGAAAAAAAAACAGGTAAAAATAAATGGAAAAAACTATATTAGCCATTTAAAATGCACATACTTAAAGTCTGACTTTTTATTCACTTGCTTTGTACTTTAAAAGACTTCTAGGGATGCAAAAATCACTGAGATTCTTGTACCTGCAAGTCTGGTTATCATTGTCAAAGCTTTGAAAGGTCAGCTAACAAGGTCAAAGTTGAAATTGTGTGAACTCTGAGCACCACTGATGCTTCACTCCATAGAGTTCAGTGCATTGAGCAACACTAATACAAATAGTTTGACAGGGTTTGAACATCATTCTTGTCCAACCCATCATTTCCCTCTGATTTTAGAGGTAGTTAATGGTTAGGTTTAGAACTATGTTTGTTTGTTTAACAATAATGTTATGTAAAATCAAAAATGCACATACTTAAAGTCTGACTTTTTATTCACTTGCTTTGTACTTTAAAAGACTTCTAGGGATGCAAAAATCACTGAGATTCTTGTACCTGCAAGTCTGGTTATCATTGTCAAAGCTTTGAAAGGTCAGCTAACAAGGTCAAAGTTGAAATTGTGTGAACTCTGAGCACCACTGATGCTTCACTCCATAGAGTTCAGTGCATTGAGCAACACTAATACAAATAGTTTGACAGGGTTTGAACATCATTCTTGTCAACCCATCATTTCCCTCTGATTTTAGAGGTAGTTAATGGTTAGGTTTAGAACTATGTTTGTTTGTTTAACAATAATGTTATGTAAAATCGCTGTAGCCTTATTGTGAGGGTTACCACAAATTACATCCATTAGGTGATATGGCTGAAGCTGTATGAGTGTTTAAGGATGATACCGTGTGAGCATATTTTGAGCCATAAGAGGAGACACAGAGCCCACAGAGACGGTCAGGTTTTGTTCTGTATTTTCACCTACTTACATTTTAGACCCATCAACACATGATCTCATGAAATCCACTGAATATGCCATAGGACCAAGCATTTCTGTGGGGGCTGGCCACACAGGCTTTTGCAACAACAACGAAAACACAACGTTCTGGAAACGTTCCGAGGTCAAACATGGCAGCACCATTGACTTGTTTCTCACTATTGATGAATGTCATCCACTCTGTCTTTGAAAATGAGAGAATAAAGACAATTTGTAATGATACCCTGGTATGTGTTTGATGTTTGTCCCTGCAATTGTGATGAGGTCTAGGTTCTTGCAAGCAAACCAGCAGCCGAAGTTTGCAGTGACTCTCCTCGAGGTGTGGAACTATATTTGTATTTGAAAGGGTTTGATGGCTTCACTCTAAAGGCAGATGGTTGGAAACGGGACACGAGGTAAGGAAGAAAAGGGATGACAAATGTTAGTTGCTTAGCGACTGTTGTCAGGGAGACAGAGTGTGACTCTCCCCTGACCAGACTTAGAATTTCTTACTATGTTTATTTGTTCGACTGGGGATGACATTGCTGGAGTGGAATCTGAGTCTGCAAACATCCACATGGACAAATGGGAATGTACATGCAAACACTTGATTGGTTAAAAAAAATCAAAGAAATATGGAGAAATGGACACAAAACGGAAAGATTGAATGCCTGGGTGATGAACTCACAAGAGAGGCTTTTCTGAAGTCATTCTGACGTTGGTGTTATGCAGCAATTTGCTCTTTTTAAAAAATAAGGCCAGAAATATCCAATCAAATATCCAATTTGGAACATTGACCCAAAATCTAATGTAAGTCCATATGATTTCTCTTTATGATTCATGACATTATTTTACTCTTTAGGTACAAGAGTGGGTTAATGCAAAGACAGCAGCTTCAGATAAAGCGTTAGTATATTTAAATCCCAGAGCTGGTCCTCGCCGCTGCATGGCTGATACATGCCATTTGCATCAGAATCCAATTTCATTTTGAGACATGTGTACTGTTTTTACATATTTAACTGCCATTATGTATTTAGCAGACTCATTTTGAATAGGGGGAAAGTGGCAACCCAAACACACAAGGGGTTGTTTTAAAAGTGGACTGTCATTTCCGAGATATTGAAGGTTTTATATAAGAAACATCACGTCAGTGTATAAATGTCTTTAATGTCAGAACATAACATCCATAATATTCTTGAGACACTGAAACAAAAGCACAATATTTTTCTCTTATCTTTTACTTCACATTGAAATGCTTTTATTTTTCATGATTTTAGAGGTTCTGCAACATTGAGTTTTCAGGCACCTTTTTAGTATCACAATTCATTGAATTCTGTCTCAAAGCATAGACTGCCATCTAGTGGAGCGATAAATAGTATAAAGTGCCATTCAAATGAACTCAAGAGGGGGCCAACATTCCTCTCCTTCAATCCTCAATCTCATTACTCAATTGCCTGGACAAAAGAAAGAATTCAGTAGCAAAAGAAAATGTTAATTAAAGCAATGCTGTGCATATTAACTGGCTACATCAATTTAGTAGCGACTCCTTTCACTAAAATATAATGCCTAATGAAATAACTCAAAATGAAACATTACTTCCATTTAATTTCTCTTGTCATGGGTTCTCTGATGCAGTTTTAGATGGTCGATCCTTGTGAATCCTTTCCCACACTCCGAGCACTGGTGAGGCTTCTTCTCAGAGTGCGTCTTCTCATGACGTCTTAGTGTCTCTTTCCGTGCAAACTTCTTCCCACAATGGGAGCAAACGTGATCCATCTGTCCTGAATGCTGTAGTTGGTGAGTAACCAGTTTCCCGTCTGTATTAAAGCTCTCCCCACACTCGAAGCACATATACGGCTTCTCATCTGTGTGTGCAATCTTCCGGTGCTTCAGGAGGTAGGACATGGAACTGAAGCTCTTTTCGCATTCATCACATTTGTACATTTTCTTCTTCCCGGAATGACCCTGCATGTGCAGCTTCAGGCAACTTGCTGAGCTCAGGCATTTTCCACACTCTGAGCACTTGTGGACTTTGATCCCTGCGTGAATGTCTTGATGACGTTTGAAGGTGTCTTGACGAGTGAAGGTTTTGCCACAGGTGGTGCAGTCAAACAGAGTCTTGCTGGAATGGATTATGAGGTGGCTCTTGAGAGTAGAGGAGGACTTGAAGGCCACACCGCATTGAGAACAGCTGTAACTTCTTTCGTCGGTGTGCACCACCTTGTGCGCTTTGAGATTTGCCAGCCTAGCGAAGCTCCTGCCACACTTCTTGCAATGGAAAGGTCTTTCTCCAGTGTGTGTGACCTGGTGGGACCTCATACTGTTCTTGAAGCGAAAGCTCCTGTCACATTTCGGGCACTTGTAGGATTTCACCTCAGAGTGTACGGCCAGGTGTCTAGTTCGATCTCCTGAAGAGGGGAACCTTTTCCCGCAGTGTTCACAAGTGTAGGGTTTCTCTCCGGTGTGAAGACGCTCATGCATTTTAAGGCTGTTTGGATGCTTGAAGGATCTGCTGCAATATGTGCATTTGTAAGGGGTCTCGGAGGAATGGATCTTCATGTGCGATGTGAGGTGGCTCAACCTTTTGAAGCTGCTCTCGCAGTCTGTGCAATGAAAAGGACGGTTGTCTTGGTGAATGGTTCGATGAGTTTTGAGTTCTTGCTTCCTCAAGAAACTCTTCCCACACACAGAACAGCTGAACGGCTTCTTCCCTGCGTGACTATCCAGATGAACATCCAAGTCAAATTTATTGATGAACTTCTTGTCACATTGCGGGCACGAAAAGGGCCTTTCTCCGGTATGGGTTGCCCTGTGGACTCTCATAGCCGCCGCTGTGTTGAAAAACTTCCCGCAATGATCGCACTGGTGGGGCAGGGTGCCTACGTGCAACCGCAAGTGAGTATTTAGGGTACTTCGTCGAGAAAAGCTTTTCCCACATTGTGAACAAGTGAATGGCTTCTCTCCGGTGTGGCTCCTCAAGTGGGACTTCAGTCCACTTTCCCTGACGAACTTTTTCGTGCAATAAGAACAGTCCAACAGCTTCTCGCCAGTGTGTAGCCGTATGTGCATGGAGAGCTCTTGTTTGCCGGCATAACTCTTTCCGCAGGTGGAGCACTGGTGTGGCTTCTTCAAGGAGTGCACCTTCTCATGGGCTCTGAGGTCGGACTTTATTTTGAAACTCTTGCCGCATTTTGGACAAAGGTTGGACCTTAATGATTTACAAGTAGTCGTGGGTGGTGGTTGAGAATTCTCTCTAGATTCATTGGGTTCCTTTAAGATGGAACTGGGTGCAGAAACTGTGTCATGTAGCATCACATCTGTATCTACTTCCTCATCCCTAGAAGCAGTAAATCATGTTTAAATCAAAGGCTTTTAGGAGAAGCAAAGGAAGTTGACTCAGTAACTAAGCAAGCATAAGAGATTTAGAGGTTGACTGTTGATTTCACATTTCTTATTTCAAAGCATTTATGTTAGGGTGACCATACGTGCCATTTTCCCAGAATGCGTCCTGGCCAGGATTTCTATATTGCCTAAAATATCTAGGTTTTGGCTTTGTTTGCGTGTGCAGACCGATCGGTGTATGACATCAAAGTACCATACAGACGGTTATGCTTTCGAAACGCTCTCGAGGTACTTTGATGTCAAACACTGATCGGTCTGAGCCGCACTGCTTTTAAGTCGAACACACCTAATATGTACGCGTAATTGCATCGCTTTGACCGTAGATCCCACCTTCTCACACGCCATGATTGGTCCATTATGTACAATGCTTGCATGTTATTGGTCAAACTACTTTTCGATCATTACCTTCAGCAAGCATGAAAACAGGAAAACAAAGCCAAAACAAATCCTGGCCAGGACGCGTCCTTGGAAAATGGCACGTATGGTCACCCTAATTTATGTACCAACAAGACATCATTGATCTTTGCATTTTCATGAGCAGCTAGGACACTCACCTGGTTTCATTGGTCTGCTCCCTCTTGGAAAAAAACAAAACAAAACAAAAACATGTTTTGAGATGTGTTCTCTACTTGCAAGACATGTGCTGACACTTTTGACATCTTACCTTCACAGAGGCAATGTCCTCCATTTTATGTCCATATATAAGGTTTTCTTCTATGTTTGCTGTTATGTTTTTTTCAGTTGGTTCATATTTGACCTCCATCAACATCTGGACCATGGCACTGATGTCCTCTTCTGTCTTAATGCTGGCAATAGTGCTCATTACCACTGATAAGTCCTTCTCTACTGACTGCTGTTGGTGTTAGCATAGACCAGGGGTGGCGAATGTCAGTTCTGGAGAGCCGCAGCCCTGCAGAGTTTTGCTTCAACCCTAATCAAACACACCTGAACAAGCTAATCAAGGTCTGAAGCGGTGATCCTCAAATCTGGCTCGCGAGATCCACTTTCCTGCAGAGTTTATCTCTAACCCTAATCAAACACACCTGAGTTTGCTAATCAATGTCTTCAGGATCATTAGAAAATCACAGGTAGGTTTGTTTAATTGTCGATTTGTATATTTTTATTCCTTATTTACTTGTTCTATTTTTTTTTTTTTATCTGTGTTTTTTGTTCTGTCACTGTCATTCAGTTACACTGTGGAAGCTTCTGTCACGAAAACAAATTCCTTGTATGTGTAAACATACCTGGCAGTAAAGCTCATTCTGATTCTGATTATAGGGTTGGAGCTAAACTCTGCAGGAAAGTGGATCTCGCGAGCCAGATTTGAGGATCACTGGTCTGAAGGGTTACTAGAAAGCTACATGCAGGTGAGTTTATTAGGGTTGGAGCTGAACTCTGCAGGGCTGCGGCTCTCCAGGACCGGAGTTCGACACCGCTGGCATAGACATTTACATTTATGCATTTGGCAAACATTTATCCAAATAGCATCCCATCTTGAGTTTCCATAAACATTCCCTCTTATCTGTTACTCGTTAAGACAAATAATCCTTGATGTCACACATCGTAAGACTAAACAGCAATAGAAAAAGAACAAATCAATTAATGAATCAATGGAACAAGTATATAAAGGGCTATAATGATTATTATAAATGATTATATCAGGAGTGTCAAACTCAGTTCCTGGAGGGCCGCAACCCTGCAGAGTTTAGTTCCAACCCTGCTCCAACACACAAACATTAGGGCCTTTCGCACCGCAGGAACCTTTTCATAGTACCAGAACTAATTATGGAACTACCCACTTTTTCGCACCGCCGGAACTGGGTGCGATTTTAGTACCGGACTGCCTTTTTCGAGAACCAAATTAGCTCCTACTCTGGAGCAGGGTCTAACCAGCACGTACTAATCGTGACGTAAGTAGACATTGATTGGCCAAACGCGTATGAAAACGCCCTCACCCGCCATGATTTAAAACGCAGTGTAAACATTGTGTCCACTTATTTCGCAAGTATGGAGAACAGCGATAGATGGACGGACGCTGAAGTGCAGGCACTTGTAGCAAATGTAGCACTGCCAGTTGTCGTTGGAGATTCTTAGTCCTCCTTTCCGTTCTTTCAATCGCTTTATGTATACGTCGACTTTCCATGTCCATTATTGTGAAACCTGCGAGACACAACAAAAACACAGCTCCGATCACAGCGTCCTCCATCCTCCTGTTGTTAACGTTGTTTTTCTTTGTTTCTGTTGTTGAACGCCGCGCACAAATGACGACCGGCTTACGTCACTTCTTAGTACACACTGTCGGTGCGAATGCAACCCTTTAAATAGTACTGGGAAATAGTTCGTGCAAAATCGTCCCAGTACTTTAGTACTGTACATTTAGTTCTGGAACTAAAGCGGTGCGAAAGGCCCTCATGTAGTTTTCAAATAAGCCTGAAGGACATGATTAGCTGGATCAGGTGCGTTTAATTAGGGCTGGAGCTAAACTCCGCAGGGCTGTGGCCCTCCGGGAATTGAGTTTGACACCCCTGGATATGATTAAATGGAATAATAAAATAATTAAATGATAAATGCTTATGCTTAGGTGAATGAATGAATGAAGAGTAAATGAATATAAAAAAAAGTAAAACAACACAAATGTATGGTTGCTCTCTTGAAGCAAAACACACAGTTTGCATTTGAGGATACTTAGATCCTTCAGTATGCATTACATCAACTCATCGTCAGAGGTAAGGAACACAAAAAGACTAGAAGGCTTTGAGGTTGGAAGTAGGAAATTTCAGCTCAAGTATTCCCACCTCCTGACTTCATCTAGAAAGCACCTTAATTTGACTTTGCATACTTAATAAACTCACTTACCATTTCACTTTCTGCATTCCCCACATGGAATGGTTTGAAGTTGCTGTCTTGAGAAGATTTACCCTCTGAGGTGAAGCGAGAAATACTTAAATGATGTAGATGAACAGAACAGTGTGTCTCCCTCAAACAAACAGGACACTCCAGGGACTTGTTGAGCTCCCAGTAGCTTTGTAGACAGTTTTTGCACAAGCTGTGGCAACATCTTAGAACAACAGAGTCTTTTAAATAGGAAGTGCAGAGATAGCAGACAGAATCTGTGACAGGAAGGGGAAAGGTGGCAGCCATATTGTCACAGATGTTAACAGATGATCAATCATGTTTTATCAAGTAGTTGTTTTGTAAATTGGTAAAATGTGACTGCTGTGTTCTTCCTCTCTTATTTACTCAATGAGTTAACTGACAAACAATAATCAATCAGGAGCACTAGCACCATCTAATGGTCAGGATGCTATTTAATGAAAGATCTCTGTAATTCTGTACCAATTTTAAAGTAAAAACTAGCAGCACAAACATTTTAGTAAACATCTTCTGGAAGAAAAGGGTCAAATGGGTTTGGAGCGACACAAGACCGCAAGTAAATAATGACACTGTTTTTATTTTTGGGCCACTGGCTGACATAAATGTTTCTTTTACTGCAGAAAGAACATTACTACAGATCATAACAGCGCTTGCAGATTCTTTCATC
Source organism: Sinocyclocheilus rhinocerous (assembly GCF_001515625.1). Classification (NCBI taxonomy): domain Eukaryota; kingdom Metazoa; phylum Chordata; class Actinopteri; order Cypriniformes; family Cyprinidae; genus Sinocyclocheilus; species Sinocyclocheilus rhinocerous. Next base: position 390,779 of record NW_015628690.1, on the reverse strand, counting down.
TGCAGTAAAACTTGAAATGTTTTGAAACGCCATCCAAGTGTGCCAGAATAGCAGCTGCATGTACTGATTTTATTAACATAGATAAGAACTGAGGGAAACCATTAATGGGTCTTTTGCTCTGTAACATCAAGGTAATAGAGGTACACTGGTGCTGTATGGGCAGTCTTTGTACTGTATATTGCAGTAAGGTTTTCAAACATAATTTAAGTAATTTCACAGTATTGTTAAATCATGTTAGCTGAGGGGAAAATCCCATTGTTCCAGATTAAAGACAAAGGTTACTTATGCAGAAATTTAATTTTAACTAAATTTGACATGCAAAATTACTAGTTAACTCATAGTCATCTATAGGATAGCATTAACAGGAGTTTTCTTTTCAGGGAGAATACTTTGTTAAAAATATTCACTGAAATTTGTACAGTTGTTTCATGATGTTCTAATAGCTATTATTTTCATATTGATTTGTTAAGCTTAAAAAGTTAAAAAGGCATAAAAAGTTAATTGTATTTGGTTATTTTACCCGAGTAAACTTTATTTTGTTAAAATTCTGGTTCTGTGATACCAGGTTATGAGTGTCCGTGAATAAAGAACATCTCCCCTTTTTTAAGTCTGAAAAATTTATCTATTTCATTTTGCAAAGCACATTTCACATATTTCATTCAGATGCCTACGTATTCATTTCAAAATAAAATAATACCCAATGAATCTCCCTTTTTTTAATGTGCATCCTCGAGGTTTTTTGATTCTACATTTAACAGGATATAAAAACAAAATCTCATGACAGGACAAATCATTGTAGTAGAGTAGTTATCTTTATTATGAACAATGGCACCATGATTTATCATGGTTGAACACACAAGAATCAACGTATACCTTGATGTACGGGTAAAATGTAAATTGAAGGTCCAGAATGAAGTCCAAAAAAAAAATTCACCAACAATAAAGCACATTTCTCCTTGTCTTTCCATTGGTGGTACGCCCTAAAAGACGTATTTATATTCAGCCCAGTTGACTCTAGCCTTCAACTCTGCAGGACTAACAGGAACAAATAAAAAAAGGTTTGGTCGTTTAAATAAACTCAATGCTTTCAGTGCTGAGGGTTTAGTCGTCTAAGAAGTCGTCATCCAGATTGATGTCTGTGGTGTCAATATCATCAAGCTCCATGTTATCCAAATCATCCTCCAGATCATCGATAACCTTAACATAAATCAGAGTGTGAGGTTACATCAAGTCTGATGTTAATGTTTTTTTTAAAGAATATATTTTGACCAAATACCTTCTGTTCTGCTGCTGTTGTCTTGGGAGGCTCTTTCTGTGTCTTCTCCTCAACCTTCTGAGCAGGCTGGGATTCTGCATGACTCATAGTAGGCACTGCTGCAACTACTGGAGCCGAGACGGCTGCCGTCACCGAGGCCAAAACACCCACATCCTCTGGGGCCTCCTCTGCGTCCTTTACCTGCTGAACATACACAGGCCAATAGATTAGTTCATGCACAAAGACATATTAGATCAGCTCTTTAGACCACACTGTTGTTCTGGTATTCTGGGCTATAGTGTAATACCATCAACAAAATGAGTGTTTGATAAACAAACACAAACCTGCATGGGAGTGGGGATAATTCCTTTGGGTTCATAACCACTGGCCTCTTCCAACACATTTCTTTCTTCATTGGGCTACAGAAAGAAAATGAGAAGAAAAAAAATATTGGCTACACAGTCACTTTAATTATAAAGGTGCATTATACACAAATAAAACAGATTAAAATATGAACAAACTTTTTTTTAAAATTACAAACCAGCAAAAAATATATACAAACTGGTGAAACTGAGCAGTAAGTAAGCACTATAACTGTAATGTTTTTACAATATAGTGCACCTTCTGGGTGGAATCTGGCTATATTTGCTAGTTTTGATAAACTAAAATAAAACATAGAAAAACTAAAATAAAAATGACTAAAATTGACAATGTGAACATAAAACAGATAACTAAATATTAATAAGAAAAGTATATAAATAAGAGTAAAATACCACTGAGTGAAGATAGCCGTTTTCTTACCGTGACCAGTGGGTAGTCAGAGGCAGGTCTTGTTTGGCCGAGGCAGGTCTCTCTCAGGTACTGCTCTGCCACAAAGGCCTCTCTCAGGCCTGGGAACAAGTTCTCATACTCTGTGGGGTCTGCCAGAGACTCTGCCGCTTTCTGATTAACTTTAGACAAACTCTCTCTCCAAAGCTTCACCACCCTGTGAACAAACACAGATTTGTAACGGTAACATTTCATTCTCCGAGAATAAAAACTCAATGACAAATTAATTTTATTTGAATTTAGTGCACAATTGTATTAATTTTTATGAGTTTGTACTCAAATAAGAGTCAAAAAGAATTAAAAATGTTTTACTCAAGTAAGAGTCAAAAAGAGACTCATTTTAGGTTTTTCACACTGGAAACTGAAGATCAAGTCAAGTGCATACTGTTGTGTTGTGGGACGCAGAATTTTACATCGTGTACTCTGATTGTAAACTGAACAGAAAATTAGCATATTGTGCATACTATTTTCTATTCATACTATTTCTTCTAGTAGCACGTTATATGCCCTTCTAAAATAATCTGTCACTTTACTGCAATTTGTGAGAAAAAAAAAAAAAAGAATGGCAATGAACACAGACCTGGATACTTGGCTGGGCAGATATGTGCGGGCAAGAAAGGCTGCTTCTGGTAGACGATTTGTCTTGATCAGAAGCTCCAAACAGTTGTCCAGTCTGGCAAGATAAACGAACAATAAAAATCAACTAAAACACAACTATATTTAAAAATAACAATCTGTGACTGAAACATGACTTCCTCCAGCAGTGTAGGAATTACTAGTAGACTATAAAATGAGAATCCACAAGAGTAAAACATCCATAGTCAACATTTTTCTATTTTTATTTCAGCTGACGAAGGTTTTTTCTCCTGTGATGCTTACTTTCCCTGCAGGAAGTAGGTCATGAAGGCAACATTGTTTTTGCCGTCACGCTCTGCCCCCTCTGCAAGCTTGGCAACCATAGCGGCGTTGCCAGATGCAGTGGCCAGCAGCAGCAGTCCTCCATAGTCCTGGGCATGATGGAGGCACTCCTGAGCCAAACCAAACTGGCACTTACTGATGGCCAACTCTGCCAACTGCTTCCACTTCTGCTCCGACTACAGAAGAAAAGCAGTAACATTAGACACCTTCATTATATTAGCTTTCATGGAGAATATTGCACTTTACTTTTACAAAAAACTGTCTTTTTTCTTACTTCAATAAATGTTCAAATAAATAAAGCATTAAGCAATTGAGCTTGGCCAGCACTAGGGGGCTGTTTCACCGGTGTACAATAACAAACCTCAGCTTCTACTGCTAGCTGATAAGCAATTTTCAGCTCTCCTAACTGTAGCGCCAGCTCGAACCGGTGCTCTGGATCAGTGGACACGGCCAGAGCCTGCTGCTTGAAACCCTGCAGGCACACAAACAAAGATCCTTCAGATATCACAGAATATATACAGAATATCATTTTGACTTAACTGCACATTTGGCAGCCAATCAATCTATACAAGGTCTTCTAGACACACAATTGTATTGATCTTCAAAAGAGCTTTTAAGTTATAACTTGTACTTCATCCCAATGCATATTTTTTTTTAAACATTCAATCAAGAAAAATATTTCCAAAACATATGGGTTAGTCTTAGCTGCTGTTATTTTAGCAGAGCAAGAGCATTATAATTTTATACCTTATATTATGCATATCATAGCTTACAGGCAAACATTTACCCCCGGTTTCACAGAAGAGGCTTAACAGGACCCCCGGTTTCACAGACAAGGCTTAAGCTAGTCCCAGACTAAAATGCATGTTTGAGCTGTCTCAACTAAAAATATCTTGCTCTGACATATCTTAAAATAAGTCAGTGCCATTGTTCTGTGTCAAGATGCACACCTGTAATGTTTTCTTCTAAGGCATTTTTATAAAAGTTGCTTAAATATCTTAATTTAACTAAGGGCTAGTCCTGGCTTAAGCTAAGCCCCGTTTGTGAAACCGGGCCATAAAGTCTTACCTGTTTTTCCAGGAAGTGGGCAACTCTGGTTCTCTGTTCTTTCGGGATGGTGGGCAGCACTTTGTCTGCCATGCCAAAGTCTCTGCGCATGACGGCAGTCTGGTACTCCAGGACAGACACCAGAAGAGAGTAACTCACTATGTTCAGCTCCTTATCACCCAGGTAAAGACGGTCGTCTTTTGGAATGTATCCCAGAAGGTACATGGTTCTAAGGAAAAGAAGTCACTGTTAGGCTAAATAAATCATAAATGTTTTCCGTGTATATTTACACTATTGTTCAACAGTTTGGGTTCAGTAAAAAGAAAATAATTATTCAGCAAGGGTACATTAAATTGATAAAGTGACAGTAAAAAATTTACAATGTTAGAAAATATTTATATTTCTAATAAATACTCTTTGAATTTTCTATTCATCAAAAAAAAAATCACAAACATATTAAACAGCACAGCTGTTTTCAACATTGACAACAATAAGAGATGTTGCTTAAGGAGCAAATCAGCATATTAGAATCATTTCTTTCAAATTTAATTCAAGCACTTTCAAGGACCTATGTTTGTTTTCAAGTACTTTCCAGGCCTTGAATCCATATGTCTGAAATTCAAGTACTTTCAAGAAGCGTGGGAACCCTGTGTGTGGGACTAATACATCCAAAAACATCAACTTTAACTGTACCTGTCCAGGTGAGCAATTGTGACAATCTCTCCTCCAACAAAGTAGTTGAGTCTGTTGACAGAGCTGGTGTAAATGAAACAGTCTCCCACCCACAGACCAGTCTTTACCACTTCCTGAATCTCTCCCAGGACCTACACACACAAAAACACACGATCAGGAGCTCAGACCATGGGTTTCAAATCTTTTAAGTCAATATTAAATCAAAATTGACTTTGAATTGATCTTAATATAAATTCTGGTTGTACTGTGAATGATTTATTGCTGAATGATTTATTTATTCCATTTTTTATTTACTGTGATTTTTGTCAATTACAGGGACAATTCAGAACAAACAAATAGAAAAGGCAAGATGCAAAGGGAATTCAATTTTTTTTTATTATAATTGTATTAAAATGTAACAATGTGCTCTTCCTCGGCAGCAACTCTTTTCATCTGGTTAAACATGACTCTGATGTACACCCTACCTCAAAAGCATCTTCAATACCGTCTTCAGTAATCCCCTCATTTGACTCCTGTGATGCAGCCACCTTCTCTGACAGATAGCGCAGGATGAAGAAAGACTCCTCTGTGGCAATGCACACCAGCTCACCGGAGTCTGACCAGAAAATCTGAAAATAGATGCAAGATGCAATTGGTCCAGACAGACTAAAAAATGACCCAATCACGCAGACAAAATAATGGAGGACTGTCTGGAGCAGATGACTCACGTGTTTGGGCTGGATCTCAATGCGGCGAATCAGCTCTGTGTTATCCCAGTCATAGAAAGCCAAGCCATTCACTGATCGGACACCCAGCAGGAAACCACCATAGATGCCTGCAAACACATTTACAAAAAACTATAAGCAGTTTTACTACATTCGGCATGAAATGTAACGGATATGCAATATGCTATGTGTAAGTAAATTTTTTGTGCTTATTACATTTGCATAAAAATTGTGAATACTGCCCATGATACAAGCATAAAGCAGTTTACCTTCTGCTCCAAAGTCTGGCTTAAAAGATTTTTTCTCCTTAAAATTTTTGAAGATCTTCACCACACTGCTGCTTTCCCGAATCGCGTACCTTAAATTAAAACAAGTAACATCAGTATTAAGTGTTTTTGACAGTCATCTCCTACATCCATCTTCTACATGTTTGAAGAGTACTTACTCCGATGAATCATGGGCCCAGACAAACTCCTGTGCAGATCCAAAGCTCTTATTTCTCAGAGCCATGGCGGTGTAGATGATGTACTCTCCATCTCCGCACACCACCACAAACCTAAACACAATGTAAAATTATGTTTCCATTAGGGCTGTGCAATTAATCGCATGCGATTGTCAAGCGCATCTCGTCAGTAAAGCCG
>NW_015628690.1:343587-384578 GCF_001515625.1 Sinocyclocheilus rhinocerous | reverse complement strand
GTAGTTCACTGACAAGCTAGGCAATATCTCGTTCATAATCGAATGCGATTCATCTGCGATTATGAACGCGATATTGCCTAATTGTCAGTGAACTACGGCTCTGTGTAGTAAATGCCGCTCCATCTGAAAGCAGGTGATGGAGATTTACTACTAATCACGGAACCGGCTTTACTGACGAGATGCGCATGACAATCGCATGCGATTAATTGCACAGCCCTAGTTTCCATTACTAAATTGCAGCAAGGATCAGGCGACATGTAAATGAGCTGCATTAAAGGATAAAAGTTGGTGGTTCAACGGATCACAAATCTTACGGTTCGGATCATATTACGGTTTTTGAGCCACGGATCAGATCATTTTTCGGATAAGCAAGAAAATACAAAAAAATAATTTCAATGTAACTTTGCTTTTCATAAGTACCGTATTGGCCCGAATATAAGACGACCCTGATTATAAGACGACCCCCCCTTTTTCCAGATGTACCTTTTGGAAAAAGGCTTTTTAAAAACCAAACCTTGTTTTTTCTACGACCGCGTTTTTTCAGATGTATTTCCAAGAAAAGAATATCGTCTTATATTCGGGACAATACGGTACTTCTTCGATACCACAGCAAAAAAATTCTAGCCAAAGAAAGTTCAAACATTATTAAAGAGACAAGTGAACAGCCAGTAAAAATAAGAACAAATACACAAATTACAAGCATAGATAAATACAACAGAGTGTTACAAATAAAATAAGGTCGGTAGTATTCAGGTACAAAAATGTAACAATTAAATGTAAAATAACATTTAAAAAAATATTATATTTTGTCAAAAATGTGTTTTGTTGTTTGATGAGCATAATGACAGCACCAGGTATTATTAGGTTGCTGCCCGTTTAAGACCTGATGCACGGATCCAATATAATGATACACATCCGATTTCTTTCTCAGCTGTTCTCATTCACTTACGACATAACCGACTGCTTTTACCAGAATGATTGTTGAGATCGGTATTTTGTCATAATTTTATGTGTATATGCGTCTGTTCAAATGGTTAAATTTCACAATTAATCTGCAGAACACATGCGTGCCGAACCGTGGGGCTTGGTCCATACGGATCACGGATCAACTACGATTCGTTCAACCACTAATAGATGTGGTGGTCTTACCTTCCATTAGGATTGTGCTGGATGGTTTGAGGGTAGATCTCACAGCTGCCCATGTCTTTCACTGCCAGTGGCAGCCTCTCACCATCCTTGATCTCAGCATCTCCCATGGCTTTGAGGTTAGCCTGCTGAATCTCAGAGTGCTTGGCCCAAATGATTTTTCCACTGGTGTCCATTGACATGGCTGGTTCCTCACGACCGAGCTAAAGCACAAATAAAAAGCGGTTAACTTACAGAGAACTCACCACATGAGATATAACATTATATAAAGCTATTCAGATAATTAGTTCATGTTCATTTAAGTAGACAGAAATGACGTGTAAATCTATCTATATACCTTACTGTTCAAAAGCAGAAAACTGCTTAATATTTTTGTTTTTCAGAATGCTTTGAATAGAAAGTTCAAAAGAACAGCATTTATTTGAAATAGAAATCGTTTGTAACATTATCTATCCTCTACCCTCTGCCGACTCCCTGCTGACAGCCCTGGCCCTGGAGCAACATGATGGCTCTCTTGTTGCAGGGACTGAACTTTCCAATTACCAGCCCAGAGGTTCAGCCAATATGTTACACCACTGACAGGAAACAGCATGGTGTTACTTTTGAATTATTTTTAGTACCTTGATAATGATGCTGCCTTCATCATAGCCCAATGCCACATTGTTGGAGCCGCGCAAGCCAGACACACACCACACCCGCTCCATACCATAGTTCAGGGTGCTCTCCAAACGATAAGTGCTGGAGTGCCAGATACGAACCGTGCCTGAATAACAAAACAAAGACAGTTACATTTGCATCAGGAATGAGGTAGTTTAGTTTTATAAAAGTGATCATTAAAAGATCTATAACATTTTAACATTATGTGCCACGACTCACCATCCTCTGATCCAGTGATGATGATTGGCAGCTCTGGGTGGAAGTTTACACAGGACACATTCTGAGCGTGACCCTCGAGCGTCTGCACACATGTCTTATTCTAAAGAGAGAGAGGTAACACAGAACATAAGTAAATGAACGGCGAGGAGTGACTTGCTGCATTAAGCATATTAATATTATCAATATCATTCAAACCTGATAGTCCCAAATCTTGACCAGTCTGTCATCAGCTCCAGATATGAGGTAGGGTTTATCTCCTCCACTGTAATAATCAATGCAGTTCACCCCCTTATCATGGCCCTCCAGAGTGAAGTTAGGAGAGGAAGAGCCCAGCTGCCAAACCTGAAACAAAACACAGAAGAAATTATAGGTGAAATGTCACAAGTCAGATTCAAACTTGCTCTATCCACATGAGTGTTCAAACGTACCTTGATGGTTCTATCCAGCGATGCACTCGCAAACTGGTTGTTGTCTTTGGGGTTGATGACAATCTGCATGACGTAGTGTGTGTGGCCCTCAAACACCTGACTGCAGGACCATTTCTTCTCCCAGTCCCAGAGCTTTATCAACATGTCATCTAAACATACACAGAACCAATGAGTGTTAAACACAAAAAATTTTACATATACACACACCACAGTTTAAATGTTTGGGGTTGGGGATTTTTTAAATGTTTTTAAAATAAGTCTCTTATCCTCACCAAGGTTGCATTTATTTAATCAAAAAGAGGAACGTTGTGAAATATTCTTATGATTTAAAATAACTTTTTTCTAAGAAATGGCAAATTCGATTTTTCAGTAGCCATTACTCCAGTCTTCAGTTTCTAATATGCTGATTTGGTGCCCAAAAAAACAACAAAAAAAAAACAGCATTTATTGGAAATAGAAAACTTTTGTAAAACTATAAATGTCTTTACTGTCAACTTTGATCAATTTAATGCATCCTTGATGAATAAAAATAATACTTTCTTTAAAAATAATCTTACGGACCATAACAATGGCGGTGTAATATGTTATACACATTAATCTATGCATATATGTACATGTGCAATTTAAATACTTGATGCAAATTTAATCTGTACATACCACTGCTTGTGAGGATGTAGGGTTGGGTGGGATGAACAGCAATGCAGCGAATATAATCTGAATGGGCCTCAAACATGTGTACTCGCTCTAGTGTGTTATAGTTGAAAACCCGAATTTGCATGTCATCCTACAAAAAAAGGGAGGAAATGTATTAAAAGTTCCATATTTATCTATTATTATGTATGTATCTATCTATTTATTATATATTATTACACATTTATTTATTATTACACCATTTCAAGAACAGTATTAATAGCTATTATACACTAGTGCATATTATTATTATTCACGTATATACTTACAGCACCAGTAATGACCCAATTTTTCCTGGCAACAAATTTGGCGGCTCTTACTGGAAGGTCACAGACTTCAAAAGTCTTAACCAGAGTCTATGAAATATCATTATTAGACATTATTAGACAAACGTACAGCACACACTGCTGTATCTCTAATGTTAAGATGGTAATATATTGCAAATGCTGAAAAACATAAGGTCTGCTAGTCACCTGTGTTTCATGGTTCCACACACAGACACTGCCATTGTACAGACTGGCCAGCATCCATGGCTCGGACGGATGAAGGTCTACGCTTTTGACACGGTCAGATCGAGCCGTGAGTTTGCGCTTGATGTCCAGCCTCAGAGGCTAGAAAAGAAGAATCAAAATCACTATTACTATTACAAACAAGTTGATATTAATCAGCATCCATTCTACACTGTAGTAAGTACAGTAGTAACGCCAATAGTCAACACAAAAAGCACACAATTTCTCTTTTTTTAGGAACAGAAAGCAGTGGTATTATACAGTCTATGCACTCAACCTTGACTGTTTTTCCCCACAAGTAAAAAACAAAATTGCTATTTGTCACCCAGTTGAAAGTCCGATATTGTAACAGCAGCTAACTTTTCAGCACAGTTAATAAGCAACAAAATTACAACAAATCAAGCCTCTTCCAGATAATGTCAGGAATTACCATTTTACTGAACAGAATATATACGTACAGCAGCACATTTCGATAGTGCTTATTTACAAGTCCTTAATGTTAAAGTCACATTCATATCATCAGCTGTTAGCCAGCACACACTATTTCACTTCATAACAACATTTAAGTGAGCAATGAAGTTATAATATATGTAAGTGTAAGGTTTTAAATGGACGTATTAACTATAAAAATAAGAGTAAAAATGAATAAATAATTCACAGACTAACTGAATGATAAAGCTGTCTATGTGGCCATTCCAAGGGCCTTCAAGGCTAACAGCGCAAGCTAACGTTAACATTACTCAAAGCGTATTTTTCCTCAATATCTAATATCAATGTCTAATATTGCCAATAACACGGATACTGATATCACACTTACCATGTTTGTGTTTGCTGGTTTTGGTCTCCTTCACCTGTAGTATTTTATATCATCCACTGAGAGTCTGATGTGTTTTTCGGCTGCAGTTTTGTGCACGGACGGCAGCCAAATGTGACGTGGAACTTCCTCAAAGCCCGTGCGCTTGACGTCGGAAGCGTTGACGTGACACTCGGACGGCTTCGGAGTGTTTCGGGTAATTTCGGTTAAACTCGGCTTTTTTGAGGGATGCTGCATGGCGATAGGCGCTTGCGGTGAAATTGAGTTTAACCCTTACCTGTAAAGCCAAAAAAGGCACCTTCAGTGTACTTATGATGAATAACACGCCAAAAATACAGTGCTCATGTTTAAAACATTCAGATATGATAAATATTAAAACGTAACAAATAGGGCTAGTCGTCATACAAGGAATCTGTTACAATGGCTACATCTCAGTAGCCTATAGCCTTGAGTCAAAAGTACAATTACACAATTGCTTGTTTTCTACATTATATCTCTGTGCATATTCAAAAAACTAATTACTAATAATTATTAAAATAATAGTTAGATAATATACCTATTATAATGAAGTCAATTAATTAACAAGTTTGATCGCTTTAGATAGGCTATGTGTCTCTTCTTACATTGTTCTTCTTACAAAGAAAATATAAATCATGTATATAATCAATTAATATGTATTTTTTTTTAGAAGTCAATTAATTAACAAGTTTGATCGCTTTAGATAGGCTATGTGTCTCCTTACATTGTTCTTACAAAGAAAATATAAATCATGTAAATAATCAATTAATATGTTTGTTTTTTTTAAATTGAGGTTTATTAGTGCATGTGAGCAAGGGAGAGAGAAAACTATTTTTTATTTTTAAGTTTAACTAAGTTACATTCACAAGAAATGATGAGTCATAACATCTCATTATCTTTATTTAGACAGAAGGAAAACCCATTCTCCTACAGAAGTGTTGAAAGTGTTAATCGGGTTAATACACAGCTCGATTTTGATAGACTTGATAGTAGAACAACATGAACTGAATCACATGACAAATCAGTCTTTTCTTTTGTACACTTGCTGGCACACAGCGTCCTCACATGTCAGCTCCTGCAAGTGAAATGATCATGAGGTCAAGACGTATCCAATGTGAGTACACAGCAAAACGGGAATTGTGCAGGAAAAAATTGTGTAAGCTGGAATACTTGTATCATTAATCTTCTTAATTAGAAATATTTCTAAAAATGATAGTTGATTCTAACCTTAATCAGGTTATTATTATCCATAGAATGACTGAATGCTCACCAGATACAGTTTGTCATCTTCTATCCAGTGTTTCCATCCCTTAACTTAAATGATTTTAGCAAATGGCTGCAATATAACAAAGAGTGAAAAATTTAAGGGGGTCTGAATACTTTCCGTACCCACTGTATATATACACCTCAATAACTGGGCTGTTATTACACAATTTTAATCAAAATAAACTAATTTTATGATTTCTTTTTATATGTTTACTATTTAATAAACAGATTTTTTTTATCATTATACAGTATATCATCATATAAAAAGACATTTTCATTGAGGAGAGCTATTAGCTGTATTGTACTCTATCATTGACAGGGAGCATTGTTTATATAAAATAAAGCTGTGTTCAGATGGAAACTAAAAAGAAAAAAGAAGACCTTCAAAGCATTTTTGTTCCTCTGGGCAAATGTTGTGCACTATTTGTTCTACTGTGGTTTCATCACTGAATAAACTTACTGAGATCATGGCCAACAGGCCAACGCTGGGGTAACTACAGGCGAAATAACATTGTCATTAGAAGAGGATCGCAGCTATTAAATATATGCAGGGCTGTACGTTAACTTTTTTTTCACATAGCACTGGTGCTACAGAGGTTGAAAGTTTTGTAGCACAGGCCAAAAAGTTGTAGCACAAGTATAAAACGTCTGCACAACGAAATCACTTCACACTATTAAGCGGCTGTGTTATGAACATGCAAAACTGTATCGCACGCGTGCTACAGTGGTAAATTTATTCATCGCACAGACCAGTTATTTTGTAGCACGTGCGACATATATGTCGCACTGTACAGCCCTGATATGTATAGTTCACCTTTAGCATCCTGTTGTCAAATCCCTTAGTAAATTCTTCCTTCTCAACTCCAACAGCGAAGCTCAGCTCATAGCTCTTGAAGGCACTCTGTGTCTTAATCACAAAGTTGTCCCCATCCTGGACAAAGGTCTTTATTGGAGTAAGGTGGGCCGCAATCTTGCGGATGGCAAAGTCAATGTCTATGAGAGTAAATATTTGTAACTTGGCATGGTCATTTCCATGATATATACATCATATTTTAATATCATAATAAAACGGCATAATCCAAATTAGGAAATGGCACATATTTCTCTTATTTCTACTCCGTTGACTTATGAAAACAGACAACTGATCAGGCTTACCCAGCGCTTTAAGGTAATTTTCAAGGTTTTCGCTCGACTCCAGCTCCCATTTTCCAGTGAAATCCACAGGCATGTTTGTGCGGTGAGCTCTGGACTTCAGGAGCGTTGCCAGGTCCAGTGAGGAGGTGCACCAAAGCTTTTATACTCAACTGTTATTCACAATGAGGGGAGAGGGCAGAGTAATGATAAGAGAGATCTATGACCTAATGAGAGAGGAGAGACCACCTTCACCTAAAAAAGAAATCAATACATCCATACAAACAATACATTTACATACAAAATTGTCTATATTGTCTATATTATATATTGTGTTTTTGCTTTTTTGTACATTGTCTATTTTGTATATTTTTATATTATTCTTTTTATTATCTGTGTCCTGTCTTGTCACTGTTATTCTGTTGCACTGTGGAGCTTCTGTCACTAAAACAAATTCCTCGTATGTGTAAACATACCTGGCAATAAAGCTCATTCTGATTCTGATTAGCACTTACACTGTAAGAAGGGTCAGGTGTAATAACCACTGGCCAATAGACACTTTGAATGTTCTTGGGTTTCTTTTTATTGGCATTAGTTCCTGTTCTGTTTAGTTCATTCTTGTCATTTGTCCTATTAAAATGTTCTGGATAATTGGCTCACTATTTAGTCTTGAGTTCAATATTCCCTGTGCATACCGTGATATTTGAAAAAAAAAAAAAAAATGTTATAGGCTAGGTTAGGATGACAATTTGTTGTTATTCTGAACTCCTTAGAATGTTGCATTATAAGAATCTGAATTAAAACATGTTCTTGTATAAATAAGATTTTGCAGTGATCAAGTTTGTATCCAATGCTGCTGTTTTATATGTGTTCTGATGCTGTCTGGTACTATCTCTGCACTGCCACTGGTCACCATATGGTGCAGCTGTTCGTTTGAATGAAGCAGAGCTCTACTCAAATTTGTTGCATTGCGAACGGTTGTTGTTGCTCATGTTGCCAAAAACTAAAAAAATGACAGATGTACAGTTCATTTGTTACTGTAAATCGCATTCAGTGTCAAACCTGAGCCTGCTGACGCAGTTACGCGATTACATCATTACCTAAAGCTTTTAGTTACGTCCACCGGTCATTATGAATGTTTAATCTTACTGTGATTTCATACAATTTCCCTGTTGTCCATAAGGAATTTCTTAAAATGGTAAAAGCTATACCAAATGGTCTTGTTCACTTAATGAAATGTCATCTATCATTTGAAGTGATTGTAAAAAATGAACAGACGTTTTTGGTTGAAGACAAGAGTATTTATGACAATAATAAAATGATAAGAAATGTGTTTCAGTCAAGAAAAAGAATGACTCTGAGGGGATTTATTTATTTAATTATTATTTTTTAAATTATTTAATAGATAAGATTAATTGGAAAAAAGCATGGCTCTTAACTTATACATTTTGTGTCCCCAACAAAGTAAAATAATTACATTTAAAAATTTTGCATAATATATACCCCACTAATGAGATTACATCAAAATTTGGTAATGCTCATTTGAACTGTAATTTCTGTAATTTCAGTATTGAGTCTATTGGCCATCTTTTTTTTTTCAAATGCCCCCATGTTAAAGAATTTTGGTCTGACTTATATTCATAAATGTTATTTTTCTTCAACATTACCCAAATTACATAATTTTCTTTGTGACTTTAACTACCTAATTATAACAACAACAACAAAAAATGGTGAAACTATGGTGAAACAAATTTGTGAAACTGTATAACAATCTGTTGAATGTTACATAATTTGATTTACTACCTCTGTACTCCTTGTTTTAAATTTTTTTTTATTTCCTTTATTGTCTTTCCGTATTATTTCTTTATTCATACTGTCATCCAATGTTATATTTATTTGTTGAAGTTTATTGATGTTTATACTTGCAATTAAAAAAAAATCTTTTTTTTTTTTTTGGAACTGTGATAGAATTCTTTCAGGATTCTTTGATGAGTTCAAGAGAACAGCATTTATTTGAAATAGAAATCTTTTGTAACATTATACATTTGATCACCTTTGATCAATGTATTATGTCTTTTCTAAATGAAAGTATTAATTTCTTATAAAAAAAATTACTGACCCTAATCGTTTGAATGGTAGTGTACCATTTTTTTTATTCTCTTGTTTTAGAAGAATCAGTGGGGAGGAGGGTCGTTTCCATGCAAATGTACAATGTCTTCTACACAAGATTAATTAGCCTACTAAAAGTTAAAACTAAATTACCAGAACTTAATTAGTACCTACAGAAAGATGAATTATTGCTCTTCTCTGTTCATTATGACTTTGGAAACAGTCAGTTTTGAAGTGATAATTGGCATAGTGCATAAACAATATTATAAATCTATCACCCACTGAGATGCTGCTGCCAGAAAAGGGGGCGAGTGGGTAGGAGGTTATACAACGTCATTGTATTTGATCTTCATTCCTGTGATCAGAGAAATTCTGTATTTGGACTCTATTGTTAAGCATGGAAGACAAGATAAGTAGCAAAGAAATATGTCAAGAAGAACAAGGACCATTTCCAGCATTTGATGTTCAGAAGATCAGAATGCCCAAAGGCTACACTTAATTCTGTCACCACTGTTCCAGCACTTTGCGTGATATTTATGAGTCAGACGTTATCTTGAATGCTCCTTCCAGTGTGTCATAAAACAGGTCAGTGAGAAAGTAGGACGAGTATGTGAGTACAGAGAAAGAATATTTTGGTATTAGTTCTTATAATATGGCAGGCCATTCTCTATTTTAATCACAGGGAAAAGATATAGATTCAAACTCAAACTGACCACATGAACGAACAAACAAACAAACAAAAAAACACGATGTTTCGGAAAAAAATTGACATGGATCTTTCCATACAAATGGCCTTGTCTGTCAAAATGTCTGTCTGTCAAAAAATTAAATAAATAAATAAAAAGTATGTCATGTCATGATTTTTTATTTTTAGGTGATTTATTACTTAAATATTTGTCCAAATACACTACCGTTCAAAATGCTGAAGTCAGTAAG
This sequence comes from Sinocyclocheilus rhinocerous, assembly GCF_001515625.1. NCBI lineage: Eukaryota > Metazoa > Chordata > Actinopteri > Cypriniformes > Cyprinidae > Sinocyclocheilus > Sinocyclocheilus rhinocerous. Next base: position 374,655 of record NW_015628690.1, on the reverse strand, counting down.
ATTTTTGATTGATTGATTCATTCATTCATTTTTGAAAGAAATGAATACTTGAAAGAATAAATTAATAATTCTTCAATAATTCTTCAGCAAGCACACCATTAATTGATCTAAAGTGACAGAAAAGACATTTATACTGTCAAAAAAATTATATTTCAAATATGTGCTTTTAAACTTTCTATTCATCAAACAATACTAAAACAATATACATCACAGTTTTTACAAAAAAATAAAAATAAATTAAGCAAATTAATTATTTGATAATATTTGATAATAATAAGAAATGTTTCTTCAGCTGAAATATCAGCATTTCTGAAGCATCATGTGACGCTGAAAACAAGAATAATGGCTTCTGAAAATTCAGCTTAGGCCAACACAGGAATAAATTACATTGGAAAATATATTACAAATGACAAATAATTACAAACAGTAACTTTAAAATGTAGTTTTATGTCACAATATTACTACTACCCTATTTGTGACTGGTTCGGTTGTCAAAAGCGCTCTCTTGTGGTTTGTGGAAGATGGAATAGGCCATGATCCAAAAAGTAAACATCTCAAGAATAGCTCATCATGACAGTTCTGTATCTTTTATTTTACATTTCACTGTAAACACTTCAGAGTAATTCATAGTCAGGAAGACGTCTCAAGACTGGCCTCATTACTGACAGGTCTTCACCTCCTGTTTGTGCAGTGAACAATTCTCACTCTCTCTCTCTCTCTCTGGAGTCTGTAGGCATACATGAAAAGCTGTTTGACAGCATTGTGATTGTTGCTTTGACTGACTGTTGTGCTGCTGACAGACTGAGAATCAAACAATTACAAACTGACAAATCTGTCTGTTCACATGCTTTGACTGACATGAGTTCATGAGATGCATCATGCATTGCAATGCGCTCCCGAGGACAGAGCTCCTGTCCAAAAAAATGAAAAAAAAAATAAAAAATCCACAGCAGAAGTGTGCAAATGTGTAAATGCTATTTGAGATAATCCAAAGGCCCTAATTGGCTTTAGGATTACAACGTGCCCTGTGATTTGAGACGCCGTGCTGCACCTTGAAATATCAGTGCAGAGGACAAACGCAAAAACGAAGCAAATATGTCTCCCGTAGACATGAATGGATACTGGAAAATCACAAGTAATGAAAACATTGATGAATACATGGAAGCACTAGGTAGGCTGATACTTCATTTTCCATTTATTTATTCATTACACCGATGTGAAATAAATTTTCTATGCTAAGGTATGTGAGATGTTACAGAATATATTCTGTTGGAAACAGTCAGAGTAAGAGAAATACGTCTGTATTTTGTACTCAAGAGATACGTTTTAGTACCTTTGGCAGACCTGATTCTATTATGTGAAAAACAAAAATTGGTTCATGTACCATATACAGCTATGGTTGACCAATTTTATATGTATTCAACTTACAGGTGTGAATGTTGTCATCAGAAAAATTGCCAGCTATCTCATCTTTGATAAGGAGATTGTTCAGAATGGTGATCATTTTAATATCAAGACTCTCACCACCTTTAGGAACTACCAGATGGAGTTTGATGTTGGAAAGGAGTTTGAGGAGGATTTGGTTGCTGTAGATGATAGGAAATGTATGGTAAGTGACCTCCTTATTTATAAAGGTACAGCTTAAAGTAGGCTACAACAAAACAACAATATAAGATCAGAAATGCTTTTAAATGGAAAACTAATCTGAACTGCTTTTCCGAGGTTACTGTGGTGGATGAGTCAGTAAATAGGATTAGATTGAGATTTACATACAATGACCTATTGAATCTTAAATCCACGAGGGTTTTGGGCTAATGCCGCAAACACCTGGTGCTCGGGAACTTTAGGTCAACTCGCATACACAGTCAAATATTATTTTCAAAGTTGTTTATAAAGATAATTGGAGTGTGTTATACGAGAAAATACCATTTCAGTTTTTCTACTTCAAAATGCTGTTTAATTCAATGTGTTACTTACTATTTCGTTGTAATTTGTGAAATTTGCAGAAAATTGTTTAAAAGGAAAAATCATATGCAATTTTTATATACCATTTAGAAATGCTAGTGCAGTGTTTGTGTTCAGTATTCAATATGACATTTATTGCAGTTAAATGTCAAAAATGTTGTACTTTTTATTTTTTTTATTTATGTGCTATTCACTCTTTGCCAATGCAGAAGTAAGCTATTTTCCTGTTAATGTGCGGGACTTCTGATTCATTACCTACTATCTATAAATAACAAGAATAAAAATGTGTAGTAATAAATAGTAAATTTGGCCTACAAACCATAATAACAGTAATACTAATAATGTACAGCTAAAATGTATTGGAAGTGACTGACACCGGAAACCTTGCACATTCAAGTTAAAAAATGGGGAATTTAAAAAAAAAATGTTTTTGGTAAATTGTACACAATTGATTTTCTATTCTCTGCGTTTATTGCAAGTCAGTGCCAGCGTCAACTTTCTCACCAGCATGTATTTGTCCTTGTTTTGTAGACCACGGTAAACTGGGAGGGAGACAAACTGGTGTGTGTACAGAAAGGAGAAAAGGAGGGAAGGGGCTGGACTCATTGGGTGAAAGGAGATGAGTTACATGTGGTAAGTCTGTATAAGGACGTGGTTCATATGAGGACATGCTCTGATTATGAAAGTTCACACTTGGCTGCTTCTTGTTGTTAGTGTAGTCAACAGTGTAATTAATGAGATGACATCATTACCGCAGCAGTCATGCATTACAATAACAAGCGTATTTAAATGGTGTATATGCTGAAATCCAGTTAGTGACTATTATACAACAGCCTGGAATACTTCATTTATTACCCAACATTCTATGTGACTGTTACCTAAAAACTGTCACATTACCATTCAAATGCTCAGAGTCTGTAAGATTTTTAAAAGAAGTCTCTTAAGCTCACTAAGACTGAATTTATTTGATCAAATGTACAGCAAAAACAATAATGTTGTGAAGAAACAGTAGTATAATTCAAATTAAAGGGGTCATATGATGCTATTTCTATTTTTCCTTTTATTTAGTGTGTTATGTAGCTATTTGTGCATGTATAAGATCTACAAAGTTACAAAGCTCAAAGTCTCCCACAAAATTATTTATTCTATCTAAAAGAGAAGGCTGATCCAGACCGGGCTAAAACACCTCATTCAAACACGCCCCCACATCTCTACGTCACGATGTGGAAATATTTGCGTAATGCCGCCCAAATGTTCATGCAAAGAAAGAAGGCGTGGTTTCAGGAACCGCAGTAGTGTTGATGCAGCCATGTAAGGTAGACGCTGTGTGTTTTTGTGCGAAAGCAAAAGGCCTTCCGAAAGTAGATGCAATGAGGAATCATTGGTTAAGATTTATTTACAACAGAACAGCATAACCCAGATGTTCGAATTTGTGCAACGCATTTTATGGAAGACAGTTTTGTGAACCTAGAAGAGTACAAGGCTGGCTGTGCAAAAAAATGGGTCAATTCCGACTTTGTTATGACAATCTGGAGCTTATTCTGAATCAACTACTGTAAGTATGTTTTCTTAATAGTTGAAGTATTTGCTATTGACTGTTCAAATGCGGAGTTTTGCGCCGTGTAGAGTATCGCGTCGTGTGTGTGTGTGCGTGAGAGAGAGACAGGGTCACATCACAGTGGAGTCAGCTTTCTTAATCACGGCTTGTGTACTGCAAATACATACCAGTATCATCACTGTGTCTGTCACACGACTCTGTTCCCCTTTCGGGCTTGAACTGATGGTAAAACTAAGGACATTATGTACTGTCTTTACATTTATGTTTAAAGCTGAAGCTCGCGATTATGGAAAGGGGCGTTACATTTCCGACGCATGCTTGTGGTGTTCGGCCAATCACAATGCACTGGGTCAGCTGGCCAATCAGAGCAGACTGTGCTTGTCGGAAGGAGGGGCTTTGTAGAAAACGACGTGTTTGAGAGAGGCGGGGCATAGAGGAACTACAATAATGTACAGTATTTGAAAAATAATGTGTTTTTTGAACATTAAAGCATGTCAACATATTCTGTTACACCAAATACACAAAATAATGATCTTTAAAATAGCAGCATATGACCCCTTTAATATTCCACGTTCATGTAGTTGATAATGCTATTTGAAATAAAAGCTGTATTAAATTGAGGGTTTTTTATTGATTTTTCAGGAAATGCGAGTCTGTGGAGTGGTGTGTAGACAGGTTTTTAAGAAACAAGTTCTCGACTGATGTGCCTTGAACAAGAAGTACTCTACTGTGAAAAAAAGTGAACATTTCTGCCTATTAATAACAGTAACTGCTGTGTTAAATAGCCATTTTTAAGTGTAGCTATTATGTCTTTTTCATTGTAAACAATGTATGGTGAAAGAAAATAAAATGTGAACACAAAAATATGCATGCTCACTATTCTAACGTGTTTGTTCAAACATACAGACAACCTCTGCATTATCTGAACGAACACAAACATCTGCACAGTTCTTGTCCGTTTTCTTTATTCCATCAATGGTGATTTCAAGAGCACAATTTCAGCGCACACATTTTCTGAATCTGTCAGCATTATCTGTAAGAGATGCAGCAGTGCAGCTGTATAGACCCTCATCATATCATCTCCCCTCTCATTCATCCTCTTCCTGCTTCTGAGGAGAAGAAAAGAACTCGAGTTGCTGCTCCTCCAGCCAGAAAGACCATCAGATGTTAAAGTGGGTACAGTATTTTTAGACTGCAGTAAAGCTCTCAGTCAGGAGGCTAATCTTAGTGACTAGGGCACTAAAACACCCCTCCCCCCGGGCACTAAACAACCCCACCCCCACACACACACACACACACACACACATATGAATTTAATGGATGTGCGTAATATTAACTAAAGTAATTGCTCAGTTGGAATAAACATTGTCTGATGAGGAGACTAGAAAGGCACATCAAGCATAAATGCAAACAGATAGACTGATGATAGCAGGATGAATAGACTTAACTCTGTCTCTGGTGGTTGTTTCTGTGTCTTTTCCAGTAGGGGGCGCAACTATACAACATTGGCTTAAGTCTTCTTGAAAACCTGCTTGCCTACAACTCATAATTATAATTCTAAAACAAAACACAAATTTTGTTTTTATAAAATCCTTCAGGTCAAAGGTCACCTGAATCAATAACTTTCACATAAGGCGCCCATGTCCTTTTGAAAACACGTTCCTTTTTTGCTGTCTCTATAAATTGCACTTGTCATCAGCAGGTGGCGATATGTACCTAAATACAGATTCTTCAACACCTTACACACCCTTTTGTCAAAGGGGTTACCTAGGGTAATTAAGCACAACATCACACAGATGTGGTCGAACATCTGTTGTTAATGTTTCAAATGAGTACAATAGCCTTGAAATGATAATGTCCTGGCGCCCCCTGCACAATGAGCCCCTAATTCACATTGGTGATCACATGTCATTTATATAATCAGTTACCATATGTTTTACACTAACTCACGGTTTCCAAAAACAAAGTAATTGCTGAATGAGGGCAAAGGAGTGTGTGTAGAAGAAAAGATGTCAAATGTAAATACCAAATGAAATCTCCTTCAATCCAGTGCCCAGCCCCTGCCTTCAATCACTCGTTGGGAACATGCTGCACTTGGTAAAATCAGGTTCTGCCTTTTCTGTACACACACAAGCTTGTCTTCATCCCAGGTGATGGTGGTCTGTGGGAATAAATGATGCAAAGAATAAAAAACATTGCTGTTTAAATTAACAAACCGTGAAATCTACTGTTTGTAATTGTAGCTAACAAATTATTATTATTATTTATTTTTAATAGGAAGGTTTTATGTAGGCTAGTTGCGCCAGTGAAACTGTAATGGATGAATGTTTATAATAGTAAGCATTTTACTAGTAATGTTTATCTCTTATGCCAATGAAGAACATAAAATATACAGCTCGAGTTGACTGCTTAAGTAAGACTTCTGTGACATAATTCAGTTTTCATTTATTCAGCTCATGCTTTAGTCAGATAAATTAATGCATGTCTTATATTTTTATGAGACTGAACCATTAAACATTAACTTTTTTTTCTAACAGTCATCAAAATTGAACATCTGAATTACTAAAACAAGGATAAATCTTGCGCTTTCACTTACTATTTCTGACATTGTGGTTTTAAACAGCTTTCTGTAGTCATCTGCATTCCATGTACATATGAGGGGATTACAACAAAATAAGTAAAGTGAACAGAAATTAAATCAGAAAGCTCAAAAGTTATTTGAGATATTTCTAGGCCTAAAACTGAAAACATCAGCAGACAAACATTATATCTTATGGCTCATCAGTTTTATCTCTCCATCACTGTGTGATTCATAGATACTTCTGATTATACTTATTGCATGAAGGGAAAATGTTGGCACACTCATCTTACATTTCCTGCCATCTACTGGACCCAGGTCTTCCTTAAACCAACCACAAAGGCCATGCCATAGTTCTTGAAAGTACTTGATACTTTTATCTCCATTCTGGGTGATATCTTTGTCAGGTTTTAACAAAATCAACATTAACATCTCCAGTAATAGTAATTTTGGAGGGAGAAAAAGATTAGATTAGTGTCCCGTTTTGACAGATCTGTTTATAAGTCAGTACAGGGTTAACACTGTAATGTTTACGGAAGCACCTGTTTATTTATGTTTTATGCTTTAAAGGCAGGGTAGGTGATTTGGTTGAAAAAATTTTTTTGTTATGTTGGTTGAAAGTCTCTTCACATCCCGATAGTAATCACTAAGTGGACTAAATTTATTTATATGTATTTATATCATCTGTGGAAGGCGTAGGACCATAAAATGTTCGTCCAATCAAAATGTACGGTCCGAACATTATGATAGGCTATCCTACCTGCCTGTCAAAATATGTATTTGCATACCTCTGCGCACCCTGTTTGCGCAGATATGATAAGTCATCAGCACATTCCAGCAAGAGTGAAAGGCGCTATTATTTTATCATTATGGCTTCATACTGTATTGTCACCGCTGAATGAGACTTGAGGTAATCTGACAGCATTGCATTCAATCCTCCACCAACGCCATCTCTCTTCCTATCGCAGGTTAAGCCCGGTTCAGACTACATGATTTTTTTCGTCGGTTACGACAGTCACTGTGACCCTACCTTTAATTTGAGAATTTAGACGACTCAGAGAATCGGGTAAGTGAATGATTCAATTCATTCAAAACAATGGTCGCCAGAATCAACCAAGAACGAATCAGTGAACAAAACTTTGAACTGAGCGTCAGAACAAAGCGTTTTATAAATTAAGCGAGAATTCATGGTTTCCAGTTCATTATAGTATATAGTAGCCAGTATCATCAGCAGGTATTGTGAAATAAATGCAATTTTTTTGTGTCCTGAAAATGTGTTTTTAGAGGAGACCTGATGCCTGATCACCCTCCTGCTCCTGTCTGTCGTGCATCTCTCTGGCTGTCAGCACCGCATTTTATTTACCACCCTATTAATCGGATAAGCTTCATTACCATCACACATGTGCTGCTCAGTACAACTATATTGGGAAAAACACTCCCACAATGTGCAAAACCCATGCATATAACCAACCCTCAAAGCTCAAATCACAAGAAATTGGGACATATAGATTTATGATAGGAGACGATCGTTACATTATTCTCATGGATTTACACCGTTCTTCTGCTACATAAACTTTTAGATTAAATGAACTGAAAAGACATTTCTCAGCTGACATGTAAATTAGAAGTCAAAAATTCTCAGCGCATCTTGAAGAGAGTGATATTAATTTGTGATTTAAGACAACACAGCTGAAATCTATCTTTGTTTTTTAAGCCTAATGTTTTTAGAGTAGAAAATGCTTTTTGCTCACATGACCTTTACTCTGGCACACATACCGTCTTGACTAATTAATCTCAATTAACTCATTTGTAGACTTTATTTATCATCCAGCTTGAATCATAATGCATGGATAATATGGTTGGAAGCACAGAGAGGTATAATAAAGAATTCTCTTTGACTCCTTATCCTAAAAAGCTACAGGCCTAATTGATAGGAAATGTATAAGATAAAAAGGATTTAAACTGCAGATATCAGATTCAGGTTTTAAAAAGACCCCAGAAGGCCACTAGCATAACACATATGTGACCTGCATATTAGCTGTTTTAATGCAGAAATGCAAATTTGAATGAAGTTTGGAAAAGTAATAATAATAAATGTAGTTTAATCACAAATCAAAATAAACTTAACAAGCAGCAGCAGACTTATACACAAAACATAATGTGTTCCAGGTCTGGTCTTCCCTCTTTTCTCACTCCTCCTTATATCCTTCCTTACATCCTCCACCTTGCTTGCCACAGCTAGTTTTCCACAGCAAGTATATTACCTGACTATACGTCAAGCCCATACGTCATAATAACATAAATTAAACTCTTATATGATAACAGTTTCATGTAATTATGTAATCATGTAATGTATAGAAACAGACTTGGCGGAATTGGATGTTTATTACTTTGACTATTCACACAAACAGAAAACCACCAGCACTACACAGGCTCATTCCATCCTTCTTTATTTCTTCTTCTTTTTTCATTTTCATTTTGTTGGCACATTTGTGGTACACATGGGAGAATACACAGGGTCCAACATCCTTTCCATCAAGCTTGTTTATGAGAGCTGCAGGAGCCAGACTACATTCATCATCTTTCTTCTTGTCTGTGCTCTCCTTGCCTTTCATGTAAGGAGTCAGATACACCTAACATTTCTTGTTATACACCTACTTTTTTTTATTTTTTCTTATCCACCTTCCACTAGATAGGGTAGACTCTAGATCCAAAATACCCTACAACAAAGTCATATGTATGCATATGCAGATTGTCATTTATGCAGTAACAGAGCTTCTTTATCACATTTATATTATGTTATTAGTTTTACTTTTCATTCTAGAGATGAACAAGAAATGAAGGTTTAAATTTGATGAATTGATCAACAGACAGTTCACATCCAGTAGTAGCACAGGTCAAAAGGTCTTAGTTTTGGTTGGTTTTGGCCATGCTGGTAGATATATAGGGATCTAAAAGCATATTTCTCAATCTAGATATGTATTAAATATTATTGTTATTTGTAATACCATTGAGATGAATATGAATGCTTTCACCAGGTATTATAGACCTCCATGGTACAGGTTCTTGTACAGGATTTCTTTAAGACCTTCTTTTCTATTATGCCAGAAGCTCTGTTCCTACCACAAAAGATGAACAAAACAAAAGTAAATAATAGCAACCATCTGCTGTTATCTTTTTAACACATCTTGGTAATCTTGTCAGTGCAATAATGTTGACAATGATGAAGCCTAAGGCCCATGATTATGATGATTAGTATTTTCATTATAAATATGCAGAGTACCACTGCAGACATAGGAATGAATGGTAGTGTAGACATTTGCTTCTTATAAATGTATAATTTGATGCCTCTACCAATTGCCATAGCATATCATTTACATTTACATTTAGCAGACACTTTTATCCAAAGTGACTTACAAATGAGGACAATAAAAGCAGTCAAAACTAACAAAAGAGCAACAGTAAGTGATCAAGTGGACAAGTAGTAGGATGATTGGAAAGGATGAGTTTAGAGACTTCTGCATCAGAGAGTGGAGAGAAGGATGAAAACGAGTGTATGTTTGCTGGTAAGAAGTAGTATCAATACTATCAATAGTAAGAAATGAATCTTATATACAAGTTATTACATAAATGGAAATAAACAAGAATTAGGTAGTCAAAATGCTTTCATCACCTCCTCAAAGTCAAGTCAGTGTCATGCCGTCAATGCTGACTGTCTCATTGATGACGTGATCTCCATTCGCAGTGATGCTGTTGCTGGCTTCATCACGGTGGCAGTTTTCCTAATAGCAACATTTGTGTCTGTCAGGAACCGGAGCCAAAATGAAAATGAGATCACTTAACTCACATATGTGTATATTTATTATTTTCTGTTACTTTTGTGTTTACATTTCAGAGATTGTTTGAAAACAAATAGATGATATATATGACATATTTGCCCACATATATGCAGTACTGTTAACAATGTACTGTATGTACATGTATTTAACTTGTCTCTCTCTCTGTCTCTCTCTCTCTGTGTGTGTGTGTGTGTGTGTGTACATCATATACGTGAAATTCAATTATAAGGATGATAAAATATCGGTTACTCTGTAATTTAATTAATAATTAGTAGGATTATGCAGCCCTACTCAGTAATGTAATTATGTTCCAAAGGTTTTATAGTGCAGTGTGATGATAATGTTAATTAAGCCTACAGAAGGTTCTCTGCTTTTTGAACTGGTAATTGACTCGCCAAGAGCTTTCAGGTACTCATTAGAGTTCTAAATTGAGATCATTTTCCTATAGTTGTTGTAATAAGCTGGCATTTTGAATTACAGTGTGAGGTTTCTTAGACACCAGTGAACATTTGGGGAGATTCGGTGCAGCAAAATGTCTGCATAAAGCCCCACATTACAAGTACCAAATCCAATTAGTAATGATAAGTTCATCAGGTTTAGTAGTGTCCCTGTTAAAAGAAAAACTCCATCTCCCTCCCATGAAGATGACATATACATCCAAGTAAATTTGGACCTATAAGAATAAGATAGTTAATAGTTAATTTCCTCTGAAGGTATAATTAGCATAAGTCATTTTATTCAGATATGTTGATAAATACATAACAGTATAAAATGTATAATTTTGCTTGCACAATCTGTTGCAGGTTAAAAAGTTCAAGGTGTGCAAAGAGCAGGTTATTAATAAAATACAAGCTTCTGTGGACATTCTTGTTTAAGTAATGTCCTTAAAGGCTATTTTACCTGTTAAAATGCCCTGTGTATGCTTTGTTTTTATTAGCTAGCTCAAATATTTCTTCAAATGCATTGCTTACAGATTCAACCTTGTTTATTTTTCTAAACATGTTATTTTTTGTGTATTTTAGTCTAGAGGATCAGGGCCAACTTGGAGCTGCATGAGTACAAACAGACCATTATTTTAAAAGAATAGTTCACTCAAAAAATTAAAATTTGCTGAAAATTTACTCACCCTCAGGCCATCCAAGATGTAGATGAGCTTGTTTATTCATCAGAACAGATTCAGAGAAATTTAGCATTACATCAGTTGCTTACCAATGGATCCTCTGCAGTGAAACAGTGCTTGCACTGTGCATATTTCTCTACTGATTCAGACAAGACCACTTTTTCAACGGAGAAATCAATACTATTGATAGAGGACATGTTTTAGTTGTATTTTTGTAGTAAGCAGCGGTTTGAAGTTCTAGAGGATCAGGGCCAACTTGGAGCTGCATGAGTACAAACAGACCATTATTTTAAAAGAATAGTTCACTCAAAAAATTAAAATTTGCTGAAAATTTACTCACCCTCCGGCCATCCAAGATGTAGATGAGCTTGTTTATTCATCAGAACAGATTCAGAGAAATTTAGCATTACATCAGTTGCTTACCAATGGATCCTCTGCAGTGAATGGGTGCCGTCAGAATGAGAGTCCAAACAGCTGATAAAATCATCATAAGGAATCCAAATGACAAACTTCAGTTGTCACATCAAAATCCACCAACATATTTGTTCAGAACTGTTTTGGCTTGTAAACAGTGCTTGCACTGTGCATATTTCTCTACTGATTCAGACAAGACCACTTTTTCAATGGAGAAATCAATACTATTGATAGAGGACATGTTTTAGTTGTATTTTTGTAGTAAGCAGCGGTTTGAAGTGTTTGGTTTCTTACAAACGTGTAGCTTTTTGCTTCACACAATGTCAATTGATGGACTGGAGTCGTGTGAATTACTTGTGGATTATTGTGATGTTTTTATCAGCTATTTGGACTCTCATTCTGACGGCACCCACTCACTGCAGAGGATCCACTGGTGAGCAAGTGATGTAATCTACATCTTGGTTTGCCTGAGGGTGAATAAAGTCTCAGCAAATGTTCATTTTTGGCTGAACTATTCCTTTGAGTAAATGAAAACCCAAAAATATATTTGGAGACATTAGCATGGAAAAAAGGAAGTGGACGTGAACATTTTTTCACTAAAAAGGAACACCTGGCCGGAAGCCGTTGATAGACTCTGGGCCAAATATGGAAAATGAACGGTTGCACCGATTTTACTAGACGGTGCTCTATAGTTATCAACACACTGCCAATTATGTGCCTTTCGTTCTCTTGTTAAGTGGATGTAGGGGTGCTGCTTAGTTCACTTCTTAATATTCATGTAATACTTCAGAATCGCTGAAGCGTATCTCAGCAATAATGAAAAGTGAACATGCCAACCTGGATTTTCAAAAGTATATACAAAAACGGCAGCAATATTTAATTTACATTCCTGCTGGTATGCCTTTATTAAACTAGTGTGTTCAAACAAACACATTTAGATGCATATGAACAGCAGAACGCAATGCATTTCTCTTTATTTGACTGATTTATGTATTCTTTTGTGTGCACAGTCACAGAGGCATGATGGGAAGGAAAGCAAAACCCTGCCATGCTCAGAACCCAAGAGACTGACAGGCTCTTCAATCAGAGCAACAGCAGCTGGGCGGCACTCAGACTCGTCACATCATTTTTCCTTCCACACATCCTCTCTGGAGTCTAATTACTTTTATGTACACAGAAGCTCCCAATCTGAGGAATCTTCTTCTTGCGTCCAAGACAATATCCTGACGCACCTGTTGTTTGATGGTTCACTTACAGGGCAGCTTATCCCGGTGTTCTCTACCACTAATGTAAATAACATCTAAATGACAAACACTGCACCTACGAAGGAAAGTCGCTTGAGATATTCCTCTGTGAGGATCAGAACAAACAAGCATTTATAGATTGTGACAAGCTATCACAGATGGTGTTTGTCTGGTTTTCACAATAGCAGAGATGAAGGCGCACATAGACGGATAGATGTAGGACGATGTGACATGAGTTTATATACTATAAAGTGTTGGATTTTGCTGGATCTCTTGCAGGTGTTCAGTCGGTGGGGGCTTAAGACTTTTTGAAGACCTGTTTACTCACAATCCCAGCGGCTCTCAGTTCCTGCAAACAAAGAAAATATTTAAAGGCATAGTTCTCAACTCTAGGGTAGACCATATATCCTTTTTGTCCCGGACACATCCTGGCCAGGATTTCTAAATCGGGTTTTGGCTTGGTTTTCCTACTGATGTTCTCTCTACAGGCCTTATACATTATATGTGCGAGTATTTGCGTTGCTTTGACTGTTCTCTGAACAGTAGATCCACCTTCTCACAAACCATGATTGGTCAATTACGTACAATGCCTTCACGCTATTGCTCAAACTCATTAACTTAAGCAAGTATGAAAACAATAGGGAAAACCAAAATCCAAACATTTTAATAATCTAATGAACCTTTTTCCACTTTTTCTACAATGGAAAGTCCCATGGATGTGAAATCTTTTTTATGGAATCATCAGTGCTAATAAAGAACATTTCTTTTTAAGAGTAGGTTTTGTCGGCGCTGATAGCCTTGTGGGCATCCCGAGTTTGAATCCCGGCTCGAGGACCTTTCCCGATCCCACCCCCCTCATCTCTCGCTCCGACTTCACTTCCTGTCACTTCTACACTGTCCTATACTAATAAAGTGAAAAAAAGCCAAAAATAAATCTTTGAAAAAAAAAAGTAGGTTTAATTTCAGCTATAATTAACATGGAAATGTTCCCTAACAGTGGTCTTTTTCAACACAGCACTAGAATGTATATAACTTTCAACCAGCTGGTGTCAGCAATGTCCAGTTCTTTGGTAATGCTACGGCAATGCAGTCAGTTTATTATGCATGATCAAACACGCAGCTAAAGCCTAACATCTGTTGTTATTACCTCCATCCATCATATTCCAGTCAACTTCATTTAAAAATCCTATCATATCATAATGATGGTGTTTGACGCCCATTAGAATTATTTAAACCAAGGGGCCAAATATGGAAAATGAACGGTTGCACCGATTTTACTAGACGGTGCTCTATAGTTATCAACACACTGCCAATTATGTGCCTTTCGTTCTCTTGTTAAGTGGATGTAGGGGTGCTGCTTAGTTCACTTCTTAATATTCATGTAATACTTAAGAACCACTGAAGCATATCTCAGCAATAATGAAAAGTGAACATGCCAACCTGGATTCTCTAAAGTATATACAAAAACAGCAGCAATATTTAATTTACATTCTTGCTGGTATGCCTTTATTAAACTAGTGTGTTCAAACAAACACATTTAGATGCATATGAACAGCAGAACGCAATGCATTTCTCTTTATTTGACTGATTTATGTATTCTTTTGTGTGCACAGTCACAGAGGCATGATGGGAAGGAAAGCAAAACCCTGCCATGCTCAGAACCCAAGAGACTGACAGGCTCTTCAATCAGAGCAACAGCAGCTGGGCGGCACTCAGACTCGTCACATCATTTTTCCTTCCACACATCCTCTCTGGAGTCTAATTACTTTTATGTACACAGAAGCTCCCAATCTGAGGAATCTTCTTCTTGCGTCCAAGACAATATCCTGACGCACCTGTTGTTTGATGGTTCACTTACAGGGCAGCTTATCCCGGTGTTCTCTACCACTAATGTAAATAACATCTAAATGACAAACACTGCACCTACGAAGGAAAGTCGCTTGAGATATTCCTCTGTGAGGATCAGAACAAACAAGCATTTATAGATTGTGACAAGCTATCACAGATGGTGTTTGTCTGGTTTTCACAATAGCAGAGATGAAGGCGCACATAGACGGATAGATGTAGGACGATGTGACATGAGTTTATATACTATAAAGTGTTGGATTTTGCTGGATCTCTTGCAGGTGTTCAGTCGGTGGGGGCTTAAGACTTTTTGAAGACCTGTTTACTCACAATCCCAGCGGCTCTCAGTTCCTGCAAACAAAGAAAATATTTAAAGGCATAGTTCTCAACTCTAGGGTAGACCATATATCCTTTTTGTCCCGGACACATCCTGGCCAGGATTTCTAAATCGGGTTTTGGCTTGGTTTTCCTACTGATGTTCTCTCTACAGGCCTTATACATTATATGTGCGAGTATTTGCGTTGCTTTGACTGTTCTCTGAACAGTAGATCCACCTTCTCACAAACCATGATTGGTCAATTACGTACAATGCCTTCACGCTATTGCTCAAACTCATTAACTTAAGCAAGTATGAAAACAATAGGGAAAACCAAAATCCAAACATTTTAATAATCTAATGAACCTTTTTCCACTTTTTCTACAATGGAAAGTCCCATGGATGTGAAATCTTTTTTATGGAATCATCAGTGCTAATAAAGAACATTTCTTTTTAAGAGTAGGTTTTGTCGGCGCTGATAGCCTTGTGGGCATCCCGAGTTTGAATCCCGGCTCGAGGACCTTTCCCGATCCCACCCCCCTCATCTCTCGCTCCGACTTCACTTCCTGTCACTTCTACACTGTCCTATACTAATAAAGTGAAAAAAAGCCAAAAATAAATCTTTGAAAAAAAAAAGTAGGTTTAATTTCAGCTATAATTAACATGGAAATGTTCCCTAACAGTGGTCTTTTTCAACACAGCACTAGAATGTATATAACTTTCAACCAGCTGGTGTCAGCAATGTCCAGTTCTTTGGTAATGCTACGGCAATGCAGTCAGTTTATTATGCATGATCAAACACGCAGCTAAAGCCTAACATCTGTTGTTATTACCTCCATCCATCATATTCCAGTCAACTTCATTTAAAAATCCTATCATATCATAATGATGGTGTTTGACGCCCATTAGAATTATTTAAACCAAGTTCAAATGTATTAAAGCAATCAATCTGTCAGCGTTGTGCTTTTTCAGGTGCATCATCACAGGGCTGAAAGTTTTGAGATTTGAGAATAGCTCTTCCCCCACCATCTGCAGCGTACCTCCTAGCCGAAACAATTTCTGACATGCCGTATTGTATATGCTTTAGGCTATTTCTGATACTGTATATATCAGCTCTATGCGAAACAATCATACCTGGGAGGGAATACCATCAAGGACATTACAAATGAAATGCATGAGACGTGGCCTACCAAGTGAAGCTCATCTTCCTCAATCCAGTGGGTCCAGCCCCTCCCCTCGATCTCTCCTTTCTGCACACATACCAGTTTATCTCCATCCCAGGTGATGATGGTCTATAATGCATGACAGAGATTTATTTTTAACATATACTGTATACATCAAAAATAGAGTTAAATAAGGATTGTAAAGACACGGAAGCAGGACAGATTTTGCAAGAGCAGTGGGAAGAGAAGAGCACTTCTATATTATACGGACACAAAAAGAAAATTAAATCTGACCCGCAATAAATGTGTTTGCACTGCAATTATATGCTGCACAAAGAGAAGCATGTTGGAAAGGCCTCTTCTTCTGCCAGATTTCAGTGGAAGAAATTAAAAAAACACAATGCTGGGTGCTGTTAGGACTGAATGGGGTGAGTGATTTTTGTTCAGGGCAAACCGGGTCACAACATCTTTAGTGAATGCTGCGTTTCAAGTGTTTTTATTTACTGCAGCTCAAGAGAATTTGAGTTATATCAGAAAGTGAACTTAAACAATGGCCAGTTTTTAGAGAGGAGACACGTCTAGTGCATCATAACTATCACTTTGTTTATTTTCTGCTGGACCAGGTGTTATGGTTAACTAAAACTACATTAATAAAGCTTAAATAAAATAAAATATAAGTATTAGATGAAAATGTAAGCTAAATTAAATTTTTGAAATGTTGCCTTGGCAAATAACCAAAATAAAACTAAAACTGAAATAAAAGTAAATTAAATGTCTATTTAGAAATATATATATAAAATAATAATAAAATAATAATAAAAATGACAAAAGCACATAAAAGAATTCCTAAAAATGAAACAAAAAATAAAAATATAAAAACTGATAAAAAAAAAACTCAGTATAAATAATATAAAATAACAGTATAAATAATACTAAAATAAATAAAAGTGTATGAGTGCTGGACTATAAGCAACCTTTCCAATATGTCCTACAGTGGTGTACAATTGTCACATTTGGCCATTTTACAGTGTATCTGAAATATTATTTAAAGAATAAAATTCTATTGCAGAATATTGCCATTACTCACCTCACACCCATACTTTGGATTAGAATACATAACATCCAATTGGGTAGTCACATACAATCTAGTCCCAAAAGTTAACATATTGCAACACATCTGAAGCTCCAACTGTATCTAAAAAATGTGCATATATAATCAGAATCTCTATCTCTGCAATCATCTCAACACAGGCCTCTGATATACCAAGTTTCTCCAAATGACAGGAAAAGCCAGACGAAAATGAAAGGAGAGAGAGTAAAGCTTCTTATTAGATTAAAGAGCCAATTATTGCTCTCATTTCACACTTTCCTCTTTTCTCATTAACATTAGTTGAGATTGTGAACTGTAAATGACACGCACAGTTAGTGATTTTCAAGGGCAATGAAATTATACAAATGGCAACCCTATAAGAGAACTATTACGGAAATCCCATGACTTAGACTGATCCTGGAATGTTATAAACTTTTTGTGAAAATAAGTATAATAAACCATGAAAGCCTATTTATTTAAACTTGCTTCTTATCAAAGGTTAGAAAAATCTCAAAATTCTCAATAAATCTTTAGAAAACATCTAGTGTCCTTGCAACGCATAAGCATTGAGGGAGAATCAAACACATAATCCTGCAAGTTCATATACTAAGCCAAAAAGCACAGTTTAATAAATAGTATTACAGCTTTTTTGAGTAGTACTTTAGAATAAAACAATATATAAAACTATGCTTTTAAGCTCTCAAGCCTCAAAGTGGTTGCATTGAAAGTTTGCTCACCATACATTTCCTGTCATCCACTCCACTCAGGTCCTCCTCAAACTCCTGACCCACCACAAAGTCCATGTTGTAGTTCCTGAAAGTGCTGAGAGTCTTTATGATGAAGTGATCTCCATCCTGAGTGATGTCTTTATCAGGCTTCAGCAGGGTGGCAATCTTTCTAATAGCTACATTTACATCTTGAAAAGAAAATTATAGCCTCATGTGAAAATGTGAATTTAAAACAGTACTCCAGCAATACCACAGTACAGTGATGGTTACAGGTGGAAATAACATGGTACTTCATCAACACTATGATGAGACATGCAGCAGGGTTACATGGTAATCGGGATACCAAAGGTACATTTCCAGACTGATGCTGCTTATTATATACACCAACATCTTGTATAAAAAAAGGACAAAAATAATAAGTAGGAAACCACCATGTATGATAAATACGAAAATACTACAAATCTGCCACGATTAAGGAGTCTTCGATAATGTCTGTATATGTGAATACAAAACCTACTAAAGTAATTATTTCTGAAATTGCTCTTATAATCTAATGTGTATATATTTATAGGGCTTTACAAGCATCTAGTGGTTACACATTGTTTTACATATTATATTTCTCCCAGCAGATGGCATCTTTCTGCCACGCATTGTATTTTCATTACATTGGCTCAATTTTTGATTTATAATTCAGAGGTCAATTTTGTCGAGTACCCCCTCAAAATAGAAAATTGTCAAGAATAAATATTAAAACATAGGATAAAACATTGAAATATGGTACATTTATTTCATAAAAAAAAAAAAAAAAAAGAATATTACACATTGTTCTCGGTCTGTTTTGACCTCTGTTTGACTCCTAAGTGAAGAATACCAGAGGATTTATAATTTTAATGGTGTAAATGAGCCACAAAACTCACCCAGAGCTTTCAGGTACTCTTCAAATTTCTCGTTGGAGATCATTTTCCAGTAGCCGTTGTAATCAGCAGTCATTTTGAGATACTCCTCTGATGAGTTTGTTCAAGAAAGATCCGACATCGCAGTTCCCCTGCGAACAAATGCTTTTCATCTGAAAGAAACCCTCATTCAACACGGGCACCATAATCTGATTACTTGTGAACGTATTTTTTCTTCTCTGTTATGGAAACCGTTTCTCCGCCTCTAGTGTTTGGACATGTGGACAAAAGATCTTTATACTAGAGGTACCGCAGTCTATGGTTTGGACCCATCAACGCAAACTTTTTTCTTTTTTTTGTACAATTATGTACATATTAATACAAACATATACATCTCACAACAGTAATAGAACATTTTTTGAAAAAGGGTATACAGAGAGAGAGAGAGAGAGGGAGAGAGAGAGAAAACAAGTGCATGTACATAGGTAAAAAAATAAAAAACTAAATTAGATCTATGCCAGGGATGAAAACATGAAAACATTTTATTAACCAAATTAAAGTGACATAGAGCTTCACAGGTATTTTTAGCTTTTCTGTTTCTAATATTGTGCAAAGTAGTACCATATTGTTTAATTTCTTTTATAAAAATGTTCACAATTTGGCTTAGCTTTAGCCCATTTCTTTACATGAATATGGTATTTTCCAAGTAAAATAATTAGTTGTGTAAGAAAAGAAATTGTACTTTTAGAATCAATGGTATCTTGTACAAAAACAAATATGACATCATACATTTCTATTTGTATTAATGTTCCACACATCCCCATCATGGCAAACTTGGATGAGATATCACACCATGTAATTACGTCACTTAAACTCTTGAGCGATGTAGGGAATAGACCGGGGCTAGTTGTCACAAGAGCTGCATCAGCTATAATGTTTTGATAGGCAAGTTCTCAAATGTGTTTTAAATGTTTTACATATAAAGTAATCTATTATTCAATATTAATCATGAATATGTATTAATAATGCAGTGTTTCTAGGTTACATGTTTGCGGTTTCATAATAGTTATACCGTTTAAATTTAACTGAAAAGATTATAATGTTTAATGGTAGGTCCCATTGTGACAACTTACCCCATATAATGTAGCAACATGCTACCGATAACAAAAAATACTCTTACACATAATGCAGATTTCTTTAATATAAAGTAGCAAATAAAAACTATTTCAATTCTCTTCTTAGATTAACTCACATAAAATACATAATTTTGAAGTCTATTTGTTCTTTAAATAAAAGAAAAGTAGGTTTGTGCTTGATATAAGATCAAATTGCATTGTCACTCCTTTCATCTGTCAGTTAAAGTGTCTGATGCTTTGAATTGGCACACACGGCCCTTCTGTGCAAAGCAGCAGCCATCTAGAAGAGTGGGACTAGTTGTGTTGAATTAATTCATCTGGCTTTTCTTTCAAGACAGCATGAATAAAGGCTTTCTTTAAAACCCAAACTCCACACACAAAGACTGTCAGCAGGAGGGCTTCAACACTGCAAAAAACACCCTTAAAGCAACTAGCCGGTTTGAGCCAAAACTCACAGTCAGTGGTACAAGGAAAAGGAAACGATTCAGATAGACATCGCCTCAAATCTCCCACATTCTTCTATTTTATTTTGTCTGAAACTCTTTTTTCCCCCCACCGACAAAGCTTGATGAAACATCTTTAGGGATCTGACAACATGAATGACGCTTTCTGTGCAAATGGAAATGGAAGAAGCAATGTTTGCTCTCCAAAGTGTAAAGGCTCTGTTATTTATCTTCCTTGTGACATTCAGCAAAAGTCAACAAATCCCAGACCTGCCGAACATAGACCTACTGCTCTGCAGTGATCTGGCAAATCTAACTCCTGCAGAGACAGGATAAATTCCTAAATCCCTCTCCACACATTACACTAGGAAACCACGGTCATGGATAACGCTCACTTTACACAAGACAAAATATGCAACTCCTCTAAAGCTGCTTTCGCATCTTCAAAATGAAAAGTGAGAGAAAAATGTAATCTTTTGAAACATATTTTGCTATTACTTGTGACTAAGACCACTGGAGGCTATTTCTTATACATCAGTCTTGTATTGTTTGCTTGGTAAGAGGTCGTAGTTTAACGTCTTTGTTCTTCATCTCACTGTCTTGTGTATAAAGGTTGTGCTCTCTCATGTAATCAATGACCGAGTCTGGTAAGAGATATTTAACACTCCTCTCCGCAGTTTCATAATAGTTATACCGTTTAAATTTAACTGAAAAGATTATAATGTTTAATGGTAGGTCCCATTGTGACAACTTACCCCATATAATGTAGCAACATGCTACCGATAACAAAAAATACTCTTACACATAATGCAGATTTCTTTAATATAAAGTAGCAAATAAAAACTATTTCAATTCTCTTCTTAGATTAACTCACATAAAATACATAATTTTGAAGTCTATTTGTTCTTTAAATAAAAGAAAAGTAGGTTTGTGCTTGATATAAGATCAAATTGCATTGTCACTCCTTTCATCTGTCAGTTAAAGTGTCTGATGCTTTGAATTGGCACACACGGCCCTTCTGTGCAAAGCAGCAGCCATCTAGAAGAGTGGGACTAGTTGTGTTGAATTAATTCATCTGGCTTTTCTTTCAAGACAGCATGAATAAAGGCTTTCTTTAAAACCCAAACTCCACACACAAAGACTGTCAGCAGGAGGGCTTCAACACTGCAAAAAACACCCTTAAAGCAACTAGCCGGTTTGAGCCAAAACTCACAGTCAGTGGTACAAGGAAAAGGAAACGATTCAGATAGACATCGCCTCAAATCTCCCACATTCTTCTATTTTATTTTGTCTGAAACTCTTTTTTCCCCCCACCGACAAAGCTTGATGAAACATCTTTAGGGATCTGACAACATGAATGACGCTTTCTGTGCAAATGGAAATGGAAGAAGCAATGTTTGCTCTCCAAAGTGTAAAGGCTCTGTTATTTATCTTCCTTGTGACATTCAGCAAAAGTCAACAAATCCCAGACCTGCCGAACATAGACCTACTGCTCTGCAGTGATCTGGCAAATCTAACTCCTGCAGAGACAGGATAAATTCCTAAATCCCTCTCCACACATTACACTAGGAAACCACGGTCATGGATAACGCTCACTTTACACAAGACAAAATATGCAACTCCTCTAAAGCTGCTTTCGCATCTTCAAAATGAAAAGTGAGAGAAAAATGTAATCTTTTGAAACATATTTTGCTATTACTTGTGACTAAGACCACTGGAGGCTATGTATTGTTATCAGTCTTTGTTTGCTTGGTAAGAGGTCGTAGTTTAACGTCTTTGTTCTTCATCTCACTGTCTTGTGTATAAAGGTTGTGCTCTCTCATGTAATCAATGACCGAGTCTGGTAAGAGATATTTAACACTCTGGCCTCTCCGCAGGGCTCGTCGGACCTCTGTAGCACTGATCTCATTTTGGACCCACTCCCGAACCAGAAAGATGCTCCGCCTGTGCCTGGACAACAAGTCGGACTCATGTATAGCCCG
The DNA here is from genome assembly GCF_001515625.1 of Sinocyclocheilus rhinocerous. Classification (NCBI taxonomy): domain Eukaryota; kingdom Metazoa; phylum Chordata; class Actinopteri; order Cypriniformes; family Cyprinidae; genus Sinocyclocheilus; species Sinocyclocheilus rhinocerous. The sequence goes on along the minus strand of NW_015628690.1, from coordinate 352,341 downwards.
GTCTGGCTGCAGGCTACCTCGGCTCACGCAGACCAGTCCAAAGCGGCCCACCACCTCCTCTACGTGATCATCCTTCCACAGACCAGGCACCTTAAACGTGTCCATGAAATCTGCTCCACAAAGCAGCTTCAGCTGAGGAACCTCTGTAGGGGAGAAAGTGATCACATTAATGATTGTACTGTATTTTTTATCTAAATGAATTAAACAGTTACCTGAAAATTTAAATTTGCTTAAAAGTTACTCAAGATGTAAATTAGTTTGTTTCTTTATCAGAACAGATTTGGAGAAACCATTATGTCACTTGCTCACCAATGGATCCTCTATAGTGAATGGGTGCCGCCAGAATGAGAGTTCAAAGAGCTGATAAAAACATCACAAAAATCCACACGACTCACAACTTTAAACCATTGTTTCTGTCTATAATCCATAATAACACTTCCTCCGGTGAAAAAGTTGTCATGCACATCCAAATCCACCAAAAAATATTTGTTTAGAACTGTTTTCACTTGTAAACTATGCGTGATCTGTGCATATTTTCCCCCTGATTCAGACAAGACTTTTTCATTGGAGAAAGCAATATTATAAATAGAGGACTCGTATTTTAGCAGAATGCAATGTTTTTTAATTAAAATTGTCTTGAAGGATTTGTGTATTATAAACAAGCAGCTTTTCATTTCACAAGGTGTTGATAGACTTGAGTCGTGTGGATTATTGTGATGTTTTTATCAGCTGTTTGGACTCTTATTCTGACGGAACCCATTCACTACAGTGGGTCCATTGGTGAGCAACTGATGTAATGTTAAGTTTTTTCATATCTGTTCCGATGAAGAAACAAACTTCTACATCTTGGATGCCTGAGGGTGAGTACATTTTTATTTCTAAGTGAACTATTCTTTTAAAGGTGATGCAAGTAATGTTAGCTGTTTTGGAACTATTCAACTGTTGTAATTAAAGATGGAGCAGGAGAGCAGCGGCATGTCATCATAATACTGTCAAAGTTGTCCAAATAAACGGCAGAAAACTGACAACTGCTTATCAAGCTGAATATGGTGCTTAACATGAATGATGGCAGTGTAAAGAGCCTAGAGCTGTCACAGAGACTGATATTATAATTTAGACGACTGAAATCAGTGATACCTAATAAGAGAGATTTTCTGAGTGCCAGATTTTCTGAGAACCAAGTGCTTCTGAACAACAGCAATGTGATTTGTCATCATTTATTTGCCCTCATGTCTTTCAAGACGTATTATTATTTTTACATCCATGAAGCACAAAAGGAGAAATTTTACAGGATGCCCACATTGTTATTGTTAACTAAAACTATTAAAACTACTTTTTGGTATTTGAAAATAAAGCTAAAATAAAATAAAATAAAATAGAATATGAATATTAGTTGAAAAACTTAAACTTGAACAGCAATGAATAAGTTTATGTTAAGTTTAAGTACTAAAATTACTATAACTAAAACTAAATAAAAATTAAAGTTATATAGAATAAAAATACAAAAACAAGAAAAAAGATTAAAATTACTAAATTACTAAACATTTAAAATTAAAATGAAAACTGAAAATATAAAAATAAAATTCAAAATATTAATAAATACTAGTCAATACAGATTGGTTCAGAGCAGCTTCCGTCACACCCCTGGACTGTTTGTTGTGTTTTCTTTCCCCATGTGCTTAGTGTGACCTAGTAAATATAAAATATAAAATTCAAATTCAAAATATTAATAAATATTAGTCAATAGTCAATACAGATTGGTTCAGAGCAGCTTCCTTCCGTCCCACCCCTGGACTGTTTGTTGTGTTTTCTTTCCCCATGTGCTCTGTGTGACCTAGGCTGTGTCCGAAATCGCCCCCTATACCCTTAAATAGGGCACTATTTGAGGGAACAGCCATTTTTAGTGGTGTCCGAAACGATTGTGGACGTTCTCGAGTGCACTCATTCAATCCCACAATGCACTGCAAAAATGAGTGTACAACTGGTGCACGCTCAACGGCTAGAGAATGCCCATAATGCACCGTGAGAGTCAGGCGGCGAATGAATTCCCGCATCTCGCCAGAAGATGGCGCCCGCAGCTGAATAATCAATCCGTTCATTTTTACAAAGCGCTCATCCATGGCGTACAGCATAATGTACAACACGGGTATAAATTCATTGTAAATTGATTATTAAATTGTTTGATTAGGGTTTATACATAATTTCCGTGACAGAGTTCAAGATAAATCCTTTAATCTTACTACTGGAGCTGCTAGTTTGCTAGTTTCAAATGATTAATAAACAGCAAGCACAAACTATGCAAAAGAGGCATTCCTTCCGGTGCACTCAGTGTCCGAATTCACTACTCGTTTTCATTCACTCCTTCTAGTGAACTGAATTAGTGACCTAATGTAGGGAATAGTGAATGAGGGTATAGGGGGCGATTTCGGACACAGCCCTATTTTCTGTCTTATGTTATTTGGTTCAGGTGTGTCTAGTTAATTATCTTCATTTGCCAACCTATTTAAGTTGTGTTCTGTTCACTGTTTTCTGTCCGGTCTACTACGTCCCTACGTGTGTCTCCTGCCTGTTCTGTCCTGGATTTACCCTTGTGTGGGTTTATTAAAGACTATTTGCATTCATCTTTTTCGTGCGTTTATCTCACCATAGCGTGACAGAAGACCGGACCTAGAAGTGAAAGTAATGCGGCGTCTTTCCCCGCGTTTTGTTTTTGTTTGGAAAGTTTTTCTTTTGTGTTATTATGGTCGACCCAGAGCCCAGCCTACCACCACCCTGCTTCGCGGAGCTACAGTATGAGCCCACCGCTGATGGAGAGCCAGAGCCCGCTGCGACTGATGAGCCATCGCCGAGGAGAGCGACAGAGCTGAGGATCTCCCCGGAGCCAGAGCCTCAATCAACGTCAGTCCAGGTGCGCGAGCTGACTGTTAGACACGCAACGGTGGAAAAGACAGTAGGGAGCGAGGGCACGGAGGATTGCCCTGCCCACCGCACCACCGCTAGGGGTGAGCTGAGGTTGCGCTCAGAGGATATGCCCTGTCTTCTCCCGCCATCATCATCTGTCTGTCCCGTCACGACCACGGAGTTTGTGATTTAATCTTCTGTCTGTCCTAATTCGACCACGGAGGTCGTATTTGAACTGTCTGTGTGCCTTGAACTGTCTGTCAGTCTGGAAATATTTGTCTGCCCTGAACTATCTGCCGGTACTATAACGACCACGGTGGTCGTTCCCCTGTCACTGGCGCTCACGGTGTTGGAAGTGGCCTTATGGTGCGTGTCTGTTGGCAGCACACACCGTGACAAATTCTCCTGAGCATTGCTGTGGCCTGGGTCCCACCTGGCGCCGCATGCTCCAAGTCCCTCTTGTCATCTCCTTGGCTCCTTCCTCCTTCTGATCCGCCCTGGCTCCTCCCTCCATCATCTCCACCCTGGACTCTGTTTGTCGTCCTCCTCCCGGGTGTCTGTCCTCCGCCTGAACCTCCTCCAGTATTTGTCTGCCTGCCAGCCCTTTGCCATTCCCTATCACCATCCCACATCCACTCCTTTGTCCTCCTCCGTCCCTCCATTTGTTGTTCCTCCGGCACGAGGTCGCGCCTTCGGGGAGGGGGGTGAACTGTCACACCCCTGGATTGTTGTGTTTTCTTTCCCCATGTGCTCTGTGTGACCTAGTTTCTGTCTCCCGTTCATTATGTCATTTGGTTCAGGTGTGTCTAGTTAATTATTTTTATTTGCCAACCTACTTAAGTTGTGTTCTGTTCACTGTTTTCTGTCCGGTCTACTACGTCCCTACGTGTGTCCCCTGCATGTTCTGTCCTGGATTTACCCTTGTGTGGATTTATTAAAGACTATTTGCATTCATCTTCATCTTCTTTGTGCGTTTACCTCACCGTAGCGTGACAGCTTCACAGCAACAAACAGCAAAATAACAAGCATTAATGTTGCAAAATTCATTCAAAAATGACTTCAATTTTAGCTGTAAAGCAGATCTTCAGAAGCCAATAATGTCATTATTCAGCTCAATTTAATTTTAATGGTGATTCAATTCGTAATATATAATAAGTATAAATAATACTAAAATAACACTGAATGTCCAGGCAGCTTTTTCTTAATATAAAGCCAGCCAGTAGGTTGTCAAGTTTCAAAAAGAATGAAAATAAAAGTTCCATTATACAGGAAATCATTTATATTCATTAAAATATATGTACATAAATTGGCCACAAATGACAGTGAAAATAGTAATAGTTTCACAATTTCAAATCAACAACTGTTTTAAAATAAAAAAAATTATAATATATTGCTCAATTTTTTTATTTCTTTAAAAAAAAAATTGATCCCAGTCTTTTGAACTATAATATATATTTCTGTAAAATAAATGCCCTATTGTTTTCTATTGTATAATGCAAATCTATTTATACAGTTTTTTTGTGGCATAGGTGTTCAAATACTGCTGCAGTGATAACAGTGGTGCTGTGCAGTTCCAAATTAGGATAACCTTCTGCATCCTACAAAACCTGGAACTCAGAAATAACCTGCAATACTGGAAACCGCACCGTGGAAATTGCATTCAACACAGATTTGGTGTCGGTTAATGGATTTGCATATTTCTTTCAGTGTATCAGTTGCGAATACAAACAAAAAAACAATGCTATCAATGAATTTCCCCATCTTTCAATATGTTGTGGTGGCTCATAGACAAAATGTTTTACACTCCTTGAACCTCTGCAAAAAATCTCAATTTTTCTTTCCTCAATGCTTCATTAGAAATCATTTCTTGGCTAGCAATGCAAGGGCTCGACCTCAGCAGTGCTATTTACAGGATATGAAAGAATCAATAGTATGCTTTTAACTCTAATTCTCTCACTATAGCATGTGTCTGAGAGCTGGCTTTTGTTTGAGCAGGCGTGAATTGCAGGGGGCAGGAAATGAACTAAAGCTCTTTATTTCTACTCCATGTGACTAAACATAGATCTAAAAAAATGTATGTGCACACTGCTTGGGCATGGGGAAATAGCACCCCCTTCATACTTATTCTAATAATGAATACATTATTGAAAAACACCGTAAAGCAAAAGCATTGTGAACATTCCAATACAAACACTACTATTTCCAGACAATCATAAATGGCTTAATTCAGTAAGCGCCAGATTTCTTTGAATCGGCTATAATGGGGTTTGCATGAAAGCAATTTAATAAAAAATAATCCCTGAGATAATTCAACATGAAATCTAAAATTAAAAGGATCTCTTTCTGTAAAAATGTCAATGATTTTCAACGTCTTTTAGGTTAATTCTGACTGATATGTTTATTAATCATTGTAACAGAAGGATGAATACGAGTTTCTTTATGTAATCTTCAGTCCAGGCCATAACTGTTTGTTGTTAGAAAGTCAAAAAGCTGTAAAAGTTACATTTTGGTTCACACTGTTCACAGATACTGAACATGAATTCCACAGCGTCGCTTCAGTTTTTAACATAAGTGCAAGGTAAGATTTAATTAGCTGAACATGTAATTTGACAAATTGAAACATAGGCTGAATCATTTGTGTGATTCATGTAATTTAAAATTTAATGTGAAGAGACAAGAAATGCTTTTCCTTTAGTGTTGTTGACATATTAGTCATACCAATTAGAGTGAAAGTGTCCATATTTTAAAATAAAAAGATTTGCAAATTTCAATAAAATTCATATTTCATAAATACTTCATTTCCTTAAATTTATTTGAATCCTTTAATTATTTAATTCCTTTAAATAAAAATACCATTTCTACTCTCCCCTTTAAAAAAAAATTGGACCCACCCCCAATGTTCAAAACATGATTATGGCCTTGCTTCAGTCAACTGCCAAACAAAAGAAATGACACATGAAAGAATAGAAATAGAACAAAGGGGAACAAGCATTGAATAAGGGAGTCCTCTGAAAGGTTTTGAGATAAGAGGGTATTTGTGTGCATGTGTTCTGTCATTCTTGGCACTTGTCTTGTTATAAAGTTGTCCTGGCTATTAATCTCAGCTTCATTAACAGTCCGAGCATGCTTGTCTTAAGCTCAGTCATCCTGTGGAGGGTATTAGGCTTCATTAGCATGCTCCTCTACAGCAACCCCAAATAAAAGCATGGTTGAAAAGAGGCCTAACAGCGCTTGTGCTGGCCAGAAAGAAGACAACAGCCTGTTTTAAATGCATCAGACTTATCTAAAGTGATTAGCAAAAACAGAAAAGGCTTTATTGGGCCAGAGAGGAGGTTTAGAGGAAACCGAATTGTAATGAGAAGTTCTTGTGCCAATTTATAAAGACATATTGAGAGGTGGGCGGGGCTTACCAGAGACTGTGGGCGGGTCCTTGCTGCTGTGGTACTGAGCAGCTATGCGGTCGTAGTGGTACCTGTGTTAAGTGAGTCAGGGAGAACCAAACACAGCAGATAGGCAATGGTGAGCATGAATGGCCATACTGTGTAGGTAATCAGCTTATGAATGTAGGAGAAGCTTTACATACACACTGAATTACACAAGCCTGATAGATGTGTATCTCAACTTCTCCAGTCTCTCACAAGAGGCTATTATAAGCTTTGTTGTTGCTTAAATGCAGATAGGAGTGTGAAACCTTTACATAGAGAATAATTGTTGAGTTAAAAGCGCTTTTTGTAACTATATATTGCCCCAAGTATGTGTGTTTAATGTATAAAGTGAATAGCAGAATAAGGTATAACAGCTTGTTGTGTACAATACAGTGTACAACTGACATTGGAATTAACCAATAGCAGAACCAATCAGGGATGTGCACCATTCAGAATTTGAATTGGATTTTAACTGAAGTAGCTAAAAAAAGATGTAGAATTGTTTTTGAATTCTAAAGTAATTTTAACAAGAAATGCAAAGTTTCTCAAGACAAACTTTGAATGTGGACTTCACTAGGCCTTGTTTAACAAAAGCCTTGATTTCTTGAATGTTTATAGGCCTGACAGACAGACAGAACGATAGAACGATAAATAGAATGATAGAACCATAGATAGATAGATAGATAGATAGATAGACAGACAGAGACAGACAGACAGATAGATGCAATGCTGGTACAATTTGGCCAAAAGGACTCTTATAAGGCACCTAACCAATAAATGCACCTTGTTGCTACCTATGCTGAATAGATTTTGTAACAGAGCCTGTATGTATGAAGCATAGCACTACTGCATGTCCTTTAAAAATAGCAAAAACTCAACCTGGCAATTCATCACATAGGTCAACTTCAAGGGCATATAATCAATTGCATGATTTCGTCCAATTCTGCCAGGAAGTAAATTACGAACCTAGAAAGACAAAGCCCTGGCACGGGCCCCTGACGCAAGAGCAGCCATCCTCCTCCCTGGCATCGGAGTATTAATTAGCCACCTAAGGACATAGCTAGCAGTTGGCATAAAACAAAATTTGAGTGCTCTGAGGGGTCCTTGAACAGTCTCTTGTTACTTTACTATCTCTTGAGGGATTCAAGAGGAGGAATGGCACGTCACGACGAAGAGAGGGGACAAGAATTTGGCACAGTTGCAAAACGAAAACCACTAGCAGCCAAATACTAAAGGATGTGGCAGAATCTCAGAAGAATGGAAACGGTGGCTGTTATGATGGATAGTAGCAGAGGCGTCATGCCCATTCAAAGTGAGGGGGCACGTGCCCCCTCAGATTTTTGAGCCAAGTGGATTTTGAATGCAGCTTCCAAAAGACAAAAAATAGCCGATTAATATTTTCTATATTTAATACAATCACACCGGCGTGATTAGAACGTTCAGTGCGTCATATCATAAGCTGCTAAACTCAAATCTGCGTTCGCTGGCTGGCGCTGAGCCAAAGACAGACGCGTTTTTACAGCACTGCGCATTAACCAATCACACACGATGCTGTTGAGCTTATGAATGCAATGACCAATCAGAGGTATTCAGATGAGTCATCGCTAAAATGCCAGTGTTTTCTTCATTCGCTCACTGTCTGAATACCTCTTTCTGGCGAATTATCTCGTCAAAAACAACAAAGTGCAAATGTGTGTACGAATCTGTAAGATATTAATTTCATACTGTAAACAGCTTCAGTGATTTTAATGGGAGTTTTTGAGAGTGCTTGAACTCTAGGTTGTCAGTGAAAATGTTCTTTGATAATGTAAATGTTCTTTGCTCTCTTTCTGTACAATGAAAGTGTTATGATTAGTAGCCTAACTTGCAATGTTTTTATTCACATTAACTTTCAATGTTAAATTCACATTAAATATAAACTCAGTCGTATTAAAAATATGTTATGGCATGACATCCATATCTGTTAATTAAGTAAACAGAAAGGTTTTTATGCATAGTTAATAGAATACATTATTAGGTTACTTTGACCATCGCCCACTATAGATCAACAAAATCTATATAGGTGAGAATCAAGATATTTCATGATATAGTTAATGCGTTTGGGAATGTTTCGAATAAAAAGGAAAAAAAAGCACTTTATTTGGCCTTCCGAAAGTAGATGCAATTAGGAATCATTGGTTAAGATTTATTTACAACAGAACAGCACATCCCAGATGTTCGAATTTGTGCAACGCATTTTATGGACGACAGTTTTTTGAACCTAGAAGAGTACAGATCTTCTAGGAGTGTCACAGTGTGAACACATATAAGATCAACCTAGAAGAGTACAGAACTTTACAGATCTTCTTTATGCACCAAGAGCCTTGCACCCGTCCTTCGGATGAGACGTTAAACCAAGGTCCTGACTCTCTGTGGTCATTAAAAATCC
>NW_015628690.1:343390-343519 GCF_001515625.1 Sinocyclocheilus rhinocerous | reverse complement strand
AGGAGATACCCCCTGACAATGTAAAGCGCTTTGAGTGCCTAGAAAAGCGCTATATAAACGTAATAAATTATTATTATTATTATTATTACAAAGCTGGCTGTGCACAAAGGCTATTTCTAAAAAAAAAAA
>NW_015628690.1:326468-343004 GCF_001515625.1 Sinocyclocheilus rhinocerous | reverse complement strand
TACCAGCTTCATCACTGTGTCTGTCACGCGACTCTGTTGTCCTTTCGGGCTTGAACTGATGGTAAAACTAATGACATTATTTACTGTCTTTACGTTTATTTTGAAAGATGAAGCTTGCGATTATGGTAAGGGGCGTTACATTTCCGATGAGTGCTTGCGGTGTTCGGCCAATCACAGTGCACTGGGTCAGCTGGCCAATCAGAGCGGACTGCGCTTGTCAAAGGAGGGGGCTTTGTAGAAAACTAAGCGTTTGAGAGAGGCGGGGCATAGAGGACCTACAATAATGTACAGTATTTGAAAAATAATGTGTTTTTTGAACATTAAAGCATGTCAACATATTCTGTTACACCAAATACACAAAATAATGATCTTTAAAATAGCATCATATGACCCCTTTAAGGATTCGACTCCTATAAAGTTTTGGCTTTAGTTCAGCTCTTGATATTTTGAAGATGACGGTGAGTTTGTGAAGTCCTTCATAGAGGGCAATGCAAGGTGAATTCACATATAAAGGCAACATATAAAATATAATTACATCTTGAAATATTTCTAGAGTAGAGATTGAATATCTATATTCCATATCTATATACCTTTGCCAATGTGTGTCATTCTTCTTGTATATATTGCACTATATAAATGAGATTTCTGGGTATTCATATGTGAGATGTAACACTCTAATGTGAACCCTCAGTTCATTTAAGAGAAGGATAAGCCTACATCAGACGTAACTGTATGCTGTATAATAAACTGTCATTCATATTAATAATGCCAGTATGTTTAAAATTTGAACAGTGCTTTTGAAGTAAAGAAAAAAAGCAACTTTACTATCATCAAAGATGACTCTATCGCTGCACTTCTGAGCAGTTTCTGGGATAATGGAGGTGCAATCAGCATTTAGCACCCCATCTGTCAAAACCGGGTAATGTTTCCTTTACAGCCAGTGTCCCAGTTGTGTTAAAAGACTCCAGAAAGTTACTTGCCTTGTCAAACTTTTGACTGGATAAATGATTTGCGTTAGTCATGGTAAGAAGCCGATGCAGGACACTTTTGTAAAATTGTTCTTTATATGTATATTCACCTCAGGGTCACCACAGTCTCTGTCCAATCCTCCTGCTGGCTCTCCCAGTCGTCTACAGAAACCCAGTCAGAGCTCTGCAGGGCAAGTCTTGCCATAGCAAGTCTGTGTTTCGAAGCAACAAGACCCTGTTTACCATAATCATCACCGACAGGAGATACAATGCCACCCACCACACGATACAGACCTACGAGATGGAGAGAGACAACATATCCCAAAAAGAGTCAAGAACATCAGATGTTAAATATAGGTCACACTTCATTTTAAGGTCCAATTCTCGCTATTAACAAAGCATTAACTATGATTTTTGGCTCAATAAACTCCTAATTTGCTGCTTATTAACAGTTAGTGAGGTAGTTGTTAAGTTTAGGTATTGGGCAGGATTAGGGATGTAGAATATGGTCATGTAGAATAAATGGTTTATAAGTAATAATAAACAGCTAATATGTTAATAGCAGGCATGCTAATAAGCAACTAATTGAATTGATCCCTATACTAAAGTGTTACCCAAATATAAAGCATTTCATAGTTCCTGTAGCTCAAACATTATACCAATGCCAACAAACGTGTTGAATTCCCAGGAAAAGCATGAACTGATAAAACGTCTACCCATAATGCAATGCAATAAAGGAATAGTTCACCCATAAATGAAAATTTGCTGAAAATTGACTCACTCTCAGGTCATCTAAGATGTAGATGAGTTTTTTTCTTCTTCATCGGATACAGGAGAAATTTGTTATCACATCACTTGCCCACCAATGGATCCTCTGTCTGCAGTGAATGGGTGCCGTCAGAATGAGAGTCCAAACAGCTGATAAAAACATCACAATAATCCACACAACTCCAGTCCATCAATTAACATCTGGGAAGCAAAAAAATTGTGTTAATAAACAAAACCATCGTTAAGACGTTTTTAACTTCAAAACGTTGATTTCACCTAAACTGTGAGTCTTCTATATAAGAAAAACAGTCTAAAACAAGTTGGTGGATTTTGATGTGAGAAGACAACTGGAGGAAGCATTACTATGGATTATTGACTGGTATTTTGGGCAGAAGCTACGGTTTAAAGTCAAAACACCTTAATGATGAATTTGTTACTTATGAACATGCAGCTTTTCGTTTCACAAGACATTAATTGATGGACTGGAGTCATTGGACTGGAGTGAATTACTTATGGATTATTGTGATGTTTTTATCAGCTGTTTGAACTCTCATTCTGACGGCACCCATTCACTGCAGAGGATCCATTGGTGAGCAAGTGATGCAATCTACATCTTGAATGGCCTGAGGGTGAGTAAAGTTTCAGCCCATTTTCATTTTTAGGTGAACTATTCCTTTGAAGCACCCAGCGTATGAATGAAATCTAAATAATTGCTGGATTATTAAAGAGACGTTGATTCCTTTTCTAAGTGCTGCAGCCCTGCAAAAGTTTCTAAGTCACTGCACACAAATTAACACAAGCTTTGCATACTCAGGCGGACTCTAATGAGTTGCTGAATGCTTAATGTTTTAGCGAAAATAATGCTGTAATATTGCATAGTCGAGATGAATTCACATCATACTGCAATTGTTTTTGCAGTTTCTCATTTAGCTGCGCATGCAAGACATTATAAAACAGAATTCATCCATAAAATTCATTTTTAAAAGTCAGTTTTAATCTTTCATAAAAATGGCAAGAAACCACAAACAAGTTTCCAGCCACTCTTGAGGTAATATAATACGCAAGCTATTTTGGTAACTTGTTATGCTATATCTGCAAGCAATTTTAGAGTACACTGTGCACAGTAAATAAACAGAAGCAAACATGTCAGCGTGCCAGCACCATGCAGAATTTTTCGAGAGGCGCAGTTACACCACGTCTACACTGCAAGCTAGCGGTGCAACACAACAAAGTGTTCCAATTATAATCAACAAAACTTGAAATGCTTGCTTGCATTGTAGACACGGCGTTACAGCAGCTACAAAGCCTTTTTTTTTGCTGGTGACGCTTGGGTATGAACTTATGCAAGTATATTTTCACTGAGATCAGAGCGCTAAACATTAAAACTGGGCATTTGTCATGCATTCCTTACAGCTTTATATAAAGAAAAGCCTCTGCATAATAAAGATATTTTTAAACCTATAAAGCAAGCTGTGTTATATACACACATTTTTAAGGCCTCTAAATTACTAAAATGATCAAACCTTTGCTGAAAAACCTGTTGTACACAATCTACTACATTATTTATTAGAAAATAATAAAATGACACATCAGGCTTTTTAGGAATGTTTATTTGTTAATGTTTATATTTATTCTCAATCATATTTGTATTGCATCGCATTATATGTTTTGCCCCCCCACAATAAAGACTACAGAGGTTTGATCAGAAAACTAAGTATTTATATGATCTTACTAAGACATATTATTGGGAGATACAGACTGATAACTGAATTTTATATGCATTCTATGTAATTGTTCTATTCTAAAGTTCATCTTTCAACTTTTTGGCCATATAAATACTAGCAAATGAGCCAAATTGCATATTTTTGCTCAGTTTGAGCCTCTGAATAAAACTGTTTCTTTCCACCTTAAGCATGAGCCCAAAATGATCCTATATTATACTATAAGGGCCATAAAAGCCTGAACTATCAGATATGATACTCAACAAAAAACATATGCAAACATTTTTTTTGGAAGACTAAATGTTCAATAACTTAAAAAAAAAACTATTTTATTCGTCTGTCTTTATATGGTTAATAACAGATTTAGGCACACTTTAGACTAGAATTAAACAAAAAATAAACCAAAATGCAGTTACATAACAGAAATCACTTAAAAGCGACGGGTCCAAAGGGACGGTGGAAAGGAGGCCAATTTTGGCCTGATAACAGATGATGGCCAATTTCAGGTGAATGAACAGGTGGCACCAACCCGTCTGATGCATGTGGTCTCTAGCCAGCTCGAACAGCCGCATGTGCTGGTGGGTAATGGGGTTGAAGGAGCCACAGGCCAGCAAAACCAGAGGAATACGACCAGCCATTTCAGTGTCTCACACCATAGTATACTGGATAACACTACAATAAACACAATAAAGACATCACAAAGCAGCTAATATTTGCAATACGAGCATAAAATGAAATGTTTTGTTATGAAAGGGGACAACTTTTTGGAAACAAATTATGTGATTGATTAATGCAAATTCAAGACTATTTATAATGTTCACAAGCAGGATTAATGAGAGATATACATACAATTCAACATAATGTAATGTCCTGCATTGGAAAGTCTGTGAAATATCGATTACTAAAACTGTAGGTCATTAGCATCCTGCACACATTAACCTTGAATTCATGTTTGTACATGGAACCAAGTGATGTCTAATAATGATTTTGACAACAACATTTTCAGTAAAATCTTGCACCGTTTTTAGAGCCTGATAAATCCCTTATTGCACACTTAAAAAAAAAAAAGCTTTATCTACATGTAATATACCCTTAGATAAAGTAATAAATAGACTGTTTTGTAAGCACAGTACTAATTTGTTTGTCAAATCAAGTCAAGTCAAAGTATACAGTGGAACAAGTGCAAATTACACACTGGATAAGGCACATTTTGTTGACAAAATTACACGGTCTAAACCATACCCTGTAAACACACATTTATTATGTATTAAAATAGGTAAACAGATGGACGAATGCAGAATACATAGTGTACATTGCTAATAATAAAAACTGTGCAGTGACAAGGATAAGCAGAGAGTATGTGTTTAAGGATGAAGAGGTTACAACAAATGATGACTGAACATAAAAATCACACAACACAATGTGACCAAACGAAAACACATGAAACTTAAAGACACATAATAATAATAATAATAATAAAATCTAAAGAAGCAGGTCCAGTGACTGAAAAGATACAATGAAAAACTACAGCAGTCATAGCACTTATGGTACAACATTGACAATATCCGATGGTACTTTGAAATATAACTTACTATGATACTGAATGTTTACTATATTCGTGTAATATTGTATTTACATGATATTCCAAGGTAATTCCAAGGAATACTACCATGTCAAAAACCAGTACAGTACAGAGAGTAGCAAAATTACTAAAATAAATGATTTAGTGAGTTTGACAGCTGCCAGTAAACCCAGTTTCTTAACAGTTTCTGTGTAGCTTTGGATTATGGCATTTAGAAAACAGCTTTAAACGTATATAATAAAGTTATGACTTCGACAGATGTCACTATTTGACAAACATGCTGTTAAACAAAATGTTTAAGGTGTTTACCTTATCCACAGATCTCCTTCAAGTTTATGCAAATGCTACATGCTATAACGTTAGCCGTATGTTACACTAGTAATGTCCCCAAGAACGTTGAGATAGAAAAACACAGTTCCCATCTTTTTGTACGTCAGCGGCCACTTGTGGCGAAAACAGAAGAGATCAGAACATTTAATAAGAGAACATTGATTCCACACTGTATTAAATCATAATGACCGACCTCGATCGCTTTAACTGTACCTTTAATGACAATTCGTTCAAAGTCAAATGATATGATCGGTCGGCCCTTTATCTGATGGAACAAGTCTTGAAATTTAAATTCAAATTATCCCTTTAAAGACCTAATATGAAGTGAATTATATTAATGTGAAACTGCGATTCTGTACATCACAGACTCTAATGGGGCGCAAAAGACATTGCTAATGGCTCTATTGAAACAATAACGTTAGGCTATACATGGATATGGATATATATCGTCCACCTTCTCTTTTTCCTTTCTTAGTCCTCCTTCATGCATTATGTAGGCTATTACCTTTTTAACATAAATATCTAACCTGCGGGAGAGAGAAAAAGCTTTTTCTAATCACCCTTCAAGGAGACTTTCTGTTGCCCTTCAAAAAGGCACTTTGCACAAAAACTACCCTAATTATAGCTACTAAAGGGGAAATGGGCTGTAAAGATCCATACTCTGAGCCTGCTCTGGCTAATGTGACTAATGTTGTGCCACACTAATGGAGTCATACTCTTTGTATTACATCACACAGAGGTGATGAGCACAGCGATATTGTGCTCTTTTGCGCCATAGTCTTGTAGTAGCCTGCATCCCTAGAAATCAGACAACATATCTGCCTTATGAACCGAATATGTTTGTCTGTGACAGTGTCATCTATTCACTTTGAGTCGGCATTTTTGCATCATATGCCTACAAGTAAAGTGTTTACCTTAAAATATGATAATAACCCCTTAGGCCCAGGGTACATTTTTGTATTTTCGCCTAAATTTGTAAATTCAAAGCATAAATCTATAAAAAAGATGGTTCTTTAAAGTTTTTTTTTTTACATTTAGTTACAGTTCTAACTTCCTGGAGCACAATCATTCAACTAGACTCTCCACACTCTCACATTAAATATTTCTTTAAAAAAAATGTCTTTTCATACCAATCATGTTTTTTCTCTTTTCATTTTAACAGAACATGTACTGTAAGTGTGGTCTGTTCTGCTTGAGGATACAGAAAAACTGGATTTATGATAAATATTGTTAGAGTTTTAAATTATTACTGTGGTTTCTGCACAAACATTCCAACTCATAAGCCGTGCCAGGATTTTTTTTTCCTTTTAACATTGTGAAGTGCTCAAATACTGTCCATTAACAATGGCTACTTTTGGCCTTCATAAACATAATTGCTTTTGCATAAACGAATGAATGAGACACAATATAACTCTCAACCAGACGCTGAATCCATTATTATGGTGTAACTGCAAATCAATATTAATAATTACAATTACAATAATAATATGTTTAATAATATGTTTAAAAAATGAATATTAATGAAAAGAAACTGTAATTAAAAAGGTATGGTTCTTTCTGCTTTCATTAGAAGCCAAAGAACCCTAATCGGGTATTGTTTAGCAACATTCTTTTTAAGAGTGTTAGACTGCCATTTAAAGTAGAATGCCATGAGCAAATGATGGATTCAGAGTCTAACCGAGGCAGTGAAAAACACATAAAGCAAATAAAAAATGTAATATCTGTGGATGATGCATCACCTCCGTGGTGGATCCTAAAAGAGTGATTCCTGCAAAAGAAGAGTTCAGACTTCATTTGAACAGATTGCTCTCATAAGATTTTAAATAGAATTGGAATTAATTATTTAGAGAGCTCCATAATAGCAAAAGACACAGCTAAGACATATCACAGCGATGTCTGTAGAATATTACAAGACTGGAGAGAGATGTGGGTGATAAGACACAAAAATTGAATAGCATTATTGAAAACAGGTATTAACCTTTGTGTCAAGTGACATGAAATGTTGATGTAAATTTATGTACATATATTTAGATTTTTATACAACGATTAGTTTCAGTTTTTGCATCTGATTAGTCAAGCAGCGTGCGACTGCACTGCGATTTTTCACTATAGCTACCTTGTCTGCTGTGTTTGTGTTTTCCAGGCCAGTGTTGTCATTGTAAACTGTTAATTGTTAACTAAACTTAAATTAAAATAAAAATAGATGAAAAAAATGTAAAAACCTAAACAAAAATAGGAAATGTTGCCTTGTCAATCAACTGAAAAGAAATAAAAAACCTGAACAGGTTTAAGCTAAAGTACGAAAGTTACTAAAACTAAAAAAAAAAATGTAAAAAAATAAAATAAAGAAAGAAGATAATGGAAATAAAAAAGCACATAAAACATGAAAATATACAAATAAAAGCTTATTCAAAATATCAATAAATACTATCATAGCATATAAATAATACTAAAATTACCAAGATCTGTCTAAGTGATGCGAATTTTTCAGTGATCCTTACTGCAGTTACATCGTTAGGCCAGAAGGCGACAAGCGATTGTCTTTGTGAGTGAATCTTTGACTCAGTCAGTCAACCGATTCATTCAAAAACACTGATTCATTTAGCAACGAAATGCAGGGATGAGTCATACGATCATTTCTTCAACAGATTCGTTCATTCGTTAGCACATTCAGGAAGGAAACACATTTGTTTGAAGAGAAACGCGTTCAAAGTAACTGGCAATATTGTGTCTTCTGTAAGTAATCCAATATTAACTTTGTATTTTGAAATGCTGTGTGTGTAGGCTATATCATATATGTATATAATGATCAACATTACATATTTAGAAAAAGTAAAACTCTTAGCATGTTTGGTAGAACTGAACATACCCAGGCAAATAATAAGAATGAGAATTAAGAAACCTTATCAGTTAATCACATTTAGCTCATTGAAAAAGTTCAAGTTTTACCTTATAACTGTCTCCAATTTAGTAAAGACATAAGTTATTAATTGCATAATCTCCATGGCTGGTGCTAGCCTTATCGCTTTAAAAGCAAAGCTTTGAACAGAAGAGTACACAAAGTGACCATACAGTGTTGATGCTTCTGTTGATGCATTAAGATCCTGCTAGTGGAGTAATTAAAGATCGCAATCCGAAAAGGTGGATTTCTGCAAAACCTCAGCAAGACTGTATACATCATCTATAATACACTGGCAGCTAACCAGCTTCAGGCATCAGCACGAGCAGGTTCCTCTCACAGAGAGCTCAGCTCTTCCCTCTCATGTCTGCTCTGCGTTGGATGTTTAAACTTGCAGATGCGTTGATAAAAGAGTGAAGAAGCTTTCACCTAGAGCAAATTTACTCAACAGAATGCATCCCCTGAAATGCAACAAGCCAAACGATTGGAATGAATGAGCGCAAATGGTTTTTCCAATCTATCAGCTGTGCAGGTAAATTAGGTTTCAGGAAGACTGGGGAAATAATATGGCATTTTAAACCACCTCATTTTTTTCAAGCAACTAAAACGATTATCAGAAATTCCCCCGGGCTTCTGCGAAATTGACATTTAACTAAGAAAAAATAGGAAATAAAATGAGTGCAAGAATGGGTGGTGGGTTAGAATTTTAAATAGATTTCAGAAAGTTTTCTTTCTCCATTTTGATGAAACTGCATCTTAAAGACTGACTTTTAAAGGCATTTATAATTTACCTCCTGCTAAATGATTGCATTGCCATATTTACATAATGCAATCTATAACAGATCTTAATCAATGCATAATTACGTTTTCTGCATTCCCTATATCGTACATTTTTTACATACATTTTAAAAGTTTTAAAACTTTGTCTACAGGAATTTGTTATTTAAAGTGTTTTGATATCTTGAATTGAACCTATGTAGTGCTCTCAAGAGAGTAGGTGGAAATGAGAAGACCTTCAGTTCATGGCTGAACACTCATTAAAAGCTTTCCTAGTCAACCTGGGCACCACAGTCCACACACACTTTTTTTTTTTTTACCTCAGCTGACAAATCTCACTTCACCTGAGGGGAAATCATAGGTAGGGCATGAGCCGCCATCAGTAATGAAAATGTTTGATCTTCAGAATACACTCTGCATGTGAAATGGCAGTTTTTACAGGAAAGTGAGGATTTAGTACACATGTGGTTAATGCATGGGAGGAAACTGAGAGGTAATTTTCAGGGACAACCATGAAAAAAAGGAAATTAATATGGATTGAAAATGGTCTTACTGAAAATGGATTACCGCAGCTCAAAAAACTGCATTTCAAATAAGTGTGACTTTTCAAAACGCAACATAATCATAAGAAATTCAGTTAAATTCCAAGCGTGAACAAACAGCGTGAGAATTTTACAACTTTGGTTTGCAGCCTTTGATGTCCAGTAAGCTGTTGTCTGTCTGTAAGTTACACCAAAATAATAGAAACACTTCAATTAGCTTGTGTATGTTCCTAAAAATACTGATAACCACCATAATTACACAGGTGGTAAAACACAAAACACCATTGCCGAAATACAGGACACTAAAATAATGCAATAAACACTGATTAAACAAAAATAATAAATCTTAAAACACTATAGCCTAAGAAAATAACAAAAAACAATATAAAAATGAAAATGTGACAGAGGGACTGGGAGAAAAAGTTTTTACCAATTATAATATGACTCATATTTTTCTATGAGTAACTACTGGCAAAAAACAATTTTTCACTGTATATGATAGGGTAACTTACAGTAAACCATTTAAAAAAGTTTAATAACATATAAAAATACGTGTATTTGCATCACCAAGACTTATAAAAAACGTCATAAAGTGGTGAATAACATTTTTGAATGATTTTTCTTTTACTGTGTTTGAAAGTTTGGTACATTATAGGATTTACAACTGCTTTAGAACATTTTGTCATAATCTTATCATAGGCAATGAAATGCAAACATGATTATATGAACCATAAAGAAAAATTCCCAGCACTGCTGTTTTTGTTATTGTTATTAATTTTTAATGTGCCCAGAAGGCACAGAACAGCAGCTGCCCACCTTTGGAGAAGTCTTGTCACTGGATTAAGATAATGACAATATCAATAATAAATGAGAAGGATGTTTGGACAAAATCATACTGTGTATTTATACTAGGCTTCCAAAGTCTGAGAAAATAAAAAGAAGGAAATAGTTTAAAAACGACCAGTAACACAAATGTAAATCAATTCCTAATATCACATTCAAAACATGAAACTATCAAATAAAACATCTACCAGAATAGCATTTAGAAAGGGCGTAAATAAATGCTTATCATAGGTGAAGATTAATTGCTCGGGGAGTGACGTAGCAGCCCGATCCTGGGGGTTTAACTCGCGCAACGCGCAGACACACAGACCGCGTTACCTCGTGCGCTCGGACCGCGTCTCGCGCTGCGGGGAGTTCACTAGCGAGACTTCAGTTCACCGTCGTTCAAGGACAGATAAAGCCAGAGAGTGGTGTTTGTTCAGATTAACAGAGGAAGAATTAGGTCATCGCGTTCTGGTCGAAGTGTTGGGCTCATCATGAAGATGTGCGTGATAACAGCGATGCTTTTCCTGGTGCTCTCCGGGCAGTGCGGCATCCTGGCTGGGAAAGGTAAGGCAGATCGGACAACTTGGAATGTCACCGCATGAGAAGAAACGCCTGGAGCGGTCTGTCACTTAGATCAGTGTCTCGGATCATATGTTATCAATTACTATAAGTTTGCAGAATTCACAGCGTCAGTGACAGTCTGAGAGTGTCTTAAATCAGGTTGGCAACGCGACATATGTCCTTACGTAGTACAAGTTTGTCTTTCTTTCCCCGTTTTCTTAACGATGGACCTTTATTTGGGACACTTCAACGAGATCATCAGCATCTTTTGAACAATTTTGAATGTTTGCATTAATATAGGAACAATAAAGACTGCGAATCATGTATTTACGGTTTCTCAGCATGAGCCGTAATATAGCTATTTTCCTTCATCAATATTTCATTGACCTTTAAGGCGCATTTCTATTGATCTTATCTGTTCTCTTCAATGATGACTGCTTGGTGTATAAGACTTCAAGAGCATAAAGCATTAGATTTTCCATTGCTCCCATGGAAAAAAAGCTGTTAATGTGTTTTGGGAGCACAAACATTGAGATAAGAGATCTAATTGTGTCTCTGGGGCAGTGATGAATATGGAGCAGCTCAGCTATTTGTTAGTGCACAAGTGGAATGCTTCAGATGATATGTGATAAATTACAGTCAGATTGGATCATGCAGACTGGCAATGAAAGGCAGAGAGTGTCATTTCAGGTTGGCAATGAATCTTCCCTTATTGAGTACACATTCATCCATTAAGAGCTGATAGCTTGTTTTTGTTTTTCCAGCTTTCTTTTATTTGTTCCATCAGTATGAGTTTAACATGCATGATGACCCTACTTTTAGGAAACCTAAATGAATGAAATCACAAGTGTCTGCTGAGCAAGGCGATGAGTGTTGCATCTATTTAAGAAGTGATTCTGATATAAATCTGGATGTTTTTGTTGCAATAAGAATAATCTTCCTAGATTTCTTGAAATTGTGTATGGTAATTCTAAAGAACCTGCTCAAATGTTTTTATAATATATGGAGTATTGAGATGGCAGGTGCTTTAGGGGCCCAAGAAGAGATTTTGTAAAGGCATATTTCTCTTTGGTTGATAAGGTATTCTGGCTGGTTGCTAGGGTGTGTCTATGAAGTTTCTAGGGTATTTCAGAATGTTTTCTTGCTGGTCTGAGTCTCCCTCAGGTTTCTCTGACATTTTGATATGGATGTATGAACCCTCTGACTCCTTTTCAATTTAAGTCTAAGGGATTTTTTTTTCTGTTTTGTCACCAGGCAGGCATACATAGTGCATCCAATCTTTAATAAAAGTCATAGATCACTTGTCCTCAAAAAGATATCATTCATGGCTTTAGCACAAACAGCAGCACAGTGAGTTATGTGCTGTAGTTTTGGATGAATAAAGAATAAAAATAATAGTGATGCTTTGCTAAATCACTAACCTATAACAGAGCCTGTGATTTTTCCAAGCACAAGTCTCAACTTAGCCATTTCCCTTCATCAGTATTTCATTGACCTTTATGGTACATTTCTAGTGATCTATCTGCTTGATTAGTTTAATGTACGATGCTCGTAGTAGCTGCATTTCTTATTAATCTTTTCCATAAGGCTCAATGAGGTGTTCAATGGCTGTATAGTCCTTAACACTTCTAGAGCATAAAGCAGGATTTTCCGTCGCTCCCATGGAAAAAACTGCTAATGTGTTTGTAGGAGCACAAACATTGAGATAAGAGATCTAATTGTGTCTCTGGGGCAGTGATGAATATAGAACAGTTCAATTATTCGTCAGCGCACAAGTGGAATATCTGTCAGTAGGCCTACCTGCGTGCCCTGATTTACTTTCCTTAGAAGTAACTCCTTGCTTGAGATTGGGCTCTTTCAGTGAATCAGATTGGCGAATCAGGGAATCGGAACCTTGAATATTTGCATATCAATTTTCTGGATTCTAGCACTCCATAAAATTTTGAACGCAAAGGAAAAACGAGTTGAAAATTAAACTCCTTTATACATGAAGAACTGCGCAAGGTGAGTATGGCATTCGAAGAGCAGGAATATAATAGAAATATGAGGCAGAATCGCAAATATAAACCAATCATTAAATCTAAGCCATCCACATTATGACTCAACTCTTTCATAGGTATATGACATTTGAAAACCTTCCAAACCTTGTGATATGTCTGGCAGATTGCCTTCAAAACTCTGCTGCTCCAAAAAAGAGGGATTTCATCAAAATTACATCAGAATGCTATTGTAGCATTGAATTCGCTAGCAGTCTGGCTTATCTCTGAGTGCAAAACAGATTAGTTTAGACTTAATCACATCACCATATGTGTCATACAATGTCGGTGTCAGTACATCACAGAATGAGTTGAATTACACTATTCATGTTCTGTGAATCTCAATCTGCACACAAGGTTGCTTGTACTGTCTTTACTTGTATGTTTGCGTATTCACAGTATACATTTTGTCAGTACGTGTGTGTGTGTTTGTTAACCAAAGCAACGACCTTGGCGTAGTTAGTGTGCTGCGCTACCAGATGGATTTCGTAATGTGTAGAGCTTGACCGCTTTTATGAACAATCAGCTTGTTTTGATATTGTGTGTTATTGTGTCTGAGAATCGGAGAGTATTTCTAAAACTCAGAGTCTTAGAGAGAAAAAGAGATTCAGAGTTTAGCTTCAGCATGCTGGAGTACACAAGAAAAGGATAAAGAAGAAAGACAGCAGTGACAAATAAGGGTAGGTCTGTAAAAGCAGGCTGAGATTTATGCTGGCCTTTTCAGAGAAGGCACAGCGTTATCCCAGAGCTAAATAAATTGGGTTGCTGATCTGGAATAGATGCATAACTTAGGATTTCGTGCTGTGACCTAAGAACATCAAGCTTGGGGGAAAGCAAAGGCGTTCTCTTTTTTTTTTGCATCGCTGCTGTTGTTCGGGGAGCAAAGCGGAACATTGAAAACACGTCACTAAGTGGACCACAGCTGTTAGATCTGTCTTGGTCTTTTGTTTCACGAGATTCAGCTTTCTTTTTGTCTTTTTTTGTCTCGATGTAGCTTCTCAAGGAGCATGCCAATCTTCAAGCCAGAATGCCATGCAAATGCTTAACTTAATTTAAACGTTAATTACCCAGCATTCATCATTAGCGTCGTTGTGATGAGCAGCAGGGAGGGATGAGGGAAAAAGAAAGGGACGAGACAACAGGAAAGAGCTGCATTTGGAGGTAAGATGGGCCCTGTCAGTGGCGCTTTCTCGCCAGCTGGTCAGATGGCACCAGTCTCTCCCAGGGGTCAGCTCTGGCCAATCTGCACAGGAATAACACTGGATGATCTTCCACACGCACACACAGCACAGCTGTAGTTTTGCTCGGATGGATTTCTGAATCATGAAGTTCAGAACAAGTATGCACACATAAGTAACACCCTAAAATAAGATTTTGTCATCATTTATTAATCCTAATGTCATTCCAAACATATGCAACATATGTCTTCCTTCTGTGGAACACTATAGTAGATTTTTTGAAAAATGCCTCAGTGTTTTTTGTGTCCATGTTTAGGACAAAAACGGCCTTAGTATTTTCTTTTGTGTTCCACAGAAGACAGAAATTCAAACAGGTTTGGAACAGCAGAGTAAATGATGACAGAACTGTGAACTATCCCTTTAACTTATACATGCAAAGTCATAGTTATAAATGCACGCTCCTGCCCACAAATAGAGTGTATTTTCTCTTCTCAGTGCGGCTGATTGCTTGGTGTTATGAGCCTGGTGCTGGTCTAGCTTTGGGACCCTGCTCGTATTTGCTGACCGTCTGCGAGAAGTGGGCTAGTCCCTGAGATTCAGTCTCAATTAAATTGCTCCAGCTCCAGAGAGAGAGGGATTCTAGGACGTTGTCCTCCAGCTTTCCTTCTAATTGCCTGCGCTGGGTGCCGGCGAGCTGACAACTGGCTATTGGGTGAACAGGGAGCACATGGTGATTGGGTACGAGCATGTGTAGGCGTATGCATGGCCGTATGTTACCGAGCGATGGATGGTGACTGTTCCCTTGTATGATGCATGTCTTTCTTTAGAAGTGAATGCCAGTGAATGGATGTAATCACTGTGTTTACAATGGCGCGCTACAAGATGGATTACTTCCAGTAGACCGCAAGACAGAACCCGCCTCTCTGGGCGAGAGATTGAATGTAGCGTAGTCTGAAAGCATCGTGTTGGAATCCTGTCCTCCATCTTTCCAAACATTCTCAGCCAGTGTTTTGAAAACCCAGAGAAGTCTCTGGAACATCCATGCCACGCTATTATTAAACAAGACTTATTGTGTAGGCCTTGCAGCACTGTCACTCACTGACCTCGGGTTTTGTGCTGCACTGAACTCACTGTGCTGAAAAGAAGCTAACTGCATGGAAGCAGCAAACATAACTCATTCCTGTCCTCCTTTAGGTACACCTTACCATAGCATGTTTTTAAGGGCAACATCTCCCCAGTATATGTTGCTCTGACCTTTTGCCGCTGTAGGGTAAGTCCATACTCCATGTTTCATTGAAGTTGACTCTAAACCTTGTCTCAGCCAGCTTGCCATTTGTACAACTTGGAGTAAAGTCATTGTCTGATGACCTGTGACGATTGGATCACGCCGCAAGCTGCTGGCAGCTCCCTCGGCATCTTGGAAAGAAGCAGCGTACATCTCATCTTTCCGGCTTGATCTGTGGAAATACTCTGTCTGACCTTCTGTGGTGACAGGACGGCCGAAAGAGAGAGCCAATCAGCGGCTTTAATAGAACTCGGAGCCGGGTACAGCACACTGCCAAGACTCCACTGCGAAGGTCTAGATCAACAAGGCCATGCTTAGATGAGTCTTGGAGAATCTGGCCTGATACTTGCAGCAGACATGTTTATGGCATGCTTCTTCATATTTTTTATGCCATTGTGTTTATAGGGAACAAGCATTGATTGGAAACAGAATTAGGCAGCTCTGTCCTGCAGAGTTTAGCACCAGTCCTAATCAAACACACCTGTCTGTAATTCTAAAAGGTTTTGGTTAGATTATTCATATGTGTTTGATTAGGGTTGGAGTAAAACTCTGGGGACAGTGGACCGTGGGGGACAAAGTTGTCCACCTCTGCCCTACAACTAATTTATTGCATGGCTCTTCAACTATTTAGTTTATCTCTAACCCTAAGAAAACCTCCCCAAACTAGAAAATCATGTCTTAAGAATTACTTACAAATTACAGAAAAGTGTGTTAAATTGAGATTAGTACTGAAGTCTACAGGACGCTGGCCATCCAAGACTGGATTTGAAGAGCCCTGATCTATTGTATCGGTTCGTTTTCTTATTCTTTTAGGTGGGAATCTCAGGCAGCCATATTAATCGTACATCAAGAAATAATGATCGGTGGTGGTCCTAAATAGGCCCTTAACAAACACTACTACTAGGGTTGGGTACCGAAACCCGGTACCAATATGGCACCGGTACCTATGTAACCGGTATGTACTAGAACCGAATCAGAACGAAGATTTCGGTGCCATGCCTGAGCGATCGATTGAAATATTTCCTCCGTTTCTCCGAAACGGACGTAAGAAGCATCATCAC
>NW_015628690.1:322236-326417 GCF_001515625.1 Sinocyclocheilus rhinocerous | reverse complement strand
ATTCTAATGCTACTTCTAATTTTATCTGCTTGTTTTTTTTTATTAAAAAACTTGATCCTCTAACATTTCCACTCTCTATTCTATTTCTATTCTAACTACTTTGTTTTGTTTATAAAGAAAAAAGAACCTCTAACACTAGCATTCTCTATTCTTTCTCTATTCTTTAATAAGTATCGGTTCAGGCACCGTTTAGGCACGGGAACCATTTTAAAAGTATCGATTTGGCACCGGTATCGAAAAAAACCCAAACGATACCCAACCCTAACTACTACCAGTTTAATAGTTTCCTTTTTCATAATCTTTTCTTGTATTCATAATTTTTCAACTATCTTGTCTGGAAACAAAATTTTTTGTTTCTTCTGATGATTGGCTACCTTGGAATGTTATTGTTTTTCTTTTCACTGCTACTACTTTTGTCCAGTTCTTATAAAAATTAGCTCAGATGATTGTTGGACTAGGCTGCACAAAAATGACTGAACAGCTTTTAGATTTTTGCTACTATTACAGAAAGGCAACCTACCAAACTGAATGTGACTTTTAGCATGCTAACCAGTGTTTTTCTCTGACATTCTCAGTAGCATGTCACTGGTAGAGTGGAGATTTCAAAGGTAAGGTCAAGCCCCATAAAACACAACTTATAAACCATTTTCTTTTAAATTTGAAGTACAAATACATCATATTGCCTCTGTAGTTCCTTGTCTGAACCTTTACACAATGTCTACATAACTATTTAAACGTGTGGCCCCCTATGCATGGTATGCAGTTATATTATTTAGCTGCTATTGCTAAACTTGGAACAATTTTGAGAGGTTTCCATGAAACTGCAGCTCTCCACTTTCCCCCAAAGCATTTCCTTAAGAAGTTATGTCACTGTTTGCGTGGTTAGGCTGCAGTGGAGAATATAGCTAAATTTGATGCTTTTACAGATATTGCTTTTTTGTTTCTTCCAGCTGTCAGTGGAAGAAAAACAACCATTTCTACCTGCAGACTAATTCTTACGTAACTCACAGGCATTTGATCCCCTCCGCTCGTCTGGGTAGGATCGAACACGTGCCGATCTGATACCAGCAGAGCCCATTTTAATTGAGCGATTGGTAGATATTCTTGTAACACGCTGAGGGAATGCAAGACGCAGGTGCTGCCCTTTGTGTTGTTTGGATGCTCCGAGAAGGCTTGGAGTTTTATCTTTGGCTCATAAATGAGTTAGGAGGATGTTAATGTTCCACGGGTGCAGGAGACACCCAGGCTATCAAACTGCAGGTGTTTGTTTTAGATAGGAGCAGCTGCGGTTCCAGCCCCTCCTTCCTCCCAGGTGGAAAAGCGCAGCATCGGGGCACACGGCTCCTGATCTTTTCTCTCACTTGCGCAAACACACACGTGGTGACTGTTGGGACTCAAACAGAGATAATGTGAATTCACTTTGCTAGGTAGTTTTAATTACAGCCAGGATCTGCACACATCAGCGTAAAATATTAATACAGGTGCGACGTCTCTCTGTGTTTTAGTAGATGAGTGTGACTCTGTTTGAGTTGTTGGCTCTAGGAGAGAGTGCACACTGGCACAAAGAGAGATGAAAAAGAGACCGCCACTATCCGTCTGAGTGTTTTCATACATGTGGCGCCTGTCATATGACTGTGCTGACTGAAGCTGAAATCAATAGTGCATGTCACAGGCTTCTCGCCACCGCTGCAGGAATGAAAATGCTACAAAGGCACAAGCAGAGAGCGAATGGGTGTTTTTGGGGTGTATTTGTAGGTTGTATACGATACGTCTCTTTCCTCAGTGCTTGATTTCCTGTGGAGTCGGGGGCTGGCCGTGAGCTGTCCCACTTCAGTGGCGGACGGTGCCGCCGTGCGAGAACAGAGGAAGTGGAAGCTTGTCCTCATGAAAGCAGTAGTTAATTTTCATGGTGCGTCCTGCAGTCAATAGCACTATCTTTCCTTCTCGCCTGAAGTGATACACTTGATTCGCTTAAAGTATGTCCGTTAAAATATGGGCTCTTTCGTAAGATAGAAGAAAAAAGTGGAAGATAGGGATGGAGAAGATTAAAAGGAAAAAACTGGGAAGATTCTCAGCATCTGAGTCGAAAATGGTGCTATCAGTCGCCTGGCCTCAGAACTTCCACTAACAACCTCACCATCATGCTCTTTGTTCTTTGTGTGTGTGTGTGTGTGTGTTTTGATGTTATGTATTTACGGCAGGTTTTGTAGGAGTAATAAAGGGATTTGTAGAAAGATCTCAGACAGGGTTCAAAATGAACATGCACCAAGTGCCAAATGCAAGTAAAATTGACCTGTAAATGCCTTATTTGAGAAGTAAATAAGACAGTTACTGTTCAGCTGGATGGTTGATTTTAGTAATTGAATAATCCTTTTGATTTAATTTGCAATGTGAGAATGTTTGTCTTATCTGTCATCAATGTGAGCAAATCAAGAGACTGTCTCTACAGTCTGCTAAAGAAAGGCTGTCATTGGTTGGCTGTTTTCTAATCCGTTTTACCTCATTGTAATTCAATCAAAAATCTAAATCAAAATTGTTTTTGTTAGACATGGCATTTTACTGATGACGAGACACAGAGAGACTGGCTAGTATATGATAACGTGAGTGATAAATGACTCGTGCTGTTTGATGCAAATAGGCAAGGGAGAAATGGCTACAGTGAATGGCTTCAATGGCTTCCTTTGTCATGGGGATGGAAATATATATATATATATATATATATATACACAGTGTTTGCTGCACCGGTTTTTTTTTTCTTTAATACGCTGCTGAATCACCACTGCCATGGCAGACAAAATAAAGTTTTGAATGTAATGACAGTGTAAAGGCAGTATGCTGTAAAATAACGGCAGGACAAAACATCTTTGTATTGAGTTTGAGTTGTGTGCTAAAATGGTGTCTAAAATACGTGACCAGTGTAGCCCGATTTTGATTCTTTTAATAAGTCATTCCAAAAGAGACTCAAAACTCTGCAGGTACTATTTGAATCAGTCTGACAAATCCTTTATTAAGTGAACTGAATCAATTAAAGCAGTTACTGATTATTAATTCTCTGAAATCGAACCAGTAACATATGTTTGTATATATGTGTAGGCATATAGAAGGGTTGAAGCTGCAAAAACAGAAAAACAGAGTTGTGTTTGAAACACGCTCTCTCTCTCTCTCTCTCTCTCTCTCTCTCTCTCTATATATATATAAAAATATGAAATGCTGTGCAAAATGCAATGTTTTGCTTCTATTCTGACCACTACAACAAATTCTCAGTGTCCTTGTGGAAAACAAGGGCTAAAATTGAGAGAGGGAAGAGATCTAAAGCATTTGAGTGAAGCCCAGGTCTTGGCCGAAGGATTGTAAGTCACTCAGAATGACATCCTAACAGAAGCCGATGATCTGTTAGTGAAATATGGAGAGGGGCTCTATGAATCCTCTGGACCCCTCACAGATGCTAGGCTTGAGTTATGGCTGACCTTACAGGGTTTTTTCACACTGTGTTGAAGCGAGTTGCTGACCATTTATTTGGACTTATTACATATCTGCACTGAAAAGACAGATAGACATTAATATTCATGCTGGGACATTAAAGAAATTTAATGAGCAACACTATTCGGTTTCGACTCAACGACCCATGAGCAAATAACTTTTGAGTGTGAGATGCTCATGTAAACATTAAGACCAAATAAATAGTACACTTTTACTTAACAATACAGTGGCAAGCGTGGAGAAGAAAAAAAGGGGAGAAGAGAAGACTGGATTAGATAACATCATAACCCAGATGTGAACTAGTGCTCGACTGATATGTCACCAAGGCCGATTATATCGGCCACTCTTTGGTATTTTAATTAGTGGCATTTAGGGATGTTCATTTTAACCGTTTAACCGGTTAACCGACCATAAGCATTTTGACCGATTAATACAATCAGTTGAACGGTTTAAAAAGTCATTTAATTATTAATTTTTTCAGTAATTTATCAAAATATTAAAAAAGGTTTGCTGCATGGTTAAAATACGCTACGTGTATAAAAAATTAGTTTTTTAGGGGAAAAAAAAAACAAGTCGCGTATAAGTCACATTTTTTTTTATTTCATTCAGAAATAGGCATAATGCCGACGCGAAATGTTTACAAACATTATAATAAACACTGTGTAAACATAGCTAGGCTATTTTAGTTCTCCTCACTCCAT
>NW_015628690.1:316003-322090 GCF_001515625.1 Sinocyclocheilus rhinocerous | reverse complement strand
CGGCGGTACTGTGATAACACTTAACGGCACAGATTTTACTACATATTTTTTTTACTAAATAGTTTTTTTTCCATATGTTTGACTGACTGTATTTTATTATGATAATGAACAGGCTGCATTGTCAAGGTAGCAATGCTTAACTGAGTTGCGTGCATGTGGCCGGCGCAATCACTTGAATTCTTTCCTTCTAACAGAACCGAAGCTCTGCATATAGGCTACTTGTTGCACAGTTTTTCTTTGATTTTCTTAACTTATTATTTAAGTAAAAATATGTTTCTCGTATAGGCTAGGCCTATTTATTCGTTATATAACCTAGGCTATAGGCTACCGCTCGCAGAAGCGCTGCAGGTGCGTGATGTGATATGATGACCATGTGTATCCTCATGTTCTGTTGAAACAAATGTTAGTATTTTTTAACGGGTCACAGACACTTATCCTTTCTAATTTAATTAAATTCTAATTTAAAATAATCTTGTCGGTTAACGGTTAACAATCGGTTAACAAGCGTCGGTTGTCGGTTAGGAAAAATAACCGAAATGAACATCTCTATTGTCATTGGCTAATGAATGTTGAAAACGGGAATTTTATTTTGACAGCACTACGAACAGATGCACTTTATTTAAGACAATATTATTCCCAAAGCACACAGTTAGGTCAGTGCACTGTTGGTTACAGTGTTTACTTCCTTTTTGTCATGTTTAAAAAAAAAATCTTAATCTGTGAAAAATATTAGGCTTATAGAATTGAAAGTATCTACCTAAAGTACAAGCTTTTTATTTTACAGATTTTTTTTTTCAAGTTTAAATGATTTTTCATATTGATTCATTTAATAAATATTAAAATATTAATTGCTGCATGTTATTTGCTGTCTTTTTGATTTTATATTATCGACTTTATACTGGCTGTTGGCCACCCTGCTTTCCAGATACCAGCATTGCTATTAGCCATCAAAAAGTACACATTGATCAACCACTAATTTGAACTCTTTGTTATCTAAAAGAGCACCGATGCTCAATGTGATCTGTATTATCTGCAGAAAGTTATGTGTTAGCGTTAGCATTCCCATTCACATCAGTGGTACTCGCTTAGCTGTTGACTCTGGATCCAAACATGGTCTATCTTAGCTAGCATAGCGATGTTGTGAAGGCCTTTCATAGGTGCTCTTTGCTCCTTCTAGCTCTCACTTTGTCTGTTTAAAAGCCAGAGTGATCCCGGCTTTTGTGCTGACCGAACTTGAAGCCAGCTGCTCCTCTTGCAGGCGTTGAAGAGGGTTTTCAGGGCTGCTAGGCGTGAAGGTTTTCTGTGCTGACACAGAGCCTCTCTCTAACTCTCCTGTCTTTCTCCAGTCTGAGTCATTATCTCTCCAAAACCCCCTTTCCTCCGCCTTCTCTCTACCTTCTCAGCGAGAGCGCTGTGCGCTAGGCTCGCGAGGAAAAGGAGCACAGGCCTAATTGGATTTGGGAGCAATCTGTCGCCTCGCCTTTCTCTTTCGGATCACACAGACAATCGCAGGTGCCCTTTATTTCCTCACTGCTGCCCACGGGACCACAACGTTTTTGTGTTGGCCAGCTCATCTTATTCATCTTTTTTGCCATTTACACTAAAAAAAGAGCTGTGTAGAACAACCTTGCAACAAGGTCGTGGTTACTAGAGGTTTCATGAAAGTTTTAGAAATGTTTTTCGCTTTCTAATCCAACTGATTCCGGCTCAGTCTTGCTGTTTTGGTAAATATACAACGGCTGCCTTAGCTCAGGGTGAACCTGCAGGGATCTGCAGTGACTCTTGCCAGCACCGCACCAAGAGAACAGAAGTATGAAAACAACACAAATGTGTGCTGCCGTCTCAGCGCTTGTGTGTGTGTGTGTGTGTGTTGTGTACCTGCACACACTCCCCCTGAGTGCTCATTACTCATGTTTGGAGCTGAATTGTCCCTGTCTGAACACCTGTGCCAGTGCGCTCGAGGCTCCCAGATGAATGCAAGTGAGGCCATCCAGTCTCCTCCTCCTCTCCTCTCTTCCTCTTTCGAATAAGTGTTGTGGTGGTACTGTGGTGAGGTGATGGTATATCAAGGTGCATACTTTGGTACTGTTTGATTATCATTTTCATATATCAAGGAATTTACAAGGTATAGTAAGGTAGTATAAAAAAACCTATGGTACTATCATTGTGTCATCTAGTCTCTGCTTTGTTCTTATTCTCTTCTCATCTTCATCTCTTCTCATTTTCATGTAATTTTCGTATCTTTTTGTCTCCATGTCTTCTTGTCTCATCTTTTCTTCTTGCATCTTCTCTTCTCTTGTTTCCTCTTGTTTTTTAACTCCTTTTCTTTCCTCTTCTGTCTGAGTTTCTTTACTGTTCTGTCTAAACCTCTCCCTCTCCCTCTCTTTTGCTTTATCCTGTTTCTTTCTATGTCTGGCCATCTCTCTCTCCTCTCTTCCTCCTTTTCCTAATTCTGCCTGGTTCCGGAGAGCAGGAACTATCTGACCTATTTTCAGCACAGTCCATCTCTGGTGTATTTGTGGCAAACGGCCACGGAAGTAACATTTTCCCTTTCCTGAATCATGAGATGTCCACCAAAATTGTCCAGTTTTGTTCAAGTATTTTGCTTTTCAGCCTTTTCCCTTAGAATTAGATCTCATGTGTCTCCTCTAGAATGTCTCCTCTTAATGTCTCAAATTTTATAAAGTTGCTAAATTCTTCAGTCAAGAGTTCATTTTTTCAATATGAATGCAAGTATTTTTCATCAAATTCACCCGAAAGCAGGGTATTCTCCTAGGGAATTTAACGAAGAAAAAAAATAAACCCCATCTGAAATGGCAAATGACAAAGAGCAACTTCTGAGCAAAAAACTTTTCCTCTGGGTTTGTAAATTGTGACTTGCAGTAGAAATCTCTCAGAATGTCTGAAGTGACTGATGTTTGTTTGTTTTGTCTGAAAAAGAGTGACTCTTTTGGTGTATGCATATGTCTGTGTTATCTCTCTGCGACAGTGGCGTTTGGACATCCTCTCCAGCATATTTCACTCTGTTTTGATGTTTTGCTGGGCTCTCCAGCAGGCGCTTCCTGCTGTGGGCCGCGCTCAAGCGTAACCACAATGCCATCGAAGCCCCATGCCCCTCAACCACACGCTGGGTTGAGAAGTCGACTTCCTCCTCCTCAGTCGTCCTGTTGCCATATCTCGCTGTCTTACCCCCTGCCTTTCCAACCGTATGCCTCTCCTCCTCGCTTCGCCATGGCAGTGCATCTTTCCTGCACCAAGAGAGTGTCCCCCCTGTGGAAGAGCAACTTGATCTCTAATAAATTATGTTTGCGGTTGTTTTACATGGGATGAGTAATTCATTGCATCAGATTGTTTGCATTCGCCTTCGTTTTTTTGCCAACATCCCCTACTATCTTACAAACAGATGAAACCGAGGGGACCAGGCATCAGGGAAAAAATTCAGTGGTCTCATTGACATTTTGTTTGTTTCGTTTTTGCTAGCATTATTTTTTACCTCCGATCAGCGGAATAGAGAAATCTGCAGGGCCAGCTCAATTTGTGTGTGTTTATTTTTGCTGTTTGTCTGGCTGCCCTGCTCACATCACTTTTAAAAACCGCTACTCTGGATTTCAGAACGGTGGATAAACACCGGTTTGAGACATGCTTCACTGACAGCTGCTCTGCTGAGGCAAGTTTTGTTTGAGGACTGTGTGTGCGCTTGTGCAGCTCTTCCAAAGTATTACAGTTTTTTTTTTTTCCAGACAGCAAGAGATAAAATGGAGACCAAACCAAGACTTTCGCTTAAGTCTCTAGCTTCGCCTGAGGAAAAGCACTTCGATAATCTCCCATCTCCTCTTTTCAGAAGAGATTTCCGCAACGTCTCAGTCCATGTCCACACTAGTACATTTTTGTTTGAAACTACACAGATTTTTTTTATGTTTATGCTTTTTCCACCACCATAACAAAGACTTTGTAAAACGCTCTCCAATGCTAATTTGTAAAATAATGAAACTAGCAATGTAATTGCTTCTCGCTGATCTTATGTGACCGATTTATTACAATGACAATGACATCAGCACAGCTAAACAAATGCAACGCATTGATTCAAAATGTTGGACAAGTCCTGTTTCGAATGTCTTGCACTTGACCAGTGTAAACCAGTGATCATTTTTAGTGTGGACAAAAAGCATTTTGAAAACCCTGTGTGTGGACAGAATTTTTATGGGGAAAAATGTAAAAATGTAATTCTGTTTGTGTGTGTTTTTTAAAATTTCATCACAGTTTATAGTTCAGTGAAGAATAACTGAGAACTCCTTGCAGTCTGTCAATATGTGAAAGCCTCTTAATATGTGAAAATTAGAAATTCATTGCATGTAAAAATGTTGTCAAAGTTTCTGGAGAGTTTAGGTGTCTTGGCCGAGATTTTTCCCCCACCGGCAGCAAAACATCCAGTCCAAATGTTATCAACAGTCAAAGAACACGAGGTTCCTGAGTTTTGTAGCAATTCACGAGGTTTGGTGCATGCATTTTCTCAGCCTGCTGTCAGGTAGCTTATTCAGGCAGATTTTCAAAGCCGGCGCTCAGTGCTTGAGGACTTTTTTTCAGAACAGAGGATGATAAGCACTTCCTTTGGCAGAAAAGGACCCCGTCCAAATACAAATCTGAGCAAGACTCAAAACAAGTGCTGACAGCCAGACCACATCCTATGCACCAGCCCTATTTTATTCTGTCTCCCTCTTCTCTCTCTGCCTCTTCTGTTTCCTTAAACTCCGTTTCTTACCTTACAAACAAGTACTGTAGTGCTACCGAGGTATAGTTATAGCATTGGATGGCAATACTATGGTCTATTGAGACATTATATTATATTATATTATATTATATTATAGATATTCTTAGCTACTTTAAAGAATGTTGCCATATTTATTTTGAATAAATATAAATTATTATAAATAAAATAAGTATTTGGTCAGAAATTGGGAATAATTCAGATTTTTAAAAATATGTTTTTGAAAGAAGTTTCTTGTGCTCACCTAGGCTGCATTTATTTAATGAAAAATACAGTAAAGTAATATTGTGAAATATTACAAGAACCGTTTAAGAGTATTCTTTCAAAAACATAATTTTTTTTAATATTGCAAACTTATGACTACTACTGTATTAATGACTAGTGTTATTTAGATTTATAGTAATAGATATTGCTGTTGTTATATAGGACTGACATGGATAATTTGAGTAGATTTTTTTTCCTTCTAATTTTCCATTAGATCATCACACACATTTCACACTAACAATAATTTTTAGATAATCACACACAATAATTTATATTAAATCAAAATTCTTATTCAAAATGAGGTAAGAAAGTCTAATTAATATTAATGAGAAAGATTTAAAAAAAGAGGACATAGGCTAATCAAAGTTTTAAGTAAAAAATGCTATTTACCATTTACCATAGGTACATTTGAGTACTTTTTTCATTCTTTTCTCTCTAACTCGTACTATTTAGACACTGCAGTGGTCTCTCCACTCTTAGTTCTGGTTCTTAGCACCCTGTGTCTGTTGTGTTGTGCCCTCACTGTTGTCAGAGATAATTCTTAATGCAAGGCCGCTGACAACACAGAGGAGAATTTGAAATATCAATATCCATCCTCTTCAGGGGGAATCTCAAGACTGGTAGCTCGCAGCAGTGGCCTCAGCTGAGCCCGTCTGCTGGTAAGCGAGATGCACGGCGGATAGCTCTGAATCTCTAGTCATTTAGCATGCCAGCTTTAGCCCAGGTCGAGTCCTGTCTGCAGCCCAGTCTTTCAGATGCGCTCAATGACCTTGAGCTGATGCCAGTCAGAGCCAGCA
The DNA here is from genome assembly GCF_001515625.1 of Sinocyclocheilus rhinocerous. Classification (NCBI taxonomy): domain Eukaryota; kingdom Metazoa; phylum Chordata; class Actinopteri; order Cypriniformes; family Cyprinidae; genus Sinocyclocheilus; species Sinocyclocheilus rhinocerous. The sequence goes on along the minus strand of NW_015628690.1, from coordinate 316,264 downwards.
GCACTCCGGTGGCATACAAGCAGAGAGAGTGGGCAGGAGAGAGAGAGAGAGAGAGATAGCCATGCTTCCTCCTCTCCCCACATATTCCAAGTGCTGGATCCCTCCCACTACACTTCCAGACAGGAAGTGCAGAATTGGTCATATTTCTCCCCTGCAAGATAACATGAAAAAACTATATGGTTATCTCCCCTGCTGTTTGCACACTCCTTTACTCCCATGCACACACAGGGGTTCCCATAACTGAAAAAATCTGTGATTTAT
>NW_015628690.1:315151-315836 GCF_001515625.1 Sinocyclocheilus rhinocerous | reverse complement strand
TATATATATATATATATATATTTGTGTGAAAGATTAATGGTAATTAATTAAAAACCAAAAATCTCAGTTCTAAACTGCTTGCATTCCAAAAGTACGTTATGAATGTTAACAATATATTCATAAATATGTTGCTATAAATATATTATTATGAACATATTAAATGCATCACAGTTTGAAGTTTGGGGTCAGATTTATTAATATTTTTTTATATAAATTAAAACTTTTATTCAGATGCATTACATTGACCAAAAGCAAAGACATTTTATTATGTTACAAAATATTTATAATGAAAAATAAATGCAATTCTTTTGAACTTTGTATTCATAAAAATGGTTTTCACCAAAATATTAATAATATTAAATATATTCTATGGTGATGATAATAAGAGATGTTGTCTGACCACCAAATCAGTATATTAAAATGACATTCAAGTCTAGAGTAATAGCTGCTGAAAATTCAGTCTGAAAAAGCATTTAAAATCAGACTCCATATTTTTGAATGGTAGAGTACATTATGAATATTATGAAAATATTGAAAATGTGTTAAATATATAAAATTATACAATAATTTTAATTCTAAAAATCCCCAAATCCACTACTAGATTTTTAAAGGATTTGTAATAAATCCTTTTATAAGTAGATAATATATTTTACACACACACACACACACACACACACACACACAC
>NW_015628690.1:309399-315113 GCF_001515625.1 Sinocyclocheilus rhinocerous | reverse complement strand
TATATATTACACACACACACACACACACACACACACACACACACACACACACAGGTTGTGTACCTTTTTCCAGATTTAAAAGTAACCCACTAATCACAAATGACTGTGGAAGTCATGGAAGTTGATTGATCAAAAGGTGTGGGAATCCTGAAATAACGAATTCACAGGTTTTGTGTATTTCCGACTTTGTGGCAACACAGTTACAATAAACCATAAATGTCCCAGTTCTATGAAAAAAAATACCAGCAAAATTATATTCAGTATTATAAAGTTTCGGATCTAGGAATCAATCAACAATACAGGCTTTAATAATGGAGTGAGTCAGAAACTCAGGCGGGGTAACCAATGCAATGTTCCTGTTCAACCAACGCTCAGACGCCTTTCAGAAGCGCATCCATTTTTTGTTATCACCCAGCCTGAGGATGATTCATATTCTTTGAAATGTCACCGCTGCCAATTCCTCCTAAACCTCAGGCATTCACTGGCCCGCTTCATTGTTTTTCTCAATATTAGACGCTCACGTTGTGTCAATAATAAACTGACAATTACTTTCATCTAACAAATTTCCTGCATGTCTTAATGTCCTCAAACATCTCTGATTTATTAATCTCACAGTCCGTCAGCAGATCACGTAGGTTGAATACAGACAGAACAAGCCTAATATTGAAAATCTGACCTGGTGACTTGTATATCAACCGACCAAATCAAGAATGAATGTACATTATGTACTGGCTTGGTATAAAATTACCAGGTAAACTTTCAAAGTGTTTTACACCTTTGTTTACAATCCACTAAGGTACGAAATAACATCATTTTAAAACATAACATCGCATAATACAATAGAAATGTTTTGCTCAGTATTGTTTACGAGCTTAGCGGCCGTAGTAAGTTTGTAAAGATCCGTACCAATTTGTCCCTGCATTCCTCACTTAAGCACGGAAAGAAATGCGTGTATGAAAACAGCCTACTTATTCTTTAATACTTACACTTATTAAGTTATAAATTCTCATATGCTGCACTGATAGGATGGGGTGTGATGATGTGTCAGCGGAGCTCATCACTCACAGGTAGTGCATAAAACGGTGAGCGATGTACCTCGCTGAAGCTGCACGGACACAATTTTGCCATGCACTAGAATATACTGCTTTGATTCGGAGTGTAATGTTTGAATAATATAATAGTCACTGGATATTTCATAACTTCCTTTAAGGCCTTTCTCTTAGAGCTTTTATGCATCCCGTCGCTTTTTCTCATAAGACAGTAGATCTTCAGGCTCCTCTCTCTCTCTTTTGCAGTGGTGAAGAGAGAGGTGATCAGTTGCCTTACAATTCACAGACATCCAAGGTGCTTTAAACTGTTAGCCGCTGTCACTTATTACTCCAATTATCTGTCTACAAAGGAAACGCATGCATCATAATGGAAATCCGCGGCGGGCTTCAGTAGCGGTCCGGCATTTAAGCGTAATTGGACACGAGCTGGTCTCTGTCTTATTTTTGAATATGTTGCGGTCCCACTGCCCTTGTTAGTTCACCATGTTTTTTTTTTTACAGATAACAGATGATTTCTAAAATGTCATTACTGTTGTGTGTGTGTGGTCTTGTGTGTGTTTTATTTCATAACTGTTTTGAAGAATTGCCAAAAGGGCTTCCTAGAAAATGAGACCTGATGGTTCCTAAATCTCCATCTGTTTATATTGCGCTCTCCCTCTGGGCATCTAGAGGCTGATGGATCCGGAGCACTGCAAGCAGTAATGGCCCACAACTGCAGCCCAGCAGCCGACCCCGAAACATCAACTTCTGTACTATCCGAAAAGATGGGTCCGACGGGGGGGGGCACTACAAGCAGCACGTATTGATTTGTGTGTCTCTCTCTGCACTGATCCCAGAGCTCTCTGTTGCGAAGCCCACTGCTTCTTTTAATGAACTTTTAATTGGTAGTTCATCCAAACATGAAAATTGGCATTAATTATTCATGTTGCTGCGTAGCTGTTTGATAGCTTTTATTGTGGAGCACAATATGAAATATTTTGCAGATTTTCCAGGTGGATCTCTTCCGTACATAGCAAATGAATGCAATTCAAAACAATAAGCTCCAAAAAGGACAAATAAGAAGCTCCATAAAAGAATTCTATATGACTCATGTGACCCTGGACCACAAAACCAGTCATAAGTAGCACGGGTATATTTGTAGCAATAGCCAACAATGCATTGTATGGGTCAAAATTATCGCTTTTTCTTTTATGCCAAAAATCATTAGGATATTAAGTAAAGATCATGTTCCATGTAGATATTTTGTAAATTTCCTACCGTAAATATATCAAAACTTAATTTTTGATTAGTAATATGCTTCAAGAACTTCATTTGGACAACTTCCAAGGCGATTTTCTCAATATATATATATATATATTTTTTTTGCACCCTCAGATTCCAGATTTTCAAATACCGTATTGTCCCGAATATAAGACGCTATTTTTTTCTTGGAAATACATCTGAAAAAACGCGGTCGTCTTATATTCGGGCCAATATGGTAGTTGTATCTCAGCCAAATATTGTCCTATTTTAACAAACCATACATCAATGTAATGCTTATTTATTCATATTTCAGATGATGTATAAATCCAAATTTCACAAAATCGACCCTTATGACTGGTTTTGTGGTCCGGGGTCACATATTTAAAGTATTATTAAGCCATATTTGTGAGAAAATGAAGGTAATTTGAGTCATTATTTACTGAAAATCAAATCTTATTTGTGTTTATGTACATGCAGTATACAGTACATTTTAAAATATGTTAAGATATAGAACATTTATTTTAAATTTTAGTAATATTTCACAATTATTACTGGTTTTACTGTATTTTGCAGCCTTGGTGGAAATAAGAGATTTCTTTCCAAAACAAAACAAAACACAAGATTTACATTTTCCAAACTGTCTTCCATGGAAGAATGTAACTCAAATGGGGTTTGAATAAATATTAAGTAAATATTACAGTTTTACAGTTTTCATATTAATTTTAGTTTATTATTTTTAGTTTTTTTTATATTTATATTTGGCTTTAACAAATTTTCAGTTTAATTATAATAATTTTTAGTTATTTAATTTAACTGTCAAGGCAACATTTTCGGTTTATAAATTTACTATATCTTTTTTTTAAAATCTATTTCAGCTTTATTTCAATGACCAAAATAGATTTTTAAAAGTTTTAGTTACAAATAGTTTTATATTAATTATTATTACAATAATAACATATTTACTTAAGTATTTTATATCAAAATACAATTTTATAGCTTATACATCTATATCCATATGGAAAATATGTAAAAGTGACAGAGGGAAAGCTTTTCAGTAATAACCATTTTGGTCTATTCGTCACACAACACAATTGTATGACATAAAAAAAAAAAAAAATTGCTTTTAATGTAATTTTTCAGTCTTACGTTGCTTGTCACCATTTACTTTCATCGTAGGACAAAAACAGTTCTGCTAACTATCTCCTTATGTGTTCAACAGAAGAATGAAAGTCAAATGGGTTTTGAATAATTGAGGGTGAGTAAATGACAGAATTTTCATTTTTGGGTGAACCATTTTTAAAGCAGTGCAGGAGCAGCTGCTTGTCTCCGATCAGTGAAACTAGAACATGACTCTTGCTGGAATCTCTTATCTCTTTTCAATCAGTGATGCAGGAATGGTTCAAAAGCTTGTTTTTGACATGTTGACCTTTCTGAATAAGCTGGCCTTTTAGACAAACACAATTGACTACTGTATTCCTCCTATCCATTGTCTTGTTCTTTACCTATAATCTGCAGGGCTGAGGTTTCAATGTTAAGTGTACTTTTGTCAGATGTTCAGTCAAGTACTTTTCCCTGAGAGGCAGAACTGCACTTATGCAGCGTTGCATCAGAATTTACTGCCTTCCATTGCCTCTTGATAAAAGGGTGTCATCCACTTCATAAAATACGACCAAATCCTTCTGTAAAACACGTTCTGTAGTCGGGCGTCTGACACAATACTGGTGAGATTGGTTAATTGAGTCTGTGACTGTCCTGTCATGCTTCAGGATAAACACAGTGTCATAATTACAAAATGACAAGGTGGTTACATAAAACACTGATTCTGATTTGATTGTTATAAGGTTGCACGATTATAAGAATCATAACTCACGCACCTTTCGCTTCCTTTTGAGTTTCAGGTGATTCTTCAGCACTCATTTTTCCATCTGAATATAAGTGAAATATAAAACAGTTGATGAGACCTCAATGAAATGCTACAGTTGTTATTTTCATTAGTTACTTGCAGCAGCTATAATCATTATCTCGTTTTTTTAAAATTAATTGTGCAGCCCTATTGTGTCATTGTCTGTTCTCTTTTTAAATGGGTTTTTAAAGCTCTTTGCTTCTTACCTGATTATCCTTTTGGTTCTTTTACTACAGTATATTTTAATTCTACTGTATTGATTTGTCCGTTTAATTGGGGCTGTGGTCACTTCATTGGTAATTAGTCAGAAACTGCTTATTGAAGGAAGCGTTTATTGATCAGAAACATTCATTGATGTAAATTACGCCCACAAGCGAGGCTTTAAATGGCCTGTTTAAATGGAGCATTGGTGAGTTCTCCGAGGCATGCTGCTAGCGGTGGACGTTTTTGAGTGTTTGCTCAGGGAAGCAGGTAGAAATTAGTTTACTGCAGTGTTATCAGTCAGAGCCCACATCCATCAGCACCTGCCAACTCCTCTGAGTCTAGACTGACACGATCCCCTCCAAGACCCTGGAATACCACAACCACGACCCTTTCACTTAGGTATTGCAAATTGCAGGAAAGAAATGTACTTTGTTTTTCTTTTTTCTTCTCAGTTCCAAAAATGAATGAGCGGTCTTGCTCTCTCTTGCCTAGCAGGCAGCAGTGTTTTTTTTGTATTATGTGTAGTATTTATTAAATTTCTCAATGCACTTTTTTATATTTACATGTTCATATTAACTTAGGTTTAAATATTACTTACTACACACTAGGGCTGCACGATATATCGAAATTATCGAAATATCGCAAATGTAAATATCGCGATATGCATATTGCAACGGTGTGCGATATCTGAATCATTTTAATAATAGGCTACTTAAACCAAAACGTTGCAAAAGGTCAATGTTTTAGTTTGACGCATATAGCAGAGAATTGCTTGACGTTAAAAAGAGTTAAGTGCAATAAGTTGCAGAAAACAACTCTTTGCCGTCTCGTCTTGCTGTCTGACTCACACCTGAAGCGCGTGCACAAGCTGCATCTCGCACAGCGTATGTTCCGTTCTGCCGCACACAGAAACGCGTTTCAGACAGCGCGCAAACACCGAGTTTATTCGTCTTTCGCATCTCCTTTCGCAACAGACACATACACACAAAATTATGTCAATAATACCCGTCTCGACGATCATTCTCGTAAACGCAGTCAGTTATGTTTTAAATGAATGTAAACAGCAGAGAAAGAAATCGGATGTGTATAATTATACTGGATCCGTGCAGTCGGTCTTAAAGGGACAGCAGCCTATAAATACGTGCTGCTGAATATGTCACTAATGTTAACAAAACGGCTATAACAAAGATTAATCTAAATTTAATTCATACAGTGAACACTATGCAGTGTTATTTTACACTTAATTATTAAATTTCTGTACCTGAATACTACTGTTTATTTTAGCTATGCTTGTAAATTGTGTATTTCTTTTTTTT
>NW_015628690.1:305322-308759 GCF_001515625.1 Sinocyclocheilus rhinocerous | reverse complement strand
CTGAGAGGAAAAAGCTTTATGTTTACCTCACAAACAGAACGCGTGCGCGGCTGGAGCCAGCAGAGGAGATCTTTCATGCAGAGTAAGTAATGTTTCTTATTTGCATTAGATAAAGTGTTGTTGTGACATAAACTTGAACACATTTACTAGTTGGACTTTTCCCGAACTATAATTCCGGACTAAAATGTGTGAAATCGAGTGCAACATTTAGAAATATGATAGGCAACCTTTCATTACATCTAAATGTACGGCGTGAGGATGGTTTTATGTTCAATACTATATAAAAGTAATTGTTACACGATATAAAGCAAATGTCTAAGAATGTTTAGACCACTCATTACTGTGAAATAGCCTGTCTGCAAATATGTTCAAATGTGCTTACCAATAATAATTTAGTTTCTCAGATATAGAATGTCCTTTTTGTACTGTATGTGCATCTATGATATAAAATCACGTGGGAAATATTAGTGATTGCTAATGTAATAATATAGTTTCTATCAACATGCTCACTTATGCATTTAATTATAGAAATTAATACTTTTATTTAACAAGGATGCTTTAAATTGATCAAAAGGAATGATAAAGGCATTTATAATGTTACAAAATATTTCTATTTCAGATAAACATTGTTCTTCTGAACTTTCTATTCGTCAGAGAAACCTGAAAAAATTATACTCAGCTGTTTTCAACATGATAATAATAATAATGATAATAATAAATGTTATTTGAGCAGCAAATCAGAATATTAGAATGATTTCTGAAGGATCATGCGACTGGAGTAATGATGCTAAAAATTCAGCTTTGAAATCACAAAATTTCTATTTTGAAATATATTCAGATAGAAAACAGTTATTTTAAATACTAAACATATTTTAAAATGTTGCTGTTTTTGCTGTACTTTGCATCAAATAAATGCAGGTTTGGTGAGCAGAAGAGATTAAAAAAAAACATTAAACATCTTACTGTTTAAAAACTTTTGACTGGTAGTGTATGAAGTTTTAGTTACAAATAATTTTATATTAATTATTATACAATAATGAAATATGTACTTAAATATTTTATATCTTTTTAAAGTTTTACAGCTTTTTTGTAAACAATGTTTTCACCATTGAAATAAATATTGGTGTATATATCTAGAGTTTTCTTGCCTTCTCCGCCATCTTGGATTGGATTTTCTCATCACAATGAATTCTGGGATTGCCTTCTCTGTGAAGGCTAAATGCGTTGTTGCCTTAGGCTAAAACGAGGCAGTATAATTAAGTACCTACCTTTTGGAACAGCCTTTGCGTCGGAAGTGTGCCTACGATGTCTTAAACGCTGCCTCCTTAGGCATCTCACTAGGTTTTTGAACAGAGCATTTGTCTTTCTCTCAGTCACTGTTTACGCCTATTCTCTTGATGTAAAGACAGAAGAAGAAAAAAGGGGGGGGAAAAAAACTGAGGATAAAAGCGAATCACAGTTGGGCTGTGTTGATACTGCTCTTTGTTCCTCGGTGTGCAGTTTGCTCTGGTGCGATTCATCATGATTATCTTGTCGTAGGCAGGTAATGTCACAGGCTGAACCGGGGCTATTTATGGAGCCGCTACTGCAGCCGGTGCCCTGTGCTTGGCAGCAGCCATCCCTCTCCTGGCCAGGCACACATTCTGCATGGTGACAGCTTCAGGACAGAGGGATGGGGGGATGGATCAAAGAGAGGGAGAGACAAATAGATAGATGGAGAGAGAGGGAGATGCAGAATGAGAGAACGAGATGGTTCTACCTGCAGGTGACAGTTACAGTTAAATGACCCCATGATGCAAACAATGTCCCTGAAAATGGGCCCTGCCAGTGGAACAAGCGGCCCAGCGGAAACGACGGCCCCGCTGCGGACAAAGTGAGCTGGAGGAAGACAACTCATTCCATCATTGCTATCAGAAAGCTCTTGGGTTTAGGTATGGTTAGGCTTTTGTTTATGATGAATTATGTATGTATGTTAGATATGGGGTGGTTGTAGTTTTGAAAAATTCACTGTTTTAGTTGTAGTTACTTTTTAGATAGATAGATACATGCACTGTAAAATAATTTTGAAGTTGTAAATAAAACAAGGATTATTGGAGTATCTTTTACAAGAAAATACTATTTGAGTCTTTCTATTACAAAAAAAAAAAAATTTTAATGTCATTTAATTCAATGTGTTACTTGCTGTTTCATTGTAATTATTGAACTTTCCTATCAGTTTCTGAGTGACAATTTTAGGATGGATGGATGGATGGATGGATGATAGATAGATAGATAGATAGATAGATAGATAGATTTGTTTCATTATTTTAAATTTGTATATTTAATTGTGCTTATTCACTTCCAATAATTTAGATTACCTTTGCCATCATCTAACACTTAATATAAATATAACTAAATATAGGTAATCTCATTTGCTAATCTCAAAATGGAAATCCATTTTTAATACTGAATATTTATTTGACTGCAAAATAGCTTGTTGCATTTAAAGGGGTCATATGATGTTGCTAAAAAGAACATTATTTTTTTAGGTAGGTGTGGCTGACTCTTAACTTTTATAAAGAATATCTCTTTGGATTTGAGACTTTAGTCTTTGCAACTTTACAGATCTTTTTTATGCACCAAGAGCTTGTAACACTCCAAAGAGAAAGGAAAAATTGAAATCGCATCATATGACCCCTTTAAAATAGTTGAATCTTAGTTTTAACTTAAATTTTAGACCAAATAATATAAAGTGATTAGTAGTTGACTATTTATGGCAATTAGCCATAAAATGAAAATGCTTTATGACTAATCATGTCAAAATTTGAACATTGTTGTATATGTACATTAGGGGCCAGATTTACTAACAGCTTGTGCCAGCGCAAACCGTTTTTTGGTGTTAAAATAGTACTGTCAGGATTTACTAAAGACACGCAGTGAAGAAATAGCACTGTAAAGGCGTAGACAGTTATTTTTGCACCTGACGTTATTAAATATGCATTTGTAGGAGTTTCCCTTTCAGACGCAAAATTTATGGGAGGAGAGTATTAAAATGAATCACGCAATGCGATTTACTAACGTTTGTCACGTCAAATTACTGGTATTTGCGCCATTATTTAACGGCCCAAAAAAGCATGTCTTAAAGCAGGCGGCAATTTTCGCTGCTCTTGGTAGATTGCGCTGGTCATTAAGGAAATGATTTGGTTGCATCTGTGTTCTTTAATAAGCACAATGACTACGTTTACATGGACATCAGTAATCTAATTATTTACCTTATTCTAAATAAGCCAATATTATGATTATGGTGTTTACATGAGTTGCTTTTAGAATATTCCTTTCATGTTCCCGTTTTACATGTTATAGTACATCGATTAATGTACAAGTTCGATTAATGGCACACGTCATTACGTCCCCACATGACGCCATCCGACGTCCCCTCCGGAATTTCACATGTAAAC
>NW_015628690.1:289288-305183 GCF_001515625.1 Sinocyclocheilus rhinocerous | reverse complement strand
GTTGAAGCTCTTTTATTTGCCGTCAAATGGTTGGGCACTGCCGTGTGTGTATCCTGTCGCAAAATGTGGCGAAAAGTCCTACACGACGGTAATAATGTGATTAAGGTGTTTACATGTCTATTCTGCACTTCAGTAATGCAACTAAAATAGGAATACTCCACATGTCTTAATTCGATTTCTGTTTACTTCGATCATGACTTTAGCCGGATTAAGGCAATCAAAAATCTCTGTTTACATGGTAGATTCTTAATCAGAGTATTGTCTTAATCGTATTAAAATCTGAGAATTGTTGTCCATGTAAACGTACTCATTGTTAGTAAGTCACCCGCAGAATTTTCCCCTCCCATCGGCACTTTTATGGAATTGCGCTCTAACGTTAATTTGCCCTGTTTAGTAAATCTGACCCTAAATCTGTATCCTTACTGATGTGTTTAATAAAGCTATACCCAATATGGACTTTTTTTGTAAATGTGCATTTGTTGAAGATTGCTTATATTAAAGCAAGTTCGTACAATATAATGTGCATTTTCTCATGTCGGGATTTGGTCTTGTGTGTGTGTTTTCCATTACTCTGTGTAAGGTGTGCAGAAGAAAGTGGAATGTCTTTGAAAGTTTGATGAAGGTCTGGGTGCCCAAGTGTAGATACCCTGGATAAAACCTGCCCAGCATGCTGAATATTGCATACAAGATCCTTTTAAAAGCACAAATCCAACTAGTCATTAACCAGAGAGGCAAAACAGGGCAGAGCCGGGCCAAGGATGATGCTTTGGGCCTTCAGTGCGCATGTACGTGTGCGTCTGCATATAAAAGCAACAGACAGCGAGACAGAGATTGTGTTTCCACATGCATTTGCGAGAGTGCGGTGTGAGCGTGCATTAATGTACTTCCTTTGTCATCTTTATCTCCGTGTTTTCCATGTTTGCTGGTTCATCATCCTCTGTGATTTTGTGCCTTTTTGATGATGTGTTTTTAAATTTGTAGTCTGTTTCTACACGTATGGCTCTCCAAGGAACGGCCAAGGGAAGGCAGGTTGTCTTATAAATATGGATTGTGTCGGCTGCAGTGTTTTTCCCCCCTCAGATTCCTGTTCTGATAGCGTAACATATGACCACTTGAAAAGCCTCTGCCTGCTATAAATCTATCCTAGCCTTTGGCCCTGACGGGAAGGGGAAATTAATTAATATTAATATTTATGGCAGAGTGACAGTTACTTCCTCCCTGCGAGAATTCCGATCCGCGGACGAAGCCCAAGCGGTAGAGACCGCTGTTCATTTGTCTCTGCCCGGGACTTTTTGCTCTGTCAGGGAAAGTACTTAGCAAACAGAGCAGGACATCATTATGGTGTGGACCGTGTTTCAACCCCCACCTCCTCTTCCCCCCGATCTCGCTTGGATCCCAATCTGTTTTGGCAGCTCCCTGCAACCGGACTGGAGCTGATCTGTCAATGTGTTTATCTCCGCTTGACCCTGCCTCTCCAGAAGATATTTGTCCTACGCTGCTCACACCTTCCCTTGACCTTGGCTGCCGGGACCATTAATTACATGGCCCGTGCCGCAATCAACGTTCGCATCAGCACTTAGACAGAGCACACACGCACGCCGAGATAAACAGAGCCATTCAGTTCGCTCTCCTAGCTGGGTCAAATGCCCATTTAAAACACCTGAAGCAGCTCATTACCTACAGAGTGCAGTGCTTTGGGTGGGCATAGATAGTCGCCACTTAACCCATTATGAATTGTTTTCAAATTATCTAAACATTTATTATGGTGCTAAGTAGCCTGTGAAGACAAATACATCGTATTGAAGCATTTATGGTGGTGTTCTTACAAAATGTATTTGCAGTTATTTGCAGTTAGCAGTTGGCCTAATTGATAGAGAGTTGGACTTGTAACCCAAAGGTTGTGGGTTCGAGTCTCAGGTCCGGCAGGGATTGTAGTTGGGGGGAGTGAATGTACAGCGCTCTCTCCCAGCCTATATACTACGACTGATATGCGAGTGATTTACTCGCAATGTAGAGGGTTGCCAAAGGTTGCGGGTTCGAGTCTCGTACCGGCAGGGATTGTAGTTGGGGGGAGTGAATGTACAGCGCTCTCTCCCAGCCTATATACTACGACTGAGGTGAAGCCCTTGAGCAAGGCACCGCACCCCCAACTGCTCCCCGGGCGCCGCAGCAATATGGCTGCCCACCGCTCCGGGTGTGTGTTCACGGTGTGTGTGTGTGCACTTGGATGGGTTAAGTGCAGAGCACAAATTCCGACTATACTTGGCCACACGTCACTTCACTTTCACTTTGACTTTATATACCATATGATGTTATTCTATTTTGCTATGTTGTTTATAGATATATTTGTGCAGCTATTAATGTGCGTATATATGCTGTTTTCAGTTTCAAGGAATTTGAATCTGACTGTTTGTTTTTGTAATGTTACTTTAACTGTTTTAAGTGTTTTTTTTTGTTTTTTTTTTTAGTTGAGTGTTTCAGAATGTTTCAAGCACTAATATTAGACCCGTTTAGATGATTTAATTATCTTTTAATATCAGTCTTTTAATCCTTTGCTTCCAAGTTTCAAATAATAATGGAATAAAATATTTAAAAATTGTAAAAAGTACCAGTTTAATTCACTTTAAATAAAAATTGGAAGTAACAAAAAAATAACTGTTTATAGTATTGTTTATATGTGGGTCAAAGGCGTTAAGATGTCCGCATCAAAATAAATTTACAAAAGTGATTTTATGTCCATAAAAAGCACATTAAATGCAAGTAAAGTGTCTACTTTTAAGGTTTCAAAAAGTTTTGGGAGAATAAAATATCAAAATTTGGTTTAAATAATGTTACATTGTCATTCAGTGTAACCAATATTTATGTAAAAATTCAGACAACATACTTAATCTGACATGTACATATTAAAATATATAAAAGAATAAGGGAGCATATTAAATTTTATTGTTTTAAATGAGTAAAAAATTCTTACTGGCCAATGGGCAAAACCTAGGATAGTGGCACATTTTAAAAATGTAAAATTGCAACTAATTAGTATTTGGGTTGAAAGTAATTAGTCTTTTAATATGTCATAAATTGAGTTTTGTTGTAAATATGCCTGACAAGTTTGTTACACTGAATGACATTTTAGTGGGTGTCTTCTGTAAATCAGGGAAAAATGTATGATATTTATTTTTTGCTCGGAAAAACAAAAACAATTAAATTAAACCGAAAACTTGTTACATTTTTTTGGGAAAAACAACATTTTAAAGCAGTATTACACTTTTATTGTTTTTATGCTTAAACCCTTTTTCGTCTTTGACCCATGTACCATTACTCATGCCGTAATATGAAATTTGTCATTCTGCCAGCACTACTGTACCCTTATGACAGACAATCCCCTTGGAACAAACTAGGTTAAGCGCCTTGCTCAAGGGCACCGGGGTGGTAGATTCATGGATCAACCTGTCTGGCCTTTGAACCTACAGCCCTTCAGATTACAAGCCCAGATGTTTCACACCACATCTATTAAATTATCAACACTTTTAACTTTTGGACCGGAGGGATCCAGAATGGCATTGTGACTTGTTGGCTGTTTGTGAGGAGCTGGCTGTTTGTTTGTCAGATCATTATTTTTATTTTATTTTATTTTATTTTATTTTATTTTATTTTATTTTATTTTATTTTATTTTATTTTATTTTATTTTATTTTATTTTATTTTATTTTATTTTATTTTATTTTATTTTATTTTATTTTATTTTTTTATTTGTATAAAGGGGGTTGGAATTGTCACATCATATCTTGCCTATTCACATTTTAGGTTTTCCTCTCCTCCAAAATCCCAATTTAATCCCTGCTTTTGGGCACACTAGTTTCAACATTAACATAAAAGGTTTATCTGGTGCAATACAAAAGGCGTTAACAAGTGTTACGTACATCCATGACTTTGTTACTTTGTTATTCATGACACTTTGAGTGAGTGAAAGAGTCTGCGGTGCTGAGTGGCAGGCTAACATTATTTGATCGGCACGATGGGGAAAAGAAACAGCGAATTAATAATTTGTCCCTTTGATGCATCACAGAACTTGCAATGTCAGAATGTCATTCTTATTCCTTATTTCTTTTCATATAATTGCGAATGCATTGGCGCTCGCATTAAATTGTATTTTTATGTGACACTGGGACAGTTGCTTTATCGTAATGCACGATTCCTCAAACGTTTTTATCCTTCAAGCTTCAAAAGTGAGCTTGATCAAAATCTACAGTTAACTGAAGCATCAAATAGAAATATAAACAGTGGCCTGTCATTCAATTTCCATTGGAAATGCAACGTGAGGGAAAAAACGTGGTCTGGTGCTTAATGTTCTGATGACAGGAAGCAAAGTAAATAGCTAGAATGGTTTTTCATCACGGGTTTTTATCTCTTTTCTCTCTGTCCTTACCTCCGGGCTTCAGATCGGATGTACAGACCACATGGTAGCATCAGAACTCTTAAAATAAGTCATAAAATACAAATGAAGCATGGTGCACTTTACCAGCTTGCATTTTTGTTTGCTTTTTTGGTAATAATGTGAGAGATCATAACCGTAGATACAATAACCATTATGGAGATAATCATTTCTCTCACATCATAGACCACATCATGCATTTTCTTCATGCATCTAGTGTATAATTTCACAGAAATTTAGTAATAGTCAATTTACTGTGTGAGTTTTTGAACGCTAAAAGCCTGTGTGGATTGGATGGTGATTATTGTGATAGCCATCATTTTCCCAACAATGTTCTATCAGTGCGTTTGTGTGACAGAGCCATTAATGGAAACCTGTTTACTTTAAACTGAGGTGAAGGCAGGAGACCGCTTTCAGATAAATAGCTTGTTATCACTCTCTCACTCCACACTGGCTCACTCTCTATCGTTTCCTCTCCCTCCCTTCGCTTCCCGCCTGTTCTACCTGCATCTGTATGGACACGGAGTCTTGAGGAAAGATTGGTGATACTGTAGGCAGGCACTTAGCAGGAGGCTGGTGGCTGTTAATTTAAGAATGAGGGCCATTTGCTAATGTCGAGCCCCCCTCTGCGCGTATAGTCACATAACAGGGTTCAAACTCTTAGACGGATAGATGCTGAGAGCAATCTAGAGAGCAGAGATTGTGCAATCAGTGCATCAATATAACAGCGTCCTTCCCTCCTCAGTGACTGCAGCAGATGGGACTAAAATGAGTCTTGCGCTGAAAAGGTGAAGGATTGAGTTCCAAAAAGGCAACAAGTTACATATTGACTAGGCGATGTAATCAAAGTTGATTAGTTCTGCTACTAGGTGTTTGAAATTTATATATGTATATATATATGTATGTATGTTCAAAGGTTGGGGGAAAGAAAGTTTTTTTTTTTTTTAAAGAATTCATATTTTTATTCAGCAAGGATGCATTAAACTGATCAAAAGTGACAGTGTAGACTTTTACATTGTTACAAAAATCTATTTCAAATAAATACAGTCTTTTAAACTTTCTATTCAAAGAATCCCGAAACAAATTACATTTTAAAATCTGTTAAAATAGTAATATCAAAATTACTGTTTTTACTCTGTTTTTATAAATTAATGCTGCATTGGTGATCATAAGAGACTTCTTTTAAAAACAAAAATGATATACAATAAACTATAGTATATACAATAATAATAATAACTATTATTATTATTATTATTATTATTTTTTTTTATTGTTATTGTAGTAATGAGAAATCCTTCATAGAGGTGGAAAAAAATATATATTTAAAAAAAATATATATTTTGTTAGATTAAAGCATTATTTTACACATTCCAACCATCAAGGTTGCAGTGAAAAGTTGCTACTTCTTTGCAGTACCTCAAACTTTGAGTAGCTTTGAAGAAAAAAAAATGCAAGAAAATAATCAAGGATTTTTGTCAGAAATTCTAAGAGTTTGAAAAAAAAAAAAAACATTCACTGGCAATTTCCCAAACAATGATTTTTGGTTTTGCATTGTAAATAGACAAAACTAATTTTGCTAAAAAGGAATATTGTTTGCATGCAGCATTTTCTTTTTATAAGAAAAATGCTTTTCATTTTCCCTTGTACAGCTGTATATAGTCACATTTTGTAGATAAAGGATGTGACTCTGATTCATCTTAACCTGCTCTCCCTGTATTTATTCATTTATGGACTTGGAATGTTCTTGAGGAAAGATTGTTGGCAGGCTACTTGTGGGGAAAAAAGAGAGAGAACAGAGACTGGGGCTGCTGGACGCAGAGCATGGAAGAAAGGATGTTATAGTTTAATTTAATTTTTTCCATTTGCTTTAGTCCCCAGAGCTCTGCGGCCATCTTCAAAGCCATTGTTCCCCCTCTGTTTTTCCAGCGAGAGCCATATTCCTCTCGCTGACCCTGGGGAGAGCGCTTCCTGCATTAACTTTACAAACACAGTCGGGGATAGCCGCCAGGGCCACGCGCAAATTGAATTCTTTTTTTATCTCTTTAAAGGCAGGACGGGAGGGAAATAACTAAATAGCCCTGTGTTACGAGCCAGTGTCTGTGGCCGCATTAGTCCTTATAGCTGGAGCAAATTGACTTAAAATGGATCAAGGCCAATTTGGCGAAGGTCACACAGTGGGTCAGGAGCTACACCTGAAGGCACGGATCCACCTGGAATCATCTCTGCCAGTTTTATTATGTTTGAACGCTAAATTGCGTATGCTTTTTTCTCAATGCTCGCACAAAAAGCTACCAAAAGTGTCGCTAGAGGCAAGTTTTAGATACAGTACTGATAACTGGAATGAGCACACTTTAAACTTGAAGAGCGATTTTTGTCATATTTCATTGCCTCTGAAAGCTTGAAGGTTCATCTCAGAGCAGAGGGGTTCGGGTGAGGTTGATTTGAGCATTGTAGCCTGAAGGCAGCGGTGTCAGAATCCATCTCTCCCATCATTTCAGTTCCACGCACAACTATAAAATGCACCTGGGTCAGAATACAAGCACGGAAATGGCTGTCATCTTTCGGAGATGACACCGCTCGACCGTGAATCAATGATTATAACGTATTGCCACGTGTCGGTTTCCTTTAAGATCTTCGCAAGAGTTGGCACATCTTCACAAGAACTGCTTCTAATTGTGCTCTGATGTCTGTGGGAGCGTTTAGGAGATACTGAAGATATCAAGGTCATGTGCAAACCCAAAGGAAGGCGAGATGAGAGTGGCTTGACAGGTGACATGAAGGCCCTGTCCCGGACGTCAACGTGCGTGGCATCATTTTGTCACTGACACGGAGAAGCTTCCCAAAACCCTACTCTCGGCATCCACCATGGTCTTGTCAGCCTGTCTTTCTCCTTGACGTGGCCAAAGCAGCTGCAGGGACGACAGGTGATTAAAGTGTCAACATTCCCGACAGACAGAGACAGTACAGAGATGGCGGCAGGCTCACGTTTGAGTTCCCTCAACCCCTAACTGCATTTGCAGCTGTGGACACACACATACGCATGCATACCTGTTGCATCTCACTTCTACCATAGACTCACTTCTCATAGACTGTTGTCCAAACAGGTTGTATTAGTGTACTAGTAGTAGGTCGAAGAGGTTTTTTTTTGTTAAACGATTATTGTTAGTGAATTAGAAATATACAGCACACCCAGTGAAGTCAGATTCCAGAGTAAGGACTCTTATGAGCCTTTTTTTTAGTGAATCATTTGTAGTAGAAGAGCCGCAAGTCATTCATTTTGTTATGCCTGAGGTGCGTGTAGTAACTGACTGATAGTGACGATGTGTAATACACATTGTGATGGTAGGCTGTTTTATAAAAACAAAAGAAATGAATGAAATGTTACAACTTTTTTTCTTGTTTCACATTTTTTATTATTTTTTTATGAATGTTCCCAGGATTTGGTAGCCAAGCTGTTTTTTCCCCCAAATAATTTGTTTAAAGAATGGTAACACTTTACTGTAAGGTTCCATTAATTAACTTAATTAGCTAACATGACTAACAATGAATCAAAAGTTTGATGTTGGTAAGTTTCTTATTTATTTATTTATTTTTAATGAAAGTCTCTTATGCTCAGTATAGGCTGCATTTATTTAATCAAAAACAAAGATTAGATTAGATTAGATTCAACTTTATTGTCATTATGCAGAGTACAAGTACAGAGCTAATGAAATGCAAAGAACAGTAATATTGTGAAATATTACAATTTAAAATAACTTTTTCATTTTAATGTTTTTTAAAATGTAATGTTTTTCTGTGATGGCAAAGCCAATTACCATAATCATTCTAATATGCTAATTTGGTGTTCAAGAAGCATTTTTCTTCATCGTCTTTATCGTTTTCTTCATCTTTTTTTTTTGTATTGTTCATTTGTAGCATTTATTTGAAATATAAGTCTTTTGTAACACTGTAAATGTCTTCACTGTCACTTTTAATCGGCTGAATGCACCTCGCTAAATAAAAATGAAAATTGATTATTTAAAAAAAAATAATAATTCTTATAAAAAACTTACTCAAGATGTTTGAAAAAAGTATACTAATGAACATTAACTGAAATGAAAAAATGCTTAAAAATGGCTCATTGTTTGTTTATGTTATCTGATGCCTAATGGTAATAAATGGGGACGAGAATTATTAAGAGCAATCTGAATCTGATTCATTAACTTCCTTATGATTCCTATCTCTGATAGCTTTTAGATGGATGGCAAGGCCGGTCACTGGCGAATTGAGAAAGCTGCCAAACAACTCGCTGCCTTGGGGAACTCCACTGCACCCACTAGCCTTATTAAAGTGTCCATAGCCTCGGGGCCACATCTCTATATGTCACCGCAAGATATTTGGGTTGTGCGCTGTAGATTCAACTCGTCAATTTTCAGCAACATATTACATGAAGTTGCCTTTGGAAATGGCAAAGGTTGGGAAGTGTCCAGGGGAGTATGTCAGGCTATCACAGACACGATGTCCTGCGCCTTGAGACATCTTTTCACCAAAGTCATTACAAGCCTATGCTTGTTCTCAGAACCTCAGAAGACATTTTCTGGAATTGTATTTTTATATTATTTTGACGCTGATTACCCCACACAAGTGTTTTGCTTCTTTTCTTCTTTTCAGACTCATTACATAACTAATACATTGCAATGCCACAAAATAATAATATGATGACCAAAGCCAGATAATTCATACGCATCCTATTACGCTCTGCTCGAGCGGCCATCGGCGCTCATTCATTCAGATGTACACTGGCTTTGTTTTCAGACGAGAGGCTGCACAACCTTCTTATCAGACCTCCATCTTGAAATCATCTTGCGCAATAAAGGAAATAGAACACAATGTCTTTCACTTTGAAATGTTCACTAGCTTTCATTTGTTTACCATTGGTGTGCATAAGAAAGGAGGACGGATGCAAGAGCATCGTTGTTTCTTGTTGTACTTTTCTTTCTGTTTTGCGCTTGTTTTTCATGGTCAAGATAAATTGATTTTGACCATAAATCGCTTTTTTTAGGGCAATTGTTTTCTTTTGGGGGGGCAAGATTGTGGAAAAAAATGTCTGCCAACCCACCTTTATAGCACACTATTAGGCTAATATTTAAAAAAATACATATTATTATATTATAATTATAGCCATTTTACTTTATTATTATTATTATTATTATTATTTATGTTTTTTCCACACCTCAAATATGTTAAGAAGTACAGCTTTTTTAAACGTAGAATATAAAATATTTCTTGAGCACCACATCAGCATATTAGAATGATTTCTGACGTTCTCTTTGAAACACGCTGATCATGCAGGTGAGACCCAAATTGGCTCCAGATTTGCCCTCTGGCCATATCTGCCACGGGTCTCGAGGAATGAGAAGTGAATTGATAAGCTGTTTTAATCCCATGCTGCATTAAAATCGGATTTTATGATGAGAGTGAAATTAAGTCCCACAGATGTCTTGTAGTTTGCATCTGCAGCGCAGCAGGAAAATAAGGTAATAATCCCCAAACGGTGTGCATGTATAATGCTACCCACAATTCCCTGCCCTCCAGATCACCAGGATGTCTGAATCATCCATCAAAACATTTGTTTGATTTTGTTATTTTGCACTCCGAGAGAAACAGAGAGCCAAAATCCATCTTTTGACAGGCTGAATGGCTTTTAATTCGATTTCCTCATTGCGAATTGAGTTAGAGAAATAAGAACAGCGCAGGAGGGAAATAAACAGTGGGCGAGGCTTGTAAAAAGAGAGACATCAGATTAACATGCCATTTTCCTGTTTGACTATAAGTATCTGTTTTTTAATACTCAAACATGTTCTCTATTACCTTTTCTCTCACTTCGGAAATTGTTTTGGCATTATGCTGTTGGGGGAAAATGATCATTGATGAAATCCTATTAAAGAGCAGTCATTTGTCGGCCTACTCGCTGTTTGTTTTCAGGTGCTTTGCTGTCAGTTTATAAGAACTATAATGCTTTTCACGATCCATAAGAGAATGACATTATCATCAGGTTTGCGTGAACATTGTATGTATAAAGAATCCCATTTAGTGGTTGTTAGTCATTAAGAATCTTCTGGTGAACTGATTGCCAATCATTTTCACAGTCGGTTTATAATGGATTACATTGGGTTTAGACGGGTGAGCTGGTTTCCAACCTGTAGATTGATTTTTTCTGTGTGTAGAACCACACATGGATTTAGTTTTGACAATGCTGTAACATTATAAAACATGAAACTCCTTATTAATCCTCCCTTGGTAGAGAATTCGGGAGGAATGAAGAGAGCAAATACTAATTAATCTACAAAAAATATGTATGGAAGAGAGATTTGGTTCTTTTCTACCCATATTTCTAAAGAACCACAGAGGATGGTGTAATGGCTGCTGAAAATTCAGCTTTGCCATCACAGGAATAAAATGCATTTTAAAATAGAAAACAAATAAATAAAAATATTGAAATATTTCACAATGTTCCTGTTTTAACTGTATTTTTGATTAGATCAGTGCACCTTTGGTGAGAATAAGAGACTTAAAACATTAAAAAAACATCAAACTTTTGATTGGTGGAGTGTATGCGCATGTATATATGCACACACATACATATATTATTTGTGTGTGTGTGTGTGTGTGTGTAGTTCAACAGGTGTGCTGTGTGTGTGTATATATATATATATGTATGTATATATATATATATATATATATGTATGTATATATATATATACAGTGGGTACGGAAAGTATTCAGACCCCCTTAAATTTTTCACTCACAGATGTCTTGTAGTTTGCATCTGCAGCGCAGCAGGAAAATAAGGTAATAATCCCCAAACGGTGTGCATGTATAATGCTACCCACAATTCCCTGCCCTCCAGATCACCAGGATGTCTGAATCATCCATCAAAACATTTGTTTGATTTTGTTATTTTGCACTCCGAGAGAAACAGAGAGCCAAAATCCATCTTTTGACAGGCTGAATGGCTTTTAATTCGATTTCCTCATTGCGAATTGAGTTAGAGAAATAAGAACAGCGCAGGAGGGAAATAAACAGTGGGCGAGGCTTGTAAAAAGAGAGACATCAGATTAACATGCCATTTTCCTGTTTGACTATAAGTATCTGTTTTTTAATACTCAAACATGTTCTCTATTACCTTTTCTCTCACTTCGGAAATTGTTTTGGCATTATGCTGTTGGGGGAAAATGATCATTGATGAAATCCTATTAAAGAGCAGTCATTTGTCGGCCTACTCGCTGTTTGTTTTCAGGTGCTTTGCTGTCAGTTTATAAGAACTATAATGCTTTTCACGATCCATAAGAGAATGACATTATCATCAGGTTTGCGTGAACATTGTATGTATAAAGAATCCCATTTAGTGGTTGTTAGTCATTAAGAATCTTCTGGTGAACTGATTGCCAATCATTTTCACAGTCGGTTTATAATGGATTACATTGGGTTTAGACGGGTGAGCTGGTTTCCAACCTGTAGATTGATTTTTTCTGTGTGTAGAACCACACATGGATTTAGTTTTGACAATGCTGTAACATTATAAAACATGAAACTCCTTATTAATCCTCCCTTGGTAGAGAATTCGGGAGGAATGAAGAGAGCAAATACTAATTAATCTACAAAAAATATGTATGGAAGAGAGATTTGGTTCTTTTCTACCCATATTTCTAAAGAACCACAGAGGCTGAATAATTGGACACAATGAGCTCTGTATGAACAGATGTGTTCATGTGGCCTCTTTTTTTTTTTTTTTTTCAGTGCCCCGCTTTGGTCTAGACAATGTTCATCTCTCTGAAACCCAGCCATTCATTCACACTGATGGTAAACAAGTCCCTGCTGCAGATGATTGATGTCCAAAATGTCAGTGGAATTTAATGGAGATGGTTTCTCAAACTTGAAAAAAGGCAGAGAAAAGGAAACATTAAGAAGATTACACCAAAGAAAGCTCATGTATCATTTTAGCAAATTTTCCTAAAAGAAGGAAAAAAAAAATAGTGGCCCACTCCATGAATAAATTATTCTCGCTGCCAAATGAAAAATGCAACATTTACAAAGATAATGTAATTAGTTGTCTTGAGATATGGTTTGGTCCTACGAACTTGAATCAAAGCCAAACGGTCTCTCTCTGTCTGTCCTTCTCTTTCTTTCTCCATCTGTCTTATTTCAAACTGAAAAATATATTTTCAAGTAACTCTTCGCTGAAAAAATTTCAGGGTCACAAATGGTCTAATTAATGGCACTTAAAGACCCTATGAAATTGGCATTTGAGGTTTGTGGATATTAGTTCATTTCTATTGTTACAATAGAGCTATTGTACTCCTAAAACGTGACAAACTGATCTTTTAGAGCAACTTGTCAATGTTTTCATTGCCATGAGTTGAAAAACGAATAATTATTAAATTGAATGTAAAATTAAAATACATGAATCAAATAATCATGCACAATTAATCAAAATAAAACTAAAATTGTGATATAAGTTAGTGTGATTATCAAATCAAAGGCTACGATTGAATCAAGTAAGTATATAGAGCAGGGGTGGCGAACTCCAGTCCTGGAGAGCCGCAGTCCTGCAGAGCTCAGCTCCAACCCTAATTAAAACTCACCTGCCTGTAGCTTCCTAGTAACCCTTCAGGCCTTGATTATCTTGTTCAGGTGTGTTTGATTAGGGTTGAAGCAAAACTCTGCAGGGCTGTGGCTCTCCAGGACCGACGTTCGCCACCCCTGATATAGAGTGTTGTGCCGTGTGTTTCAAAGTGAAGAACGGCACAGTTTTGATTGATTATTAATAATATAAAATATTAATGTTAATAATTAAATTATTGAAATATTAACTTCTCAGTTGAAACTTCAAGTAAATATTTTACATGTAAGGGGTTTCAAAAAAGTTTAGGAACCCTAAACCGTAAAATCTTAGGAACCTCTGTTTAGCGGATATATATGCACTTAACATTTGCAGAAAAATTGACTAAAAACTGACTTATTTTGCACTAGATTGTTTGTGCCCCAAAAAATGCTCTCTAGAATTAGAAATTTCCTCCACTGCATCTGACTATAGCAAGTGGCAAATGATGGCTTATTGCTGTGATGAAACCGAAGTCTTTTAGCTGTTCCTGCTCTCGTCAAATGATTTCAAGGTTTTTTTTAAAGATGCTTCACATTCTGACCCCTAAATTTCAAGTTTTGGCCTAAAATCACCAACTGTTTGATAAATACTAAGATAAACACTTGTCTGGAAAGCCTCTACTGATGCAATTATATGTCCCTGCCCAGCCTTTTAGCATGAGTGGAGGTATGTTTCTCGCAGTAATTTGAGGAAGCCAAATGGCGTGTGAGGGGTATAATTTTCCCTCGTTGAGTGGATCATTTTGATTCCTGCACAGATGCATATCCTTCAAGAGGACTTGAATGCCCATGAATATCAAAAATCTCTCTCTCTCTCCAGCCTAAGGAAGTATTGCATATTTATAGCAGCAAGGCTTTCTGTCTGTCCTTGAGAAGAAACAATCAAACATGCACAGTCAACAGCAGCCGATGCCTGTGAGCTCTTGCGATTTTCCTCATTGTTTCCTATGAAGAGAAATGATAAAACGTTTCATCATCTCAGACTGATGAAAGAGCATTGTGTCTGCTGCAGATGCTGTGATCTTGCATACAATTTACCACATGTAAAAATACAGCAGTGAATAGAATATTATCTTGTTGGGATGGTTTTGTTAAAGGGATAAGCTATTCATCCAAAAATGAAACTTCTGTCATCATTAACTCACTCTCATGTCATTCACAACCCATATGACCTTTTTTCACACAAAAGGAGAATTAAAGAACCCTCACAGAGTGGTTTTCTCATACAACAATGGTTGAATGACTGTCTGAAGGTCAAAAAAACAACAACATTAAAGCAACATAAAATTGGTATATATGAATCATGTACTATATACTAAGTCATACAGTAGCTTTGTACAATAGCATGAAGAAAGATTTTCAATAAATTGATTTTTTTTATCTGTTTGTCACCATGTATGAATTTGGATTTTGGAGAATATAGTTCTTATGTTGAATAAGCTGTAAAAATAGTGTTTATGGCACTTTTTAAATTATTTCTGATGATTAACGTGGAACTGTTGTTGTATGGAAAACAACTGTGAATATTCTTCAAAACTGTGTTTCACTAAACAAATAACAGAATATGATTTTGGAATGACTTGATGATTTTTGGTTTTGCAAACGTATTTTTTTGTTGTTGTTGTTGAACTATTGCTTTAATCAAATATTTAAAAAAAAAAGAAAAACACTAAAAGAAAAAAAAATCTGATTATCTGCTGTATTGAGTATCCAGTTTGAAGAGCCAGCTTATGATCCTGTGACGGTGTTCAGAAGTACCCCACAGCAAGCCATGCTTGAATATTAATATGCACATTCAAAATGAAAAGACGTGGATATATTATCTTTGAGGGATTTTTTTTGGTTTTGTTATTTTAGTCCTCATATAATGGTGCTCAAACAAATGGAACGGTGAATAGGCGATGGGCCTAATCGAACATCACAGCTCACAACCCATGAATCTCCTTAGAGAAATTACTGGGAATCTGAGCATAGCCGAGAACAATGTGATTTCAAGGATACATTAACATACTGAATAAGAATAAAGTATTTTTTTTCCTTTTACAAGAATACATTGTACTTTTCCTTGCATGTTTTTGAGGCTTGTGAAAAGCTATATTAGGCATTTGTTTGCCCTTCAATCCAGATTGCTTCTAGCTTTGCTTTTTTCCCTCAGTGTTTGTTTGTTTGTAGAGCTTCTGGCGGGGTGCAATATATGCATCTGCATAGAGCCATTTCCAGATAAGATCACAACAGGAATGCGCGCACGGGCACGGGGCAGAATAACTTGATGGGGTCGGCTCAACCGTGGACGGACTTAGCACCACGATTAACCTTGGAAGGCAAGAACAAAGATGAAATTTAACATCCGACAGGGCCTCGTCCTTTCTGGGGGAAAAAATAAAACATCTGTGTCCTTGGTAAACATTTGTTTTTTCTTTGAGATGAATGGCTGTCCATTCAGACATATTGAGCATTCATTCGTCTGACAGAGAGGTTGGCTTCGACAGTTTCTCACAGGGGTGGGGGTTAAAATAGTCATAGTGTATAATTAACTTGGCTTATTTTGTCAGGGTTTCAAAATAATGAATAGATAAAATGCAGTGGTGGACGAAGTACACAAATCAAGTACTTGAGTAAAAGTACAGATCCGTATAATAAAATATTACTCCAGTAAAAGTAAAAGTACTCAGTTTTCAATTTTACTCGAGTGAAAGTACAAAAGTACTTGATTTTTTATGTACTTAAGTAAAAAGTACCAATAGATGAATGTTTATTTTGCAGTTTTATATAGGCTACTTCAGGGGCGTAGCCATCATTTCAGAAGTGAGGGGGACAGAAATGT
>NW_015628690.1:284793-289114 GCF_001515625.1 Sinocyclocheilus rhinocerous | reverse complement strand
CGCGCGCGCTCACAAGATCTCCCGGTTCTTACTTGTGAATTCAGTTCACTGGAGACTCGCACTAAACGGATCATTTGAATCAGTGAGTTGTCGACTCGAGAACAGCTGCAATCGGTTCATTCTAATTCGTTAATGAATCGTTTGGTGCGATTTGCGAACCGATTTAACGGGTTCATTGAAAAGAATCAGTTCGTTCATGAATCAGACACCGCTTCTGCGTCCCGTAGCACGTGATATATTATAAGGAGTAACGATAAGTTGTATGAAATGTAGTGAAGTAAAAAGTACGATCTTATGCTTTGGAATGTAGTGAAGTAAAAGTAAAAGTTACTCAAAATAAAACTACTCCAGTAAAGTACAGATACTTTAAAAATTTACTTAAGTACAGTAATGAAGTAAAACTACTTCGTTACTGTCCACCACTGATAAAATGGAAAAATGACTTGTATGCGGAATGGATGTCCTGTCATTCTAGCAGAAACGGTGGACTAGAAAAATAGCTTGCAGCTTCAGTTTTATAATCAAGTTGGATGTTGTCGTGTAGCTACCAGCAGCAATTTTCTATATAAAATGTATAGCTAGCTTTGAAATAATGTCAGGTGTCAATCCAAATCATATTTTTATGTATTTGTTGTGAAATTAAAAGGAGTGAGATTGGATGTGACAAAATTGCAAATGTTGCTGTGTTGGTATGCTTTGTTGTTTGGTAATAACGTTTCATTAGATTTCTAATCTTCACATTCAAATATTAGAGTAATGGTGTGTTACACAGCTGGAACTTTATCCAGTTTAAAGCATTAATAAGCCACATCTACACTAATTTCCGGTTTGGTGTCTTTTTTAACAGTTGTCAACTGTTTACACTTGAGCAATAATATGTTCAGATAACCATCAGCTATGTTTATGTGCATCTCAGACACTCTATCTAAAGTGATAAAGGTTTGTTTGCAGGTCTGTTTAACTGGTTAGGTTGGTGTGGATTACTGGTCTTGAACAAACCACCTTGGGTTTGTTTAAGATGTGTGCACGGGCAGCTTACAAATCCTGTTAGGGTTTAGAGACACTTTACATGGTTATTCCAAGGTCAGCTGGTGTTTTTAGCTCATTTACATGGGCATAATGTTGATGAAATAGATTATATCGCAAAAGGAAGCAATTAAATAGCTGCTTCTTGTAATTTGCTTTATTCTTAGTAACTGTCTCAGCTGTCTTCGCTTATTAAGGCTTTAATTCAATACAGGGAGCCAATTAGTCAGACCTTCAAAATTAACCCACAACCTTTCGAGTCTCAAATGGGGTTAAATAAGCAAAACAAACAATACGTTTTGGAGCAGAAAATGTGCAAATCCTGTATTTTCTAAGCAAGGGTGAGCTTACGGCTTCAATGCCTTGTGTAACAGTAACATTGTGGATTGTGAACCACAATATTCATTGGGCTCTGTTTGCTGTCTTAAATCTTGTGCCAATTCTCTGATTCAAAGGATGACCCTCTTGTTATGACCTGGATCTTTAACCGCCCCAGTTTAGAAAAGCTCACCCTGTAAACCACAGAAATATGGCATGGATTTAGCTATCGCAAAATCTGTGTATCCCCAGGCTTTAGTTTAGATCTTCAAGAAATTAATAATAATTAATATTATTAGTATTATTATTGCATGTGTGTGAGTATTGGTATATAATTTACAATATAATATTTGACAGAAAAAAAAAAAAGCACTTTTTTTTTTCTAGTAAAGCATAGAACTACTAGGAAATTGATGCTGGTGTAAGCTAGTCTTTGCATTATGGCACCTAACTAGTAAACTGACCTGAAAAAGTCAGAAAGATAGAGGGAAGTGCAGTGCGCATTAAGTGTTTGGAGCTCCTGTTAATTCTGTGATAGTATTATTTGTTGCAGCGTAGATTTCTTTTGGCTGCTTCTCATGTTAGCTTTGCAGCAAACTACTGGCAGGCTAGCATATGTTTAACTCAAAGCGTATGGCTTTTTCTTCTTTTTGAAACCAAGTACTAGTTCGTTAGATGTCTGCTTAGCTTTAAGTCCCTTTTTAGCACATGCCTTTGGGCCACAAAAAAAAAAAAAAATTCAAACCAGAACTTATGAGTCAGGCATGCTAAGCAAGTACATTATAAATATCACTCCCTTCTCTGAGATGTGTTTGCTTAGTGATTTGCACTTGTACATAATTGGACTCTTGTGGAGATTATTTTATGGAGATTTTGTCTCCATGGGGAACATACTGTGGTATGAGTAATCAGATGTTGGAGATGAGAGAATTTATTGTGCCGATCGCTAATCAGAGCAATGTAGCTGTGGCAACTTGTGACATGTCATTTGTTCATTCTGCATGCACTAGGTTTTTTGGATCTCCTGCCCAAATGCCCCAGCAGTTGGCGTTTACTTCCTGGCCTGAGTGTACACAACCTAGAAACTGTGACCCATTCTCCAACCAGACTGCGGTACCAGATTAGACTGTTTCCTCAATCCGTCTGGCTCCTCTTCCAGGAATAGCTCGGTTAGCATATAGCACAGCAGGTTTGTACCTCCTCTCAGGTACACTCCCCAAGGATGGCATTAACCTCCAGTTCTCCGGTAACAAGCTACTGCTTTTTCAATAATTAGGAGTGTGACATGAAAAACTGCTACATCAGTGTTTTTAATATGTTGTATTATGCATGAGGCTGAAGGAATAATCAAGCATATTCTCTAACAATAAACTTAATTTATGCATTTGGCACTTTTATCCTAAGAGACCTGCAGTGCATTGAATTCACGGAATACATCTTATCTGCTAATTTGTTTGGTTCAATTTTAATACTGTCATGCTAATTTGAGATCTTTCTTCATTCTTCATTCAAAAGTTCATTCTTTTGTTGTCCCTTATTTTTTGTGCCATTTATATTTCTTCTAAGTAATGGGGGGAAAAGATTCTTATCCTGTGCTCATAAAATTCCAGGATATGACATGAACTACGGCTACGTTTTTTTTTAAATAAGAAGAAGAAGAAGAAAAAGAAGAAGAATGAGCTTTCAAAATGTCCCACCTCAACTTCCTGATTCATTTAAAAATATAGGGTGCTGGAGGGGTGATGTAAAACTGGATTAGTAAGTATAGTGAGTTTCCTGTGACTAGTGAGTCTTCCTGTACAACGTGATTACTTTTAACGTCCTGACAACCTATTTAGCCACTTAATAGCAGCTGCATTTTTCAAGACATGTAAAAGCTGAAAAAAATTGGGCATTACTGATGTATTTTATGTTGTGTAAAAAATGTGAAATCACAGACCTAAGTTCAGGCATTTAACCAAAAACCCATTCAAAAAGCCATTGTCCTTGGGATGATGGAACCAGAAGTGCAAAAATGCTCACTCATTTTTAGTTTTTAGGACTCCTGCAGCAATTCCTGCAGCACTCCTGTTTGGCAACACAGGAAAGAAAACTGTGCTTGTCAAGAGATTTCATTGGGCCTGTAAGTAGTAGGGATGGCTCAATACCACTTTTTCAGAACCGATACCGATCCGATACCAAAAATTCTGAGTATCTGCCGATACCGATATCGATCCGATACCAGCACAGTTTTTTTAAATGAGTGTAGAATTTCTATACCTCAATGTGTAGGTCGATCATCACTCTTTTGTATGTTACACACAATCTACTAAATATAGACAGCTTCATTATAAAGAAAAAATAACAACAAAAAAATATAATCAAAATCTATGACAAAAATACTACTATAAACTAGGTTAATTGATAATTCAGTAGCAAAAGTTACTCTAGAAAAATCATGAGTGCACAATAATTTTATAAAATCCTAAACTTTTAGTGAAAAAAAAAAACATTATTTAGTGGGTAACAAATAAAAGTGAAAGTTGTCCTAAAACCAAAACAATACCCGTTCTTGTCTTAGGACAACTTTGATTAACTTTTTTGATCCACTTCAAATGTTGACTACTGTATAAATTAAAAGACATTTCTTTTAAATGTATAGCAGAGTAATGAGGCAGCAACATATGATAGATAAGACGAACAAAAAGGCTATTAATAATCTTTCATTGCGCAAAAGTATTATGATACTAAAGGCTACAAATACAGAGCGGCTCAAAGCGCTTATGCGCATCCCGTGCGTAGAATGACACGCTTGAAGCAACATGGAGTCACAGCGCGCAGCATAGAGAAGTTCAAGCACAAAGTGAAGAGATATTGATGCGTAGTGTATTAAATATGTGCATTAGTTTATTGAGCCTTTTCTTTTAACAGTTTTAAATTTCAGTTACTGTGCTCGTGACGAACAATTCATAGTGCTCTCTACTCCAGTCTTGTGATC
>NW_015628690.1:275762-283603 GCF_001515625.1 Sinocyclocheilus rhinocerous | reverse complement strand
TGTGCGTTAGTTTATTGAGCCTTTTCTTTTAACAGTTTTAAATTTCAGTTACTGTGCGCGTGAAGAACAATTCATAGTGCTCTGTACTCCAGTGTAGTGAACCTCTAACAGACACCCGGTAGAAAGTAACAGGATTTAGAATTAGCACTAAACTCCAGCAAGATAAAGTCCTTCTATGAAAAAACGCTGATGTTTATCTACAGATCAAGTATAATAATAGGAACATTGCATCATCCTAGAGAGAGTTTCGTCGTCTTGACTGTTGTAACTGAAAGCGACACGCAGTTTGAATGCTGAATGGAGAATGACTGACAGCCGCAGCAGAGAGAAGAATTTACGTGATCTTGACTTGAATATTCATCTGTACCTCACATTAAACTATGGAAAAGCTTCAGAACACTTGAAATATAGTGCACGAAAACTTTATGGTGCTTTATAATGTTTTTGTGGCTTTCGTGGGGCTTAATAATAACACGGAATAGTATACGCACTCTATCGGATTTGGATCGGTCTCATCTGACCGATACCCCAATCCAGCAGAAAATGCCAGTATCGGAGCGATACCGATACTGAATATCGGATCGGCGCACCCCTAGTAAGTAGCTTCATGGTTATTGTCTTTTTGTTAAAAGCCTGTAGTGTAACTAACTACTTTTTCAAATGGGTAGCTTGATTGTAGTTTTAATCCATAGCCTGTATTTAAGTGAAACTGTAGCATATGGCACATATGGGACACACTAGATGATTTTCAAATCTTAAGCAAATTTAAATCTGGTGGAGAATAATTACTTAAGGAAAATTTAAAACCAATATTTAACATTATAATCCTCCAAACGCACACTACAGGATTTGGCCAGACCACAAAACCACGCACCTGCCGACTGTTTTATTAATTTCACAGTGAGATCGCACAGAGACTCAATCATGACTTGCGAAGAAAATCACATGGATCACAGCTGGTTCTCCTGGCGCGAGTTTTGTTTTACAGGAAGAAAAATAAAGGAGAGAAAAAAAAAGAATATGGGTGATGTTTCTCAATACTCCACTTTCATGGAATGTGTGTAGCTGCCAAGTTTCAGCTATAAAAGCATGCAACATCCAGTTGCTGAAGCTCGCTCACTCTCATTGGCTATCGTGGGTATCACGTCAGAGGCAGCCCGATTTGTTTGCTTGTTTGTTTGTTTATTTGACAAAAAAAGTAGTGAATACACTCTATTCGTCAAGGATAACACAATAAAGTTTAAAACAAAACTTATTTCCATTGTGGTCCTTGATGTAAAGCACAAACTTCACTCCCGGTAACAGGTACACTGGCACTGCATAATTATCTACTTTTATTTCATTATTAGTTACAGATGAGTCTAACCATGTTTCTGTTAAGCAAAAAATACCCACTTTACAATTCTTAAGTAAGCACCTTATTTCATCGATCTTAGGTAACAAACTCCTTATATTTAAGTGCACAAAATGTAAACCTTTTGTGTTAAAATAGTCCCCAAGCAAATCGGCAGAACCTCTTGATACTGGAAGAGTCTCTTCATCAACTAAGGTCTCATCGTGTTCGGCGCCTTTCTGGTCCACGACACGTCCTCCCCGGCAAACTGTCCTCTCCAAACTAGACCTCGCAGCCGCCTCATCGCCCATCACGACCACACCATTATCCATGAAAAGGTGGGATATATTATTAGCCATGCTGTTAATATTTGTAGCCCTGTCACTGCATGACACTCGTACCTGTACAACAGCGGAATTCCGTTCAGCCAAGTACGATCCAGATTCCAAAGCTCGCCCTTTGTTAAAACCGGGACAAACTTCCCCATTAGGACCTGGGCAAGGGTGAATGTCGCCTGACAATAACAGGCATAGGATAATAATGAATTTTCGGGCGTTGGAGTGGTGTTTTGAGATCGAGGGCCTGGACGAGTGTAAATGTAATAGGGAAAAAATAATATTTCGCCCGTAACCAATAGATATCACGTCACATCTTTCTTCCGAAAAAACATTAAAGTATCGCTCATCATCAGAGAAGGTTTCGCTTGATGGGCACAAATTACAAACAATAATAAACGCCAAAACCGAAAACACAATGCAGTGTCCACCTGGTGCCATGTTACCGGAAGTTTAAGTTTAAGATCAAGAGTTGCAAATGTCAAACATGTTTGATATTTACTAATTGAGTTTGGGGATGCTCTTACTCCAGGAGATCAGGAGATCCAACTCAAAGAGATTGGGAGCAGTTAAACATTTGAGTTGAGTTTTGGACAAAAAGTCATTTTGCGACAAACCTCAAATCAGGCTACCCCCCCAATCACTTAGGGGTGCAAATCGGGCTCCAAATCAGGCTTAAAATCTTCAAGTGTGTGGCCAGCCTAAGGCTACAAGCGACAGTAGCTTTCCCAACACTTATAGAGACACAACACTGAAAGAAATTAGGTTTAGAAGCTTTGTTTATGAAGAACACAGCATTTAAAGGTGCTCTTGATCTCATTCAGTATTCTCCTTGAGATGTCATGATTTCAGCTTATCTTCCCCACAATCTCATTGCTCTCCGATTTGCCATTGCTATGCATGAGTCCCCTTTTCACTGGGGTCCTTCAGGCCACTTTACCTGCAGATAAATGCTGTCCCCCTATCAGTAAAGGGCATTGTCAGGACCTCTGCGTACCGCAGCCAGTGTTGTTAAATTAATGGAGAAGGGGGTGCTTCCTTTGCGCATGCCGGCATACTGTATGTTAAGTCTTTCATGTCTTGAAGCGAATATTTATCTGTGACCTCATCGTTTGTTCAATATTGTCCTGACATTAGGCGCAGAGTTGCTTGACAGCTCCGGATATGCTTTGGCCATAGTGTTGTATTGATAAGGTAATGTTTAATGCAGAATAGAGAGCCTCAGAGAGATCGGACCTGTCAAGTGTCTTTATCTCTTTTTGTAATCATTTTTTGTGTCCACCGTGTATAGAATACCAAAGCAGGATATTAGAATAAACCACATGCAGGCCTAGTTGATAGTGTTCCATGACAATGAACACATACAGGGTGTTAAATAAATACATCTGAGCTGTGGATCGAAAGGGGAATTATTCATTGGATGATGGTGTTTAGCTACAAAGTACAGTTGTTAGTGTGCTTCGTGATATTGATGCTACATGTGTTGTCCTGATATGTTATGGATAAATACTAGGGGTGTTCACTGATATTTTGCAATTAATTTTATGTTTTGTTTTAACGTGTTTCAACATTCAGTTCCTTTTAAAGGATTAGTTCACTTCAGAATGAACATTTCCTGATAATTTACTCACCCGCATGCCATCCAAGATGTTCATGTCTTTCTTTCTTCAGTCGAAAAGAAACTAAGGTTTTTGAGGAAAACATTTCAGGATTTTTCTCCATATAGTGGACTTCAACGGGGACCAACGGGTTGAAGGTAAAATTGCAGTTTCAATGCAGCTTCAAAGAGCTCTACATGATCCCATCCAAGGAATAAGGGTCCTAGTGAAACGATCGGTCATTTTCTTAAAAACATTTTTTAATAAAATAAATAATAATTTATGTACTTTTTTTTTTTTTACCAGAAATGCACAAATTTCCTTTTGACTGAAGAAAGAAAGACATGAACATATTGGATGACATAGTGGTCAGTAAATTCTGGAGTGAATTAATCCTTTAAGGAAATAATGCGTGTAATTATTGAGTTTGGCTATTAGAGTGGGTTAATAAATATTAGGGCTGCACGATAAATCGCATGCGATATTTAACGCGCATCTTGTCAGAAAGCTGGTTCTGTAATCAGCGGTAAATCTCCATCACGTGCATGCTTTCACATTGAGCAGCATTAACTACACAGAGCCGTTGTTCACTGACGAGCTGCGCAAAAAATCGCGCGAATATGAACGTGGTTTTGCGCAGCTTGTTGGTGAACAACGGCTCTGTGTATTTAATGCTGCTCAATGTGAAAGCACGCACATGATGGAGATTTACCGCTGATTACAGAACCGGCTTTCTGACAAGATGCACGTTAAATATCGCATGCGATTTATCGTGCAGCCCTAATAAATATGCATCTCCATATAATGATACTGGACAGAGGTTGATTTATCTTCATGAGCATCAACTATAATTAAATTTTACCATGCAAAGACTTGCACTGCATTCAAGATATACATTTTATCGGTTAATGCATTCCCTCGGAATCAAACCCATGACCTTGTCAGCACCAACTTCCACTTGAGCTACATGAATGCATTAACCATAAACTGATGAATGTATTATCCATAAAGTACAACTTTCTCAATTTCTTGAGAAACGTGCACTTCTACAGACTTTTGTGTGTTTGTGTAAACCTGGGTGACTGTGATTAGTTCTTTCAAATCACTGAACCAGTTCAAATTTCAATTAAAATGTAATAAATGTGTTAAATATCAATGCTTATCATTGTGAATTTGTGTCAACTTTGCCTAAAATACTGACAAATGCATAGGAGACAGTGTACTAATGCTAGTAAATAATTCTTCCAGTTTAACTATATTCTGTATTTAATAGGGCTGTAAATCGAAACATTTAATATAAATAAATTAATAGGCAGAGCAATTAATTGAAAGCACTGCAAAAATCAATATTAGCTGACAAAAGCACACATAAAAATATATTTTAATGATATTATATTGCTGTGTAAGAGAAAAACATTGAATGGACTAAGCTAAATATTACGGAGTTAAATATTGTGCCTACAGCAAACCATTTTGCAAGTGAATCTGTCAATCTATTCCGTTCACGCACGACACTGTCCCACGTTCCAGATGTGCTGTTTTTTTTTTAACAATTAAAACATGATAGATGTGCTGCCAGCAATACTGAGGTCTATTGTTGTTTTGTCTGAATATGAACAGTGTTTTTAAGATGGTGTATCAAATATAATATTTTAAAAATGCAAGACCTATGCTTTTTGTTCCATGTTGCTACACTCCATCCAGCTGTTTCTGAATGCAAGATGTGTTTTTTGGTGAGGAAAGCTGGGTGTAGCAGCATATAGGTCAGGTTTAATGTAATTAAATTTTTTATGATTCATTTTAGATAATTGCATTAAATCAGTGCATTGCATTCGATAACCCTAATATTTAAAGTGTATGGTTGTAATATATTTATGTCTGGTTTATATGGATGCCTACAGATGTGCAAGCTAATTTGCACGCCAGTTCAGGAGTGCATGCATAGGGCACTAATAAGTTAAGGCGTATATTCCTCTTTAAGTGTTTATCTCTGCACATTCAGGAGAAAATGTCCTACAGAACTCAAACAAACATCAGCTGCTTCATTGAAATAATAAATGACCGAATGAGAGCAGATGCACAGGGCCAGAGATGCCCTGCAGGATCTGACACACGTAAAAGAGAAATGGCTTTTTTAAAATGAGTCGCACAGCATTTGCCTTTATTAGATATCATAGTCATCCATTCTCCTGGCACCAGACAGACTCTGCACACACCGAGACCACAGCCATGGCTACGGATGAAGAAGGGAGTGAGATTTAGTCATTCCCTCAGCTCTGTAGGCCTGCCATGCCATGTGTGGCTGGCACTTAGCACCCATGCTGCAATCTCCCAGTGGTCTACTTTACTTTTAGAGAGGAGGTGGTGGAGATCAGTGCAGACACCGCTGCCGTGAGTGCAGCCAGGCTCTCTGAGCTCAGGGCACAGCTTGGGGTAAGATGGCACCAACCTGGTTCAATTCATCATGCGCTCCAATAATGGAGGCAGAACTGGCACTGTTGTGAAATGGAGGCTCTAACTGATGTCAGTGCCAATGGGAGAGCTAACTTATGTGCCACTGATTGGATCTTGTTTAGGAGGTATTACACTACTGCCTGATGATGCTGTAAATCTCCCTGCTGTCTCACACGATAAAGCAGCGACTGACAGTAGAGTCGTTTGTGATGTACTGTGTAGATTTTTGTAATATTTACCAGATCTCTCTATATACTGTGTGTGTATATATCTACAGTGCCCTTCAAAGGTTTGGGGACAGTAAAACACACACACACACACTTACACACACACGCATATTAATTGCATCCAAAATAAAAGTTTTTGTTTACATATATGTATGTGCACTGTGTATATTTATTATGTATATATAAATACACACACATGCATGTATATATTTCAGAAAAATACGTTATTTTTATATATTAAATATATTTATTTATAAATACATGTAAATAAAAACGTAAATATTTGTATGTGTGTGTATTTATATATACATAATAAATATACACAGAACACATATATTATGCAATCAAAAACTTTTACTTTGGATGCGATTAATCGTTTGACAGCACTAATATATATAATTACTAATATATATATATATATATATATATATATATTAAAGAAACAAATACTTTGATTTAAATTGATCAAAAGTGAAAGTAAAGACATTTGTAATAGTAGATTTCCATTTCAAGTAAATGCTGTTCTTTTGAACTTTAATCAAAAAATAGTTTGAAAAAGTTTCTTAGTTTCCACAAAATGATTAAGCAGCACAGCTGTTTTCAACATTGATAATAAGAAGAAATGTGTATTATTATTTTTTTTATTATTATTTCTAATCACCAAATCAGCATATTAAAAATGATTTCTGAAGAAGAATCTGAAGAATCTTGTTACACTGAGTACTGGAGTAATGGCTGCTAAAAATTCAGCTTTGCCATCATAGAAATAAATTACATTTTCAAATGAACTAAAAAAGTTAATAAATTGAAATAATATTTCATAATATTACAGTTTTTTAAATTTACTCTTGTGGAATTCTGGGCTCCTCAGGTTTCAGCCATGTTTGACCAAATCTTAGATTGTCTGATTCGGTCTGATATCCTACAGTGTTAAGACATTCATTTATATTGTCCAAAGATTCCTTTTGTGTTACTCCTGTATAATATTAATGTGTTATTTTTGTGAGTTTGTTCTTTAAGGTTGTTCCGTGCTCCTTGGAGACATTGCTACAATTATTTTATGGATTATTCTCAATTGCTTCTGTCTCTTCATGTAATCTCTGATGGATTTGTTGATAAAGAGATCAGATCTCGGGGTGGTCCATACGTTCTGTTGTCAGACTCCTTGTTCCTATCTCACTGGATTATTGCAATATTTACAGAAGGCATGTTTAGAAATCTAAATTGATATTTCAACCTGGCACTCTAAAGCAGAAGATATGAACAACCATTTTGGAACAAATGTTTTTTTTTTTTTTGAGCCATCTGAAGACTGAAGACACATGTACTATACACACTGTTATATAGTTCTATCCAAACTATATCCAGAATGACCTCGAAAATATTGTAAGCCCTGTCATTTTTACATTATGTGCGCAAGGACACCAGAAACTGTTTACATGGAGAAAATCCACATTCAGGATTTATACGGGTAATGCACAGCTAGAAGTTCATCCACCTAGTAGTACCTCTGCTACAAGCACATTTAGAGCTAAAGTAACATACATTTTTGCACCGAAGAATTAATTTTAGCATTTAGCATAAAAATGCAAGCTGCACATTTTTCTCTTTAAAGCCTCTGCAATTCCTTCCTGCTTATACTTCTATTGTAAGCATTAATGTACAGTAAAATGCAGTTTGCTCTCTTTTTGTCTCAAACTGAGTGAGGAGGTGAAATTGTCTGTGGCAATCGAACAGCACACCACAGATACAAATCAAATAAATGCAGCCTTGGTGAGCATAAGAGACTTCTTTCATAAACATCTAAAATCTTTTTGATCCCATATATTTTTATGTGTTGTAAGGGAAACAGGTCAATTTAGCTCAAAGGGAATCATTTAAGATTTTAAAGGGA
>NW_015628690.1:273468-275700 GCF_001515625.1 Sinocyclocheilus rhinocerous | reverse complement strand
ATATATCAGGTACAGTACATACCAAATTTTCTCAAGGAAAAAAAAAATCTCTCAACTATGCTTTAAAATATACATGAAAGTCAGTTGGTACTACATTACTATAATATTGAAAGTTAAAATTGACTGATTTGTTAAAATTACACTTAGTGAAGTTTTTTAAATAATAAAGTTACAATTACAACATAATATTTCTACTTCAATTCGTTTTTTTTAATGTAAACACAATGAAACTTGATGGATTTATTCAAACAAATTAAACATTGAAGACCTCGTGCTGCCGCTTTTATTGAACTGAGGCGCTACAGCGATCTGTCACTCCACATTAAACAGCGCCAAAATGGCATTTATTGTTTGAATACTGCAATACAATGGACAACATTTGAAATCTGAGACTTTGTTTCATATTAAAAGTACCAACGCACAATGCTTATTGCGATATACTGGATGGGAAGTACCCTTCAATGTTCCGTCCATTAACTGAAAACAGGCTAGAATAATCGATTCTTGGGATTTAAGAATCGATATCGTTCCGTAAAAATGAGAATCGATTAATATCGAGATATCGATATTTTTTACCCAGCCCTACTGTCAGCAGTGCTTAACTTGTTTTTAACCAAGTGCATTAAGGATGTCAGTTGGAGGCTATGCTGTTTTTGTCAAATTAGTTTGCAATATGCATTCACTCCATTAGCATGGCAAACCCCTAAAGCGATTCAAAGAAGGTTGCCCATGATTGCTTCACCCATCTCATTAGCAATCCAAATTATGTTTCTGGCAATGCCAACTGTACGTCTGGTATCATTTCAGTGGACTTAATGTATTAGTCGTTTTATGTGGTACGAACAGACATTTATAAAATGTGTAAATTAGAGTGCCTCAAAGGGATTATTATCTTAAGTGTGGTTTGGAAATGTATGTATTGAAATTGAGCAGACATTACTTTTCATGATGAAAAGTGGTGGGAGCCACTGTTACCTATAATCAGGTCTTTTAATCCTGAAAGAGCAAAGGCTGTTTTTGTAATACACAAAGGCAACCAAAGCATTGTTCAATTAACATGATTTAAGGGTACTACCTTTTCCTTGCTAACAACTGAAACTAGATGCCAATGTGACCCGAGACACTTTTATATGTTTGAAAATCAGGGGACATTTATTTTCTCAAGCACTGGAAAACTGTACAAAGCACACAGTTCAGATGCTGTTGTGAGCCATTCATTTGTACAAAAGGATACAAAGAAGTGAAGTGCATTGCTAACTGTTACCATGGCTTTAGGTTTTTTTTTTTTTTTTACTGAAGAGCACAGTGGCTCCAGTGCCTTACACAAAGAACATTCCAGCAGTGTCTATT
This sequence comes from Sinocyclocheilus rhinocerous, assembly GCF_001515625.1. Lineage (NCBI taxonomy): Eukaryota > Metazoa > Chordata > Actinopteri > Cypriniformes > Cyprinidae > Sinocyclocheilus > Sinocyclocheilus rhinocerous. The sequence continues at coordinate 274,350 of NW_015628690.1, read as the reverse complement.
TTAATGTAACACAATAGCAAATGGAGGCCAAACCCAGGAGGAGGTTGTAGATTTGTGTTGTCCGTCAATAGCATGAACTGTCCAAGTCCAAAAAACAAACCAATATAAGAAAATTAGGCAGAGTTTTGGCCAGAAGCATTACAGAGAACCTTGGAGGAATATGGTAACAACTGTGTCCAAACTGAATAATGAAATTATGGAACGGCTTTGCATTTGTTAGGTCTTTTTTTTTTTCTGAAGAGACCCATTCCTTTAGGAAAAAAATGATTTTTAAACAGTTTGTTTAATGCTGCGGGAGCTGTAGGCACTCTGATCTATGGTCTTTCAACCACTCTAATGGTAAACATGTCACCATTTTAGCTATTTTATGCTGTTTAAATGCTAATTCTCATAGTATGTTGGCATTTCTTCATACAAGCAGGCATGTTTTCTTTAGAAAGATAAGAAGCTGTCAGTTCATATTGTAACTAACTTTATATAGTAAAATCATTTAATTTTTATGCGTTTCTTTGCTGAGCTATAAATATCTTATTCTTCCTAGGGTTGTGACGGTGAGGAAATTTTCCCACCGGTTAATCGGCGTGTGACAACACCGGTAATACCGGTATCACCGTGGGGGCGGGGCGTTCCCTCTTTTCTTAGCTTTCCTTCGCTTTTAAATAGCTTGTAAAAGCGGCGTGCGCATTTTACTTTCACTTTGAAATAACCGCAATTCGGCAAAGCAATTGTTCATTTTTAGTTCGTTTGAATTTTCTCTCTTTTCCTTGCTTTCCCTCGCTTTTAAATAGCTTAAAAGTGCCATGCTCATTTTACTTTCACTTTTGAATTAGCGGCAGTTAGGCGTCAATTGCTTGAATGCAACAACAAAATACAACGTCAAAC
>NW_015628690.1:206199-273247 GCF_001515625.1 Sinocyclocheilus rhinocerous | reverse complement strand
CTGGAGAAATGAAATCTGATCTGTGATGCGACTGTCGTTCGGCACGCTGCATTGAGCAGCCGCGTTCAGTTTTTAGTTGTAGTGTCTGTTCTTTTACTGAACTAAATGATTTTTATTTCTATAAAAAATCAAAACGAAGGTGGGGGTCAGTGCCGCGGTGGGCAAGTGACGTAACCGGTGTTGCGGCTTAACACCGGTATCACCATCAACACCGTCTATCGCGGCAAGCCTAATTCTTCCCACACACTAAACTCTATGTATGGAATCAAAATGGAGTTATAATGTGGCTTTTAGTCCATGTTTGTTAGGGCTTAGGCTAATATGCTAGTGCACTCATAAACATTGACAATTCACTTTTAGTGGAGACACATTTAAAGTGCAGTGTTTCTCCATGAAAAGGGTGCAAAAAAAAAGTCCCTTCCACTTGAATCCAACTTTTGAGTTAAACTAAAGTCTATTGTCAATTCCTGATTAAACAGGAAATGTGTAAACACAGGAAAGAAAACTGCATGTCAGTTTCAAGGGGTTTTCAGATTCTCAGAGATTTGCAGCGACAATAACATTTTAATCGCTGTTAGTGTGAATGCCCTTTTGCATTTTGGATATCGCTGATACCTCTTTTCGAGCAGATCTTTTGAGTAATAGTGTAGTCATTGTTGGTTTCGCAAAAATTGCTTGCGCTCATTCATCACCCCCAAAAAACTGCTCGGATTGCATTCTAAAGGCAAGGATCATAAGGCCATATTTGTGGAAGAATGACCTGTCCTCCGGCATTTGGGCCAGTCAGTCGTGACCATTATTGTTTTTAATGAAATCTTCCCTCCACCAGTGCCTGACTTTTTATTGCATTATTGCCTCTCTCAATTCTTTTTCCTGCCTTCCCCAGGCTGAGCTGGCATTTTCCTCTCTCTTTAATATCCACAATTATTTCAACATTAGACGAGACGTTACTTTGTGCTGTCTCAACAGACCATCCATCTTCGCATCTGCTTCCTTTGTTCTTGGAAGAGCAACAGAACCTTCCAGAGAAGTAAAGAGGAAAATTATTTTTCCCCTCTGAAGCGTAGAGACCGTACAACACATAGAAAAGGCAGTTTTGTAACTTATGCTCCTCTAGGAGGCGCTCTAAACGATTAAGAATTTGAAGAATTTTATCATTTAAGAATTAGATTCCTTTTGTTTTAATGAGTTGAATTGACCGTGATCCATAGAAAGCTGAATTGGAATTTGAATCAGAATTTTAAAAGTGGATTTTTCTAAATTACAATTATTCTGGGAAATTAACTGTTCTTCCACCCTAGTCCATAAATGTACTTAATATGAATAAGTAGGCCTAGATGTACAGTAAATTAAGTGCTATTTTATACGTTACATTTAAGAGTTTTTAAAATTCTTTAAAAGAAAATGGTCATCATTGTTATTTAATTGATATTTATATACTATTATAGTATTCATTACTATTTTGAATTATCTTATTTTTGCATTTTCAGTTTTAATTATTTTAAATTTGTCATTTTGTTATGTACAGTTGTCTTTTTTTAGTTTAATTGCAAAGGCAACATTGTATTTTTTTTTATTAATAGTTTTCATCTAGTAGTTCTTTTTTATTCTATTTCAGCTTCATTTCAATTAATGAAAACTTTTTTTTAAGTTTTAGTTTTAGTTAACACTAACCTGTATGACTTTTTTTCTTCTGTGCAACAAAAGAGAGATTTTTATTTTTTCCCCCCTTCTCTATACAATTCAAGTTGGTGAGGCTTAATGTTGTTCGAATTGAAATTAATTGTTTATTACCCCACTCCAAATTTAGGATAGAATTGCAATTTAAAAAGCATTCTTAATTCTTGTAAAACATATGATCTAATAATGAAACACAGCTATTTGTGAATGGCAGTCAGTGAAGAAAGATGCGTTTTGCTAAATGGTGCAGTTACAGCATTTACAGTGCCAGCAAACTAGACTGTGCTAATTTGTGAAACCTTGAACCCTTACCCTATGTCCTTCTGACAGCACCAGGTATCCCAAAATCTTTGAAGTTACTGTTAAGAGTAAATGTCATCCCACACATTTTTGTGTGAAGTTAAATCATCCTGCATATTGAACTGAATCAAAACGCCCACTGTTTTTTCTTATGATCGTTTCTTTCTTTCTTTCTTTCTTTCTTTCTTCTTTGTGTATGTCTACTCTCATACCTTCTCTCTCCCACACATGCCATTCACCACTAACAATAATACAAGTAAATGAAGCTTGTGGCTATGGAGATGGACAGTTCTCATGAGCCTCAGTGCTGAAGGCTGGTGACTTCATCAGAGAGAGTAAACACTCATTGGCTGTTGACAAGTGAGAGCCCTAGATATTTTACTCAGTCATCTTCTTGTGAAGAACATTCTCACTCATGCAGAACAATACCTGAGGTGATTTCCTCATTATTTGGCTGAAAAAAACCCTCTTTATAAAGTTCCTTCACCTTTTAAACCCCAAATTGAGAATCGACTGCCACTTTAATAAGCATATACACACTTTCTTTCGGTGCTTTTCTTTTCTATTGCACATGTTATTGTTCAATTTATCCTTGAATATTCACTTACCTTCTTTTATTGCTGTTTCTCGTGCTCTGAGCAAACTCAAAACTCACTGTCTGCTCTTCTTCTAAGTTTTACATGGCCTGTCAGTGTTGCCAATCCAGGAGGCAGCGTTGATCTTGTTCCAACACCTTCAAGCTCCGAGATCAGTCAGTCCATTTCCACATCCCTCTCCATATTAGCCTCATTAACCACATTAGCATTCCTTCTGCTGCAAATGAGAGCGTGGTATGAGGCAAACGTGTTTATAAAACACCAGCTCCGCTGTGAATGAACTTAATGACATGGTTTTCTTCTAGAAGAAGTGTGGGTGCTTTCTTGATGCCCACGGCCCTGTCATATCGCTCGCTCTCCACGCATTGTTTTTGGCACCCATTTCTCTGCTCAGCGCTCATCATCTGTTTGCCACTCAGTTTGGCATTGGGGCTTCTAAAAAGGCAGCGGAAAGGAAGGAGTGCAGATGGCCGGGACACATGGTAAACGAGGCTACAGAGACGCAGCGTTAGCTGCAGCGAACGATTAATGAGAAAACATACCCATACTCTCTAGCTAGACTCTCTTTCATGTCTCTCTCTTTCTTTTGGTCCCTCTCACTTCTCTCCTTTTGGCTATGCAATTTCGATGCAAAAAAAAAAAAAAAGGTCTGCCGACAAGAGAAGGGCAGATTTCCTCTTGCGTTTGCAATCCTGGCCTGACTCTCCGTATTTCTCACCAACGTCTCCTTGATCAGCACTTTTCATCTTTATTCACTTCATTAGAGTCGTCTTTTCCCCTAGGACACTGTCTCTCTCTTTTTGAGAAGCTTTTCCGATAGCTCTAAGTTCCTTAATTAACCAGGCAATTAATACAGAGGAGAGAGGCCTTGATGGGAGAAAACCAGTGACAGTGATCGGGAAACAGGCCAGGAAAACCGCTTGTTATGCGGTCTGTGCAGGATGGTAATTGCATGCACAATTAGCTTTTTCACACCACGTGTGTGTTGTCTGTGTGTACAGAAGAATTTCTTTTTTTGTATCTAAAATGGTTTGATGTGGAGATCTCATTTTATTTTTTGATTTATATTGAATCTGCACACCCGATAAATTACTTGCTCCTCTAGGAATTAGTATGGGTCTTTCTGTACACAGTATTCACTCTCATCCATCCATCCATCCATCCAGCCATCATTTTTTGTACCATATTGCACTCTTAAATAATAATCGCTTTTATAAGTAACTGCATTTTAATTACTTTAAATTATGAGCAGCTTTTTGAAAGTGGCTTCTTCGACACTGCCACAAATACATTGTGTTGCATCGCTCCGCTCCAGTAATTACAAAACGTATCTATATATCACCTGAGGCAATATAAATGATCATAAGTATAAAATACATTTCATAAATAGATAAGTCGTTAGATGAGTTGATCTGAATAATATGCCCGTGGCAACAGAATTGCATCCCATGCTCATTGGTTTTATTCATAATGGGAACATTAAGGCTAAATGTCTTCTCTAGTGAAAAACTCGTTAACCCCCCGTCGACGTGAGCATCTTTCTGTGGCAAATACGAAATGCTCTGAAGCCGGACTGGGAAAAGAGCTGTTATTAAAGCTTGGTGTTGTCAAAGCTGGTTGTGGTTAAAGATTTAAAAGGGTCTTTGAAAGTGAAAATCTCTCCTCCTCCAACCCGTAAAATGGGTCATTGCAATGCAGCTCTCACTTGTCGTGATGACGCATTCCTGCGTTCCTTCCGACAACACCCCGAGATTGATATCTCTCGACCTTGCCGTGTTAGTGCTGCGCCAGGAGCTGGTTGCTGTTTTTAGTGTTTTTTCAAATGAATGAGGGTGGAGGAGGGAGGGGTATGGCAATGCTTGACACCCAGTTCCCCGGCCTCCTAATTAGGGAGTAGAGTTCTGATAACCCTGATGGATTAGAGTGGATTGAGGGGAGAGAGAGAGCAGTTGGAAAGAGCCAGTCGCCCAGATTCACATTCAGCACAAGGTCACCTCATAACCCAGCACATGAATGGACAGAGCTGGAGTGAAGGAGACTGGCACAAAACATGGACACACATACACTGAACAAAACTGTGTGTGTGTGTTTTGGTGATGTCAAAAGTCAAATTGCACTTGTAAATGAAGCATAATAGACCTGTCGCTGCCTTTTAAGATGTTAATATTTATGCAATCAATTAAATTCATATTTGTTCTTTATTATTAAATATTTATTTGAATAATTACTTGGAGCGAAAAGTTAAATGAGGCTACATGTCACTGTTTTAATTTAATTTGTTAATGTTTAATTTCAAAGAGGATGTTTAAAAGCGTATTAATAATAGTTTTTGCTGATATCGAGCATCACGCAATTTCACTGGTATCGGCTACTGAACATAGGTTCTTTGTTCTCTCACTCTATACATCTCTTCTGTCTCTTCTCTTGCTTTTCCCCTTGCGGTTGAGAATGACAGTCTTATCTATAAGGATCTGCTACTAAATACAGCCGTGTGGTCCCTCTATGCTGAGTGACTTTAATGTAAACCAATCTTGCTCGGGTCTAGGCCGGAATGGGCTCCATTATCACAATCTTTCCCGACTGAAATGCCCTGAGAGCAGAAAAGCTTAAGAACACAAGTGGTCAGTCAGCGTTTGATAAGGGAGAAGATATTCTGTCAAACGCTTATCAGAATTCCTCCCTGATTCTGTTGACCCAACTCACAAAAGAGTTACAGTGTATAAACAAAACCGTTTGTCAAAATTTTGATTTATAATTCATAGAGCTCCTATCATTTATGCCATTTTGTATAAAAGCCCAGATATCTGCTCAAGAAACCATAACCGTCAGGATGATCTGCTTCTACTAACTGGTTCCCCTTAGTCTCACTCTCGGATGGCACATCACAGACAATCTTGTACGCATATTGCACACAAAATGGCACAACATTTCTCATCATTCTGAGCTTCAGTCTGATTGGCTGGTTTCTGCATGGCTGGCAATCGCAGGTTCTTATTGGTAACAAAAAACACGAGTAGACACGCCCCTTATTGCTGATTGGCTACAAGTTTGTTTTGCTATTCGGCCCGAATCAGTTTTCTAAAGTGTTTTTGAAAAATCACATACCCTGCCTTTAATAGTATCAGGTTGATGCAGTGAACGCTTCTAGAAGAGCTAGTTTCTAAATTTGCTAAAGTTTGTGAGCTGCATTAAGGGTTAGTATAGATTTAAATGTTGTTTTTATTCGTTTATTTTTTTAGTTTTCACTCTAGTTGTTAGTTTTAGTTTAGTTTAGTTTCAGTATTTTTGAGAAATCTAGTTTAACTTTTAGATTTAGTTGTATTTTAGGGCTGTCAAAATATGTTAAGGCTGTCAAAGTTATTGCATCAACAGGTGTGATTTACATTTAACCGCATTAAATGCCTTATCAAAGTACTATTGCTAGTATTATTGCTAACTAGTAGCATTTTTATGTTTAATGCAGATGGCTTGTAATAGTATACCATGTCATCACAAACCAAACCTAAGATTAATTTGTTACTGTTTATGTTTTAGTTGAGTTGATTTTGGAGTCATAGAAATTTATTTAGTTTCAGTTGGCATGTCCAAACTGGTCAGTAATTGGTGCAAGCTGGTCATTAGCTGGTTGACCAGCTTCCGATTTTCAAAAACCAGCTTGAACACCAGCTTGGGCCAGCATGATTCCACCTACCATGCCATGATTGTGAGCACCTTCATTGGTGGGTGGGGGAAACTCTCAGCACTATGGGTTGAACATATAGGAGAGGTTGTCATGGTTCTGTGCGAATGCAGGGAAGAGGCGAGGAAGGTCATTACTAACCAGCTTATCGACCCACCAACTTGCTTGTGCTTCACATACTGTTGGGCTGTTACTCACACTCACATGCATCTGTGCTTATGAAATAGCCTTGTCATAAAGACACGTTTGTTAGGGGGTGTTCTCATTAATTAGACAAAGTGTCCACTGCAAAATCGACATGCTGAATCAAACATAATTACCAGTTATGCTGAAATTTACGAGCTGAAGGTAGCTCACGAATGCTCATCTATACTGAAGAGAAACTTAATTGAAAAAACGAACTGAAGGGCTGCAAACTGAGTTTTTAATTAAACGTAGTCATCCCTTCATGGCTCCACACTGCACCAATGCTTAAGTAAGCATTGCATCACTTAAAAGAAGAGAGCAAGAGTGATACAGGTCGTTCGCATCTCTGTTTTGATGCCGAACTTCTGTGCTGCGCCGTCTGTGACATCGCCACCGCCGCTCTCCCACAGAGGTGAATGTCCCGTGCCTAATTACCACTGCCAGTGAGACTCTGTGGTGGCGCTCCAAGGGGAGGAGAAACAAGCAGTCAGAGGAGAGCAAGAACAATTAAACATGTGCCCCAGGGGTCCTTGCGATTCTCTTTTGAAGTAATTTCTCATTTTCACTCAATTACAGGGCTTGAAATGGAGAATTTGAGCATGAATGTTTGTATGCTTGCATTGCCCATGTGATGAAGAAGCCAAACCGGATGAAAACCTATTGGAGAGCTCCCTTCCAAATAGGCCGCACATGACAACTTCTGCTGTTTCGCAGAATGCTGAGAGAATAGAAAGCAGAAATTAACTGAAAAAGGGATTTGAGACTGAAAAGAGGCAAATCCAATTTGATGGCAATCAAAATACAGAATTTTTGCTAAATTAGATTTCGATTTATCTTTGAGGCATCCTTGTGAACACCAGATGACTAAAAGCGTTTGTTTCTAATTAACGAATCATTCTGGCGGGATTGTTTTTTGGCTTCTTACTAATAAGAGCTTAAAACATCAAATGAAAAGATGTGGCATTTTTGCTCCTTGCAATTCATATCTTTGTGGTACGATTTTATTTATTTATTTATTTAATTTTACGCAGTATGGTGTTACGAATTTATTCTTGTAACCACATCTTATAATTAATCCTTATGCAGACAGACCGTATTCAAAGTAAACTGCTCATCTCATTAACTTGAAATCCCTTCCGAACGGAAATGAGTCTTGTTTGCTAAACTCTGGCACGTCACAGCTCAACGCGCATTTACCACTTAGCTGTCCGTCCCGTTTATGTTAGGCGTTTTATTATTTTTCCGTAGCGGCATTTAGGCGGTGTGAGGGAAGGCTTTTTATTTGCTCTGATTCTGCCTGTAGTGCTGTCAGTAGCGAGCGGTACAGGGGCCTGTGAGCGAGCTGATACATTCAGCGAGTAGACAGACATGTCTGAACCTTTTCTCCTTCGCCTGTCATTGCTGCAGCATGAGCAGTTCATCCTCGCACACACAAACCTCTCCGCACCGGCTCCCTCCAGCTCGCTTCTCATTAACTGGGAATCATTTTTGGGGCTTGAAGACTTCTGCTTTTTTGCATGCTGCCTGTTTTCTACGTACTTCTCTTGGAACTGTATGAAATGACTGCGTGTGGAAATCTGGGCTCAGATATTTTATTATACATTGAACTTTGTTTTAAATTACATCCCCTACCATGCTCCTCACACCTGGTTCAGGGGTTACATATTCATTGTTTCCAGTTCACCGGTCCCCGTTTGCACAGCTTTCCATAACAGCCTTGTAGCTGTGGTTCATATCAGTATTATGACTGCTAGGCATGGATCTGAGCGCGATTTCTCTCCACCTTGGATCCAAGGGTAGTGGGACAAATCACCTGCTGGAAGTGCTATTCCCTCAAAGTTCCAAATCTGTCCCTGCCTACGGCCTGAGATGGGCTCCAGCATCCCCGCAGGACAAGTGCTTTGGAAAATGGATAGATAGATGAATAGACCAAATCTGTATTACTACAATACTCAGTTCTGCAGTGTTTTATACAAAAGAAAATAGGATGTAAATCAGTGAAAAATGAATTTGTTTTTGAAAACAATTTAATGTTTACCATTAGTAAACATAATCCTGGATTTTGTTTGGTTTTTACACTATTTAGGCCCGTACACACCAAGGATGATAAAGTATAATATAACAATAAATATATAGTTTTAAAAGTCATCCTAAATTTAAAAGAATAGTCCACATCACAGTTATATTGATAATTACACAGAGAAACAATATTGTTGGGATCACATTCAAAACATTAATTTTTTCGGCTGATGAAGGATTACATTGACAGCCAATCAGAATTGATCTTGCTTTAAAGAGCTCAAGCATTTAAAGCGGCAGACGACATAACTGCAGTACACTTACAATAAACATAACATTATTGTGCATTGGTGTTGATGCTAATATGCTATAGTTATCTTTATAGTTATTGAGCTTGGTGTAAACAAGCCTTTAGTGATCAATCTTGGGTATTCAAGTTTCAAGATTTCACACTGTACATTTGTGAACCCTGAGTTTATCTTCTTATTTAAAATTTCGAGGTCAGTAGCATTGATTGGATGAGGCAAATATGCAACATGGAACTTGTTTTTATTAACTTTTAATGGCAGTAAAATGAACATAAGCAAAAACAAGTAATGGTATTTTCTCAGACACTGAAGCTAGTGTGTGATAGTTTCAATGACTTTAAAATATTAATATGATATTATTAACTTTTAAGTTAACTTTTAAGTAATTATTGTTTAATAAGGTAAGCAGTGAGGCCGTTTTTAATTGGTTGTTTGTTGCAAAACAACTAGCTTTAGTGTTTTATGGTTTAACAAAAGTAATTCAGTGTTAGCATGGCAAAGGATGGAGTAGGATTTTAAAACTCAGTTCTAAAAGTATAAAAACCTGCCAGTGTTAAAACTCTACCCAGGTTTTACAAAGATCTTGTAATGTAAAAAATCCTGTTTGTTATTATGAATCATAGAGCATACATTCACATTAGCTTGACCTTTAGCTTGATTTGAGCTAATTTTATCAAACCATTTTTTGTCATTTTATTGTTGCTGCCACAATATATTATTAAAACGTAAGCTTGGCAAACAGTTTTGGAGATGTACTGTATGTCTTTCACGTCTAATAAGACCCCGATGAGTGGGGCTACTGAGTGGATTGACTTGCTAGTAGAGATTTTGATAGTAGGTGGGCTTAACAGAAATTGCCTAAATGCTATCCCCCAGTTTTCATATGCGGCCATAGTTTTAATTACATTTACAGCCACGGTTTTAATCACAACTGAGTAGTTAGGTCCGTCACTCAATTTGTTGATCAATCAATGTAGGCATTGATCGACAGGCAGACTAATCGAAGCACAGTGTATGAGACATATTCACTTGCTGTAGCACTGTTCAGAGCCTGCTCCTCTGATTAGTATTCTTCAGTCCCACTGTTATGAAACCGCAAAGCCCGTGAAGCTGGGCAGACTCATGCCTTGCAGGACCTCAATTGTGACCCTGTGAACGCAGAAGGTTTGTTCTGAAGCTTTGTCTGAGAGGAGCTCTGCGGGACTCCTGCTTCCCAATAACCCAATAACGGCCACATCAACACAGGGAACAAAAGTGATAATAGCGAGTACACATTGTGCACTGCTGACTGGAGTCAGGATTTTAGTTTAAACTTTAAAGGGATGAAGGCGGTCAGCCTTAGATGGGATGCATATCAAACAATTCCGATATGGCTCATTTAAATCTGGTCGCTGTACTTTTGATTCTTAGTAGGATAAATATTAATAAAATATTACAAAGAAAGTTTGTGTGTGTATATAGATATGTTTATTTGATGAAAAATACAGAAACCGTAATATGAAATAAATTTACAGTTTAGAAGAACTGTTTTCTATTTCAACATGTTTCAAAATTTCATTTATTCCTGTGATGGTAAATCTGGATTTTCAGCAGCCATTACTCCAGTCTTCAGTGTTACATGATCTTTTTTTAAGATTTATTTTTGGCATTTTTTGCCTTTATGATGATAGGACAGTTTAGTGTTGACAGGAAGCTAAGAGGGAGAGGGAGAGGGGGGGTGGGATCGGGATAGGTTCTCAGACAAATTGGGATGCCCATAGCGCAATAGCGCTGTGTGTGTCACATGATCCTTCAGAAATCATTATAATATGCTAATTTGGTGCTCAAGATTTTTTAAATTATTATTATTATTATAATCAATATTAAAGTTCATTTTTACCCATTTTTTGCGTAATTTCAGAAATTTTAAAAATTGAAAGCAGTTCTTTCAAATTGTAATAATATTTTACAATATTACTTGTTTTATTGTGTTTTTATAAATATAAATGGCAAAAAAATGAGTATAAGAAACATCTTTCCAAACATAATAAATAAATAAATAAATTAATTAATTAATTAAAAATTAAATATCTTTTTGACTGGTAGTGTATTTTTTTTCTTCCGTAGGAGGAACCATCATTTTGCCCCAGTAGTTGCCAGTGTTTTTTTCCCCCACAATTGAAAGGAACATTTTTATCTTTTTATCTTGGCACAGTCTTATCTTCATTTGCCCATTGTATTCATCTTTCATTTTCACAAACATTTTTTTCACTCTTGTCATTCCAGTATTATTTCACAAATTCCATCTTTCTTTCATTCTAGCTGCTAAAAGTCTATTAACACACTGTCTACAGCATGGTAAATTCCTGCTGACATGCCATTTCATAATGGGCTTTTAACATGTGTTATGTGCAGTTTTTTAGAGAATGCTGACGGTCTAACTTGCCCAAAAAAAATCTCCTTGCTCCAGGCAAAATCCTGCAACTCCTTTCCACTCACATACTCTGGTGTCATTGTATTCTCTCACTCTATGTCTGCAGGTGTCACAACAGGGGAAAAATATTCCTCTGACAAGTCGGTGAACAATGGCCTCAGCCGTACCAGTGTCACCTTTTCCCATCTATGATCTAAACATAGCATGAACAGGCACCGCAGATATGCATATTTTGGCACGTCTCGATATATCAGATGGTGCTGATGCCTTCCAAACCTCAGACAGCAAGTCTAAGTATGGTAGCATGATCTCTTCTGTTGTTCTGTCTGTCGTTCTTTTTTTTCTATAGCCAGTGAGTGCAGACTTATTGACCTCTGGGTCATTGTGTTGGCGAGGGTATGAGTGTTTGATCAGATGGATGGAGAGGACTGATGTTCTGACATTCAGGATGTCTCTTTATCCCGCTAGACGCTTACTTGCAATCATGGTCATTACAATTCATACCGTTTCTCTCTCCTTTATGCTGGACTGCCTGGGGCTGCAACTTTGGTCAATCCCTGTACCATTCTTTCAGTTCTCATTTTGGAAATATACTCTGGTTTCTAAAGATCTCTTGTCCAGCTCAATCCAAAACTACAACAATAATAATAATAATAATAATAAAATAAACATTTTAAATTATTTTTTTGTATTTATTTGAAGTAATGTAATTTTAATTCAGTAATTAATGTTTAATGCATTTTAATAAATGTTTAATCCATATTAATTCATATAAAATGTATTATTATTATTTAATTAATTTTAATAATAATTTAAAGTGTATATATGTAATTCCGTACTTTCCTTTGGAATTGATCTTTGACTTTAGCATTGCTAGCATGCTTTTGTTTTAGCTACAGGGATGCTAGCAGGTAAGCAAGCCGAGGTAAAAAACACTTCAGACTCATAGATATTTGTTTATTTCATCAATATATCACGGTCCATTTTAATTAAAGACAAAGTATGTTAATTTGATATGCATATTTTAAAGGTCCATGTCATTAGGAGTATGTTAGCATTTAGATTAGCCTCAAAGCTAACATCCTGAAAGCCACAAAAATCAAGTTTTGATTTCAGGAGTCTTTGAAATGTCAGTACAGTGCTAGGAACATGAGGTTGGCTCTATGTGAAGCGAAAAGCAAGCAGAAAAATATTGAGACAGAATAAGAAGGTTTGAACATATGGGATGAACCCGACAAGGGCCACACAATGGAGTATTTGTTCTTGCGACACTCTCGGAGCCTGAACGTGAACTACAGTCATTATTCAGGATACGTCAATAGTCTTTGATTTCTTTCAAATTTAATAGAGAATCGTGGAGAGTGACTCGAATGAGAACATTAGCCTGGTTCAGGTTCTCTTGTTCTTATTTGCCCAAAGCACAGTCTATAGTTAGCGGGTCAATAGTTAGACAATACCTCTCTCTTTGATGTACCCTGCCAGTTTTGAAGCATGTAGATAGCTTGAGTGCCTGAATATAATGACTAGCATAATGTGCTTGCATAAAAGAACATTTCAGTATTTTGTTCTCTCTCGCTCCCGTTCTCTTTGTACTCTCGCACATGCATACGGATATAAATGTGTGTTTTCAAATACTGTTTCATTATTAAAAGCCCTTGTATGTCTTTTTGATGCATGTTTCTTTCTCGGCGTAGAGGACAAGAGAAAAAGTATGAGTCATGTACGCCTCAGCGCTCAACACGCTTACTTCTTGTGTCGCTGGATTGGTCGCTTTATGTACATTTCACAATCACATATCCAGTTTTATCGGGTCATTGTAGCAACATACTATTGATTATTTTATCAGCACCATCTTAAAACAGTTATTGATGTTGGAAAAATTGCCTCTGGCTTATAATAAAATAATAGCTTTATCTCAAATCAATATTTTAAGTCCATTTTATTTATTTGTTAAGTAGCCATGTAATAAGCGAGGTAATGTACTGCCAGCTGGTCATTATTACCGAATAAACCCCATCAGGATCACTTTGTGTCAGAGTCCTGATTATTCTTGGTTTAAATTGTGATAATGACCCGCTTTGTTGTACATTATGCCCTATGTATTTCCTTTCCCAGGTTTCTACAGCTTAACAATAATAACTGATTTGTGTGTTTTGAAAGAGATGATGAAAAATGTATAGACACGTTCTCTAACGTCTTCAGTTCAGTCCATCAAGACTAATGTATTAATTTACCCTGCAAACAGAACTCTAAGACAGGGACTTCTTTTCTTTCTTTTCTTTTGCTCTGTCATGTGCTCTTGTCTGTCTTTTGCTTCGACAGGCACAGAAAGTTCCTTGAAACCTTTGACCCAACCATACCAGAGAAAGACACTGTGAAACAGACAGTGGTATAACACACCTTTTTGAGGGGACACCAGTGTCAGTCCTGCCTTTGGTGCCCAAGGCAAGATAAGATATAACAAAAAGTGAACTTTTTTTTTTTTTTGGTAGTTCTGTTTTTGAATGTAAAGTAAAAACTTTTTTGTAGTTGTATTTGAGTGTAGAAAAAAATTATCTGCATGCAAGAGTGGGTTTGAATTTTTATATTATATTCAGATATTTTTTTAAATAAATAAATAGAGAAATACTACTACTAATAATAATAATAGTTATTGTTGTTATTATTATTATTATGAAGAAGGTCTTATTGACATCAATGTCTAATTATCTGTGGAAGGTGTAATGATTAAGTGTGGTTGAGTTTTTTTACAATAAAAATGCAACTTAAAATATGTGTATCTATGATAATTCTTTGAAAGTTGCATTTAAATAAACCACTTGACCCAAAAATCTGCATGGGCATGTGTGAGAGAGAAATAAAGAGGATTAGATGTCTGATAGATGGATAAGAACGTACAGAGACAAAATGCAATGGAAGGGAATAAGACACGCACACAAAAAAAGAGAATGATAGCATGAAACACAAGGCAGACTGCTCATAGAGGCTACACTGATAGATTAAAATTTGAAAGATTGTGGATCATGAGACTCGATACAAAATTTCCAAGGGGTCTAAATGAGACTTAGGAGATCCACCTGACCTAAACCCAAACCTAAACCTACCAGACACTCTGGGATTCAAACCCGAATTTTACAGACCCATCCTTGACAAACCTAACCTTAACCAACCCTAAACTTAACAGCCCTGGCCTCAACAGCCCC
Organism: Sinocyclocheilus rhinocerous; assembly: GCF_001515625.1. NCBI lineage: Eukaryota > Metazoa > Chordata > Actinopteri > Cypriniformes > Cyprinidae > Sinocyclocheilus > Sinocyclocheilus rhinocerous. The sequence continues at coordinate 258,863 of NW_015628690.1, read as the reverse complement.
ATGTTTAGCCCTTAATAATAAAATGACTGTGGCCTGCCTTGGTCTTTGTGGGATTTGGGGGAGATCAGCGGTGAGATGGACAGTTGCACAACCCAGTTTGGGACCCTCGGGTCCGAGCCTGGGAAATACTTTTCTTTCCTAACCCAGCCCGAGCCTCTCTCTCTGAACCCTTTCTTCTCCTGACCTCTGGTGGGCTTTCAATAGAACCACACTCTGTGGGCATTTGTAATGTGCTTTTTATTAATAAAAGCACATAAACATACATTTATGATAAATATAAAAATTCACAAATATTAATATATACTTCAGGGGCACTAGATTTCGTGGTTTTCATGGATTGTTTATTATAAAAAACACAAATAGATAAATATGCTATAAACATAAAAAGCATAAAATACATCAGTATAAAACTACAAATATAAATACACATTTTATGGGCACTACAATTCATGTTTTTCATGGATTACCTATAAAACCAGAAAAAGATCAATACAAAAAGCATGGAAAAATGGAAATAAATATACAGAAAAAATATATACACATATCATGCGGCACTAGAGTTGATTTAAGGGTCATAAAGGATTAAAAACATTATTTAGAACTACTTAGAACACATTTGAAGGATGCATAGATTTTTTAATACATGCAGACTAAGGAGCTGCATCATTCAAATTTGAAAAAGCAACGTGCATCGGTTAAAATTTGAAAAAAGCATCATGTGCTCTTTGGTTTTGAATTCTGTGTTGGTTTGAAGTGATTGGAGGATGACGTGCCGATGACGTCATCGATTTGCCTAGATATAGCGAACAAGACGGAGCTTGGATCAGAAGGATTGTTTGACTGCTTGCAGTAACATCTCGGTTGGTGATTCAGTAACACGATTATTGTGACTTTCAAGTTAAACAGAAAAAGAAATTATTCAAGCCTTGCCTGAAGAAGGTACATTGTGTACCGAAACGTCGCGATATAGGCTTGAACACAGAAAAAAATATTATTTTTCCCTGAATTATTATTTTTTCTTTCTTTTCTTTCTTTTCTTTTGCTCTGTCATGTGCTCTTGTCTGTCTTTTGCTTCGACAGGCACATTGAAACCTTTGAAACCTTTGACCCAACCATACCAGAGAAAGACACTGTGAAACAGACAGTGGTATAACACACCTTTTTGAGGGGACACCAGTGTCAGTCCTGCCTTTGGTGCCCAAGGCAAGATAAGATATAACAAAAAGTGAACTTTTTTTTTTTTTTGGTAGTTCTGTTTTTGAATGTAAAGTAAAAACTTTTTTGTAGTTGTATTTGAGTGTAGAAAAAAATTATCTGCATGCAAGAGTGGGTTTGAATTTTTATATTATATTCAGATATTTTTTTAAATAAATAAATAGAGAAATACTACTACTAATAATAATAATAGTTATTGTTGTTATTATTATTATTATGAAGAAGGTCTTATTGACATCAATGTCTAATTATCTGTGGAAGGTGTAATGATTAAGTGTGGTTGAGTTTTTTTACAATAAAAATGCAACTTAAAATATGTGTATCTATGATAATTCTTTGAAAGTTGCATTTAAATAAACCACTTGACCCAAAAATCTGCATGGGCATGTGTGAGAGAGAAATAAAGAGGATTAGATGTCTGATAGATGGATAAGAACGTACAGAGACAAAATGCAATGGAAGGGAATAAGACACGCACACAAAAAAGAGAATGATAGCATGAAACACAAGGCAGACTGCTCATAGCTTGAGGCTACACTCCTCTGCCTCCTACTAACCAGCCCTCATCCAGCTCAGGACTCTGGGGCAGCTGCGATCCGTGCCACATTCAAACACACTCTGGCCTGGGTTGCAGCTTTCTGTTATTCTCTGGGTGGATTAGCGTGGGAGACTAGTAATGTTTGTGTATATGTGTGTGTGTGCGCTTGAGTGTGATCTTGTGCGAGAAAGCAAGTCTGATTCAAGCACAAAATAAGTTTCATATTGCCAAAACTCGCACAAGGAGATTTCTTAGCTTTGTGAATGCAGTGCATCTGAGGAGCGGAGAAGAGGAACATCTTATCTCAGCCTGATAATACTCACTTGAGCATAGAGGGAAACTGGCAGAGAGGCAGTAACGAAGACCACGCTGGTTCTGCTTCAGTCACAGATGCAGAAATATAATCAGGTGGAGGAGAGCTCAGGAGGACACGTGACATGTAAGAATATTAGCTGAGATTCAAACATATCAGGCCATTTGAGGACTTGTGAAGTGGTTTTTGTCCCTTTTGCCAATTATGTATGGAGCAGTGTAGACCTTTTTATAGTCAATAATAATGATTTTACTATAATAGAAGCAATGTTTAATTTTCTTCTTGACACATAACTAATAAACATAATATACATTTTGAAATACAAAATATATTATACAGTATTAGGACTGTTAATTGATTACATTTTTAGTCTAATTAATTACAGTATCTAATGATTAATCAAGTTAATCGCACATCAATTTGGGCTGAGAAATGACACCCCCAAAAATAAAATCTTTAATGTATTAAATGAGAAAAGCACTCAATAGACATTACAAAGTAGCTTTAGAAAGAAATATTTTAATGCAATGGGGCCATAACAGTTTTTCTTTCAGAAGCTGCATCTGAAGTGACATTTACACAGACTATTCAGAGGTGGCATGAATGCATTTACACTGTAATTAGAATTGCATAAATAATCCTACGAGATTAATGGGTTTATAAAATTATAAAATGAAAGGAAATTATACTCTAAATATGAAACTAAAACCGACAGTAGGTGGCTGTCTTTATGAATAGGTCATCATTGGTGTGTTGAAAAATGTGACGGTGTGTTGCTCGGAAAGGCCCAACAGTTCTGCTGTGGCTTTGTTTGGTATTTGAAATATGCAATAGTGACAACGTGTGTTAAACACAATGCCTTGTTTATTGAACATTCGCAATTGCACAGATATTCAGGAAAAAAAACAGCACACTTGTTTGTGTGATATTGCTAGACATAAGACAAAAACCATACAGGGGCATTTTTGCCCTCATATCTTGAATATTAGGGGCATATAACTGCATTCTAATACTGTCGGTTGCATCGCACAGTAAGTCGTCCTACATCATGTTCATTAGCAATTGCATGCAGTGTAAGATGACGTACAGGTCTGGGGTGGGACAGAGTGCGTTAAATGCGTTATGAATTGTAATATGTTATTTTTTCCTTACTTAATCACACAAAATGAATGTGTTAAATCAGCTCTCATTTGCTTTTATTAATTGCTTAACATTACTCTTTGTAAACCTTCATTTAAAAAAATTATAATCTGCACCTCCTCTGAGCTGACTGTTGGCTTACATCACCAAGTTGTCTGATTTTTAAACTCCTCCCCTTAAGGTTGCAGCAAGTGCACTGCAGACAATTGCTTGTCTGAAGCCTGTAATTGTATCATCATGACAGGATTTAAAATAACCATATTCCCCAGACTGTTAAGTGTGTCTCTGTACCCACCTTCCTCTTTTTCTTGCTAGTTTTGAGATGTTTATTTTTAGCACAGCTTGCAACCCTTACAAACACCTGGTCTCCTCAGAATCTCCTGCCAGTGGGATGCGGTCACGACCTTTAAACCCAGGGAGACCTCGCACTCTAGTTCTCCCTTTGAGCACCTGTATATGTGTGTGTGTGTGTGTGTGTGTGCATGTGCTTACTGTGTTAACAAGCAGCTTGCCAGGTGTTTGGAAACAGCGTGCGCTATGAGCCTGTGTGAATTTTGCCAGGTAATTAGGGAATGATTTTTTAAAAATCACTTTTTCTGTTAAACAAGGATGTTTGTGCTGTTTGCTTACTTTGGAGAAGGCTGCATGAACAATTGTGTATGAGTATGTGCACAAATCATCTTGTTAATTAAAGGATCCAGATCATTCCTCTGCTAAATCGAATCAACCCAGAGGTACAGAGCGAGTTCATTTTGGGGTTGATGAGATTTTTCTTTTGTAAGTTCATTTTTATTCAGTTTTTCTACTACAGCCCCTCTGAGGGTGAAAACGTTCTCTGGTTTTCACTATTTGTTTGCTGTTTTTGTTTTTTGGTCAGTCAATCATTCAATGATTCCTAGAAAACAGTATGTAAATACAGTAATAGAATATTAACTATTGCCTTCTAGTTATGTTGCATTGTACACTAACACGACTGACATTTGTGTGTTTTAAAGGTAAAATATATATTTCTCAAAATCAGATGGTTTATTCAGGTTGTACAACTTTTGTCTCATGCAAACCTATTGTGGATTATTTATTTATTTATTGCTTCAGTCCTGGCTCAGCTACTTTGTTGGCCTTCTCATGGTTATTAACTAAGAAGGTCTGTCGTTATTACTGTACATCCTGCATTAATCCATCCATCGCCCTTGTTCCGAGAAACAGAGCAAAATAGGAGACAAGTAGTTTTTTCGAGGCCCTGCTCGTGAAAATGCAAACAATGAGAGCCTGAGGTCACTGCATTTAGCAGATGTTTTGTCGTTGCCCTGGTTTCTGGGAACTGTAGAAAGTCTTTATGTCAATACAGCTGTTCTACTCTGAGACTTTCATTGATGTGTTTACTGCTCAATAGACATGCCAAAAAAAGAGAAGTTGATAGGATATTGTATGTTAAAAGAAGATTAGATCAGCATAAATGCAATATGTGCTCAACAGATCAGCAGATAATATTTAAGGCAAATATGGCTGTATGCATAAGAGCATGTTATTAGCAAACACCCTTCCTGTGCTCTTACATGACACCTACAACCATAATTATAACCATATCTTACTATATACTGTAGCTCACTGTATGTTGTGTGTGCAATAGTATTGTAAGTGTACACAAGCAGTACAAATGGGTTTATTCACAAATTTGTTTTTCTTAGGGCATGGCTTAAAGTCACCATGAAATCAAAACTGACAGTTCTTATTTGTTTATGGAATATTGAAGTGTTGTTTATAAATCATTTTTATGATCTTTGCACATCATAATTGTTATTCAAAACCTTTAACTTACCGTCCCCCTCACAACAACATCTTTCTCTGATAACGTGTGCACTGGCACCAAAGCGGGACAATAATCCCTCTCTTATAGCGACCTGTCATTCACATGAAATTGCAGCAATAGCAAACTGCAATCCCATAAATTCCTGATGAGCGAAATTAAGTCTCACCCTACTTTTTTCATTTAGAAAGCTGTTTCACTTGCTGACGAGCTGCGCAAAAAATCGCGCGAATATGAACGTGGTTTTGCGCAGCTCGTCAGTGAACAACGGCTCTGTGTAGTTAATGCTGCTCAATGTGAAAGCACGCACGTGATGGAGATTTACCGCTGATTACAGAACCGGCTTTCTGACAAGATGCGCGTTAAATATCGCATGCGATTTATCGTGCAGCCCTATCCGAGACCCATGTTTGGGTGCTTCAGCATTAATACACAGCTCATCCCTCAGTTGTTCTCAAGTTCTCAAAGGTTATTGAATGGTTGACTCCAGGCATCAGGTCCAAACTAGTGGCAGTGATCCAGTGATTAATGTAGCGCTGATGGGCTATGATTAGTGACTCTGACAGCCCATGCATCTTGGCTGTGACCATCCCTCCCTCTTTCTCTCTCTCTCTTTCGGTGTAACCTTTCTCTCTCTGCTACTCTTTCTCAGCAGGAAGCATTCCCTACAATTTATAGTCCATCAGGGCTGCTCTATCTCCAGCTTGCTTCCATGAGAGAGAGAGAGAGGGGTGCTAATGGAGCCTCGCTCTTATCACAGCCTGGGAGAGAGGGATGATGTGGAGGGTGAAGACGAACATGAAAGCCCGCATGGAGTTTGCTAAAAAAACACCTGAAGGACTCCAAGATGGTGAGAAATAAGATTCTCTGGTCTGATGAGACCAAGATAGAACTTTTTGGCCTTAATTCTAAGCGGTATGTGTGGAGAAAACCAGGCACCTGTCCAATACAGTCCCAACAGTGAAGCATGGTGGTGGCAGCATCATGCTGTGGGGGTGTTTTTCAGCTGCAGGGACAGGACGACTGGTTGCAATCGAGGGAAAGATGAATGCGGCCAAGTACAGGGATATCCTGGACGAAAACCTTCTCCAGAGTGCTCAGGACCTCAGACTGGAACTAAGGTTTACCTTCCAACAAGACAATGACCCTAAGCACACAGCTAAAATAATGAAGGAGTGGCTTCACAACAACTCTGTTACTGTTCTTGAATGGCCCAGCCAGATCCCTGACTTAAACCCAATTGAGCATCTCTGGAGAGACCTAAAAATGGCTTTCCACCAACGTTTACCATCCAACCTGACAGAACTGGAGTGGATCTGCAAGAGGGAATGGCAGAGGATCCCCAAATCCAGGTGTGAATAACTTGTTGCATCTTTCCCAAAAAGACTCATGGCTGTATTAGATCAAATGGGTGCTTCTACTAAATACTGAGCATTTTTCAGTTTTTCTTTTTTAATAAATTTGCAAAAATGTCAACAATTCTGTGTTTTTCTGTCAATATGGGGTGCTGTGTGTACATTAATGAGGAAAAAAAATTAACTTAAATGATTTTAGCAAATGGCTGCAATATAACAAAGAGTGAAAAATTTAAGGGGGTCTGAATACTTTCCGTACCCACTGTACATTACAATAGTGAAGAATAGATGATTGCGACCTCTGTTTCAATGCTGATTTTTTGAAATGCAGTATAGAAAGACAGATTTTGCTCCTGTTGGCTTTCCATAGTCTGAAACACGTTGCATCCAAACTTGCATACTTCCCTACTATGTAGCAGGCAAAAAAAAGTATGTGAACGTAACAGTATGTGCAAATTCACAATATTCATAAAAAAGTAGGCAAAAAGTAACCAGATGCTATTTCCAGCGAGATTCTGAAGTGTGCATCCACTTTAATAAATATCCCTTGAGGCCATGGGAGAGGATTTGTAAATGGCAGTGTAGTGACGCAACCGATGCTGGTCATTCACATGACAAATATACCACATCCAGATTACATGCATTCTACATGCATTATATAGAGCGTGTTTCTTTTAACATTCACAAAGTAATTACTTGTTCAAAAGAAGTACCTTCTCAGAGATTATGTGATTTTGAAAGCATCCACATATAACAGGTGACAGTTCTATTTAATTGGCTCATAGAATGTTTTAAAAATGTTGTTCAGTAGTTAGGAAGCTTATAAGAAAAGAAAGCTGATGGATAAGGCAACATTTCCAAAGTTTATGGCATCAAGCATTAATAAAAGAGTTTTGCAAAAGAACGGCACATTTTCTGCTTTCTTTCGGGACTTGCATCTGGATGGACCAAAATAAACCGTTTCCTTTATCATCTTCTGGGTTATTGCAGAACAGAGCACTGTGCAGTTTTAAATGAGTGTTCACTTTGTAGCAGAATAAACAACATGAACCAGATTTTTATGTAAAATAGTCCAAAATGTGGTTTGTGAGACTACATCTAATATATATGAAGTTTTTGCAAATTTGCAAAAACAAATAACTGTTTTTATAAATGTTCATAGAACAAGTTTTTTTTATTGTTATCATGTTTTTATTGTGTTTTATTGTGCTAGTTAGCTGTATTTTAGTTATTATTATTTAATCAAAGCAACCCAACTGCAGTTTGATTGATATTAAATGGAATGCAGGATAAAAAAAAAGACTTTTGAACATTTAAAAAAATTGAGTTATCTGTTTTTGCAAATAAACTCTTCATATATAGAGCAGAACTGCAAATCTGATTTTTTATTTTATTTTTTTGGACAAAAATAAGGCATGTGGTAAAAACAGTAAGAAGCCAACTCCAGTTGTTTTCATCATAACATGTTTACAAATTAAATGTATGTTTGTGTGTGTGAAGAAATAATTAATCTGTCCTCTCTGCCACTCTTTCTCAGCAGGGAGCATTCCCTACAATTTATAGTCCATCAGGGCTGCTCTATCTCCAGCTTGCTTCCATGAGAGAGAGAGAGAGGGGTGCTAATGGAGCCTCGCTCTTATCACAGCCTGGGAGAGAGGGATGATGTGGAGGGTGAAGACGAAAGATGAGCACGAGAGAAAGGCGGATGGTGCCACGGCTTGCTGCAGCTTTGCCGATATGAGTGTTTGAATGGAAAAAGCCCTCCAGATGCTGCGGGGGCGGCTCATCGAGCCTCATCTTGGCTCGTGCGCCGAACCGCACGCTTTTAGTCATTCACTCATGGGCTCTCACGGATCGGTGCGCTCATTCACGCACACTCTCGCTACCCCACACGGGTAAAGTTTTGTCACCGCACTTCCACGGTTATCAGCTGTGGACCTTGTGGCTTTGGTATCAGTGTAATGCAGGAGTTGGGAGTTCACACCTGTAATCTGTTTCAAAGCCAATCTTTTAGACTGAGGGAATCCCTATGTAAATAGCGCTCTGTTTACACGGTGTGTCCAAGCCTTTTCCTTTGAAATTACCTCTGTGAAGCGGCCAGGCTGTTTTGGCAATGCAGTCAAAATAGCGAGCGCCCTTCGTAATTTTCCCTTACCCCCTCCTCCTCCTCCTCGTTTTCTTCCGTCATGCCCATCTCCGCGCGGCCCCGCGGCTGTGTGACTAACACAGACAGAGTCTTTTTAAATCAAAATCAAAATAAACTCTCCTCAGAGGAGGGCGAGTGGCCTTTGCCTGTCTGTTTTTATTAGTTAGAGCTTGACTGTGCTTTCCTGCGTGTGCAGGCTGCGGAGAGATTTTGCCCCTTTATTCACATGGTGTATCGAGGAAGATGTCATGAAGTGTGAGGTTATCTAATCCCCGTTGTGCGCGTGGACGCACATCTCTGCATGCTAATGAACTCCGCTATAAGAGCAATAAAAAAGATATTAAAAGTGTATAAAATAAACGCTCAAAGGGAGAAAAGAAGCCGGCATGGCAGATATTACATCTGCTGATGGTTCAACTTTTTTGGAGATCTGATCTGCGTGTTCTGTGTTCTCTTTACACGGGATACTTTGGCAAAAGCACTGATGTGCACCAATTCATAATTTAATAATTTTAAAGAATATTTAAATTTGTTTAAATTCAATATTAATGATGATTATAGAATTTATTATAACTATTTACGTTTAGAATCAATTATTAATATATTTTTTGAAGAAGCATGCATTGGATGAAACATATTTTAGATGAGTACCAAAATTTGCAATGCTAACTTAAAATCACTTTCACCTCAAGCTGGAGGCTTTTTCCTCTTTGCTGTCAATCAAATAAAAAGAAAATATGAGTGAGTAAATATTAAATTAATAAATATTTAAAAACAAATTGATTCATATTTTATTTTTGATAACTTAAATAAAATCATTTGTAAGTCCCTGAATCAAAATCCAATTTGAATTTTGTGATAACTAAACATCCCCACCTGAAAGGGATGTGATCTGATTGTAAACTACATAAAATCCTCTTTCACATCCAGCACTGCCCTCGTCCGGCGGTAGATTTTGGGTCGTACCGTTGGGCATAAGATCAAGCTGTCAGACTCATGTCGGAAATATCCTCTCCTCCTTTTCTCACAGGAAGGGCTTGTGATTTTGTGGTGTTGCTGTGAGGCCAGGTGAGAGGACCGCCTTGAAATAGAGGCCTGGGTGAATGTTACTTCTCTGCTCTCCTCCTATCACTCTGTTCTCCTTCTTTCATGTGGTTCTCAGCTGCCCAGGTGGAGCTCTCCTTCACCCCTGCCCGTCCTCAGTGCCCCTGCTGTCGGCTGACGGAGCTCCAGGATATGATTGTGCCTGCTGTAACAGAGGCTGCTCTCCATTGTCTGTATTTTAGAGTAATATCCATGTGCTTTTTGAGACTGGAGGGGAAAAAAATTGAAATATTTGAGAGTGGAGTAAAATTACTGTCTGATAAATCCTAAATAAACCCTCAGCTTTGTAATGGATAATGCATTTACATTAACATTTATTCATTTAGCATTTATTATTTATTTCATGACACTTTTATCCAAAGCGTCTTACAGTTGAGGAATACAACAAGGGATTCATCACAAAGAGGCAAATATACACAAGAAGTGCTCTTAATGCAAAGTTTCAGGCATTGTTCAGATTAGTACAAGCTAGACTACAAGCTATTTATTTATTTATTACGAATTTCGCTACTGTTCAGAAGTTTGGGGTCAGTAAGATTATTAGTATATTGGAATAATTTATGAAAGATCATGTGACACTGAAGAGACACAGGAGTAATGTTTGTTTGTTTGTTTGTTTATTTATGCATAAATGTTTTCAAAGCCCAAGTGTTCAATGTGGTCTAAGACTTTTGGACCCCAAAAGTATCTGTATATCCACTAACAGCCAAACTGTTTTCTATAGACCTTAAGACCTACCAACATTGGCCATTTAAAAATCTTAATTTAAACCAGCTTCAACAGAGAATCAACAGCTTTTGTGCATCATAAGCATGCATACCCACAGTGCCAAGAGACTGTTCTTGTTTTGAAGCCTTTTACGGTATAGACAGACATTTAAGGAATGAGTTGCTTTAAAGTGCCCTTGTAGTTCTCTCAGTGTTATGGTCTCAGTGAGGGGCTCTTTGCGAGTGATTTATTGGTCTAAAGTGCTCCTTCCTGATTCCATCCCCGTTCTTTTAACTCAACTCATCTTTTTCTGTGCTGCACTTTGGCTTTGTTGTTTTGCTCGGTTCCTTCCCTCTATCTCCCTCACTTCTTTTAACTCCTTTACTGGCTTCCATCCATCCTCACAATATTTTTCAACCTTTCTTCCCCCTTTTCTTCATTGCCAGTCTCTCCAACTCTGTCTGTGTGTGTGTGTGCCTGCCTCTCACTACTGATTTGATTTGGTTGCGTGACGGTGTGTTTTGAAGCCCCTCAGGGCCGGCAGTTTTGGGTCGGGAGTCTGTGTGGGTTTGATTCCTCTCACAATCGTGTCCAGAGTCACTCTCCCTTAAGCAGACAAACCAGATTAGAGTCGGCTTCCCTTTTCTGCCAATGCTGTAAACTGACAGTGAATTATCCTGGTTAGTTTACACGCAGAACAGTCTTACTGGATTCCAGGAGCCGGGGATGTATTTTGTTTAGACAAGTTCTCAGCGCCGTGGCATAATCCCATCTACAAAAGAAGTGTGTGGAAAGAAGAGGAGTGTTCGAGGGAAAGCGGGCATGACTGGGCATGAGGCGAGAGGATAACTCCAGACAGCTGCTCTTAGGATTAACGCCACACTTTGAACTGACACTGAGATGAGATGCCACGTATCTGTGGGCTTCAGCTCATAGACCGCTCTGCTGAAAAACAAGCTTAAACCAGCATGAGTCCTGGTCGGTTTGTGCAGGAAAATCTTTTCTTCATAAAAAGAGGGTTAATGGGGTTAATACAAGCTTAAGTGAGAACCCCCTGACATTCCGATTGAAAAAAAAAATTCCTATATTTCAATTCATTTTTTTTTTAAAGGTAAAAAGATCAGAATTTTTATTTTAAATCAAACAAACCCTACTGAACTAGTATTGGGTAAGAAAACAAACCAGTTTTATATATATAAAAAAAAAAAAAACTAACCACACCAAACTGAATGCCTTTTAGTTCCAATAATGGTTCTTGTGCAAAAAAATCGAAAAGCTGATGGCTGAAGTTGAACTATTATTTTAATCAATTTACATTCTTTTATCAGAGAAAAATCATTTTAACCCACTGACTAAAAAACAACCTGCAGCAACAGTGTAAAAGTAGCCCAGTTGATGACGCAACATCATTTGCTTTTCCCAAAAAGAGATGCGAAATACGATTTCCCACCTTCCAAATATTTAACCAATCATAATTAAGTGGTAACCATTGAAACCAATCGACTTCACATCAAACCTGCTTGTGGTGAGGTGTGTGCAGAAACGGCTCTACACTGCACAAGTGTATAGAAACTTCAGCAAAATATCGATATAGTATGAGTTAATGAAGGACCTAAATCAAGTAAGAATGAACAACAGGGAATGTATGTAAATTTGCCATAATGAATGAGTGGAGGATGATGTGCTGCGTATATATAGATGTTAGATGGAATGGGGCTCTCCATGGAATGGAATTGCATTTCTTTCTTCCAAATATTTCTTCCTCAAAAGTAGTAAAAATCATTAACCGGAACCGGATTTGTTACATTCATGATGATTACCGTACCTAGTTAGTAAATCTCTTGGGCATACTAGCGTCCCATGCAGAAATTCAGCATCCAGAACACAACATATGCTCTTCTTTTCAGCTGTGTGCTACTAACAAACATGCTCGCATGAAAACACAGGCAGTGCGATCATAAACACACGGCCACGCCTGAAAACAATCTCATCTTTGTTATCTTCCCTTCTGCCATTTACCATGTGCTATTAAGCAAACAAAAAGCTATGCGTCGTGAAATGTGTGATGTTTACATCTGCCCACATGCGTGATTCAGTAACATAAAACAAAGCGCTGTTTTACAGCCTCCGTATTTGGCTGAGATGTAATTTGTGTGGTTTTTGTACCATGTTTACATGTCCAGCATGCATCATTTGTCAGGAAAATGTCGAAAGCTGAGAGGCAGTAAATCTGTCCTTGTGTGAAAGAATCATGGCTTCAGGACACGGGCTAAACACCTGTCTAAAGGTTTCCCCTCCTGCTTTCTTTTTTTCCCACCTTCTCTCGTGAGCTGTTACGAAGTTGTCAAGCGGTACTGCCACTGTCAATGAGGACTGTAAAGAGGATTGTTGTGTCCCTCTGAGCGGACCAGCGCCTCTCTCCTTCTCTCAGCTGAGAAAATCCCCCCTGTATGCCAGCTCTTCTTGGAGGATGCGGAAGGAAATCCCTGCCATTTCCCCCACACCAGAAATCTCCCTCTGTGAGAGCTTAGCTCTGTTCCAATCCCACCAAGCAACAGCGTTTGTCTAACAGTGATGGCTAGGGCTTGAATTCAGATGGGATGTGTGGGAGACCTCAAAGCGAACATCAAATGTAGCTACTGAAGTGGCAGTTTTCTAGTGGAACTTATAATTATTTGTGTTTTATGAGTCATAAGTACACATGATACATTCGGAATGTGTGGATTGTTGATTATAGGGCAGATATTCACTGTAAATTTGTATCAAAGGTTGTACCTTCACTGGCAGGTGGTGCAAATTGCCTTCAATAGATAATAATAGACTGAGGCATAGCCCTTCTCACTTTAAGTCGCTTTGGATAAAAATGTCTCTTGAATGAATAGATGTAATGCAAATGTAGATAACACTCCATTTCATTTGAGCATATGCAATCACACACACACACACACACACACACACACACACTCACTCTCTCACTCACTCACTCACTCACTCACTCACTCACTCACTCACTCACTCACTCACTCACTCACTCACTCACTCACTCACTCACTCACTCACTCACTCACTCACTCACTCACTCACTCACTCACTCACTCACTCACTCACTCACTCACTCACTCACTCACTCACTCACTCACTCACTCACTCACTCACTCACTCACTCACTCACTCACTCACTCACTCACTCACTCACTCACTCACTCACTCACTCACACTCACTCACTCACACACACACACTACTTGCACTTCTCACATGCAATGTTGTCATCAGAAACAGTGACAAACAATTAAATATCCTTAAAACTTTACACAGATTTTTAGAGTTTGTTTTAAAAATATGTTATTTATATCAAGTTATATTATTCCTAAATCACAATTACAGTATATAACACTATGAAAGCTTGTTTCTGCATTCAATTTTAACCTAATTGCAACTTTATTTTTTCTAATCAGAAAATTATACCTCACAGTTGCAAATGTATTTCTTATAATGGCAAATTTTTCAGCTAATTAGATTTTGTCTTACACGTGTTTTTACTGTTAAGCAGAAACAATCTTCCATATGCTTATAAAAGTTTATAATTCAATAATAATGATTTATTGGATGATCTAGTAAATTAAATGCTTGATGGAAGTTATGTCAATCTATTTTTATTTATTTATTTATTTATTTAGAACGTAATAGTTCCAATGCATATATTTGTAAAGAATGTTTTTGAAAAGTCTCCTATGTTCACCAAGGCTGTATATTTTTCAACAAAAATACAGTAAAACAGTAATATTGTAAAATATTATTACAATTTCAAATTCTTTTCTTGTGATGTATAGAAATTTTTATCAGCCATTACTTCAGTCTAGAGTAGAGGTCAACCAATTGATCGGCCGTCCGATTAATCGAACCGATTTTCTGCATTTTTTAATTAATCGGCCAATTGTGCTGCAAATTAGGCCGATTTATAGGCAGGCATCTGCGGGCAGCTAAGCGTTGTTGTGGAACGCGGTACCGGAGAATCTCGCCTTTGGCTGCGTGAGACGGAGCAGCTCACACTCTGCAGCCGCGCCTTGTTCACACACAGCTTCAGCGAATGATGGCAGGACAAAAGAGACCGTTTCGAAAGCGTAATTACGTTTTACCTTACTAGAATTGATGCCGGAAAGTTATCATATTCATAAGTGCAACAAGTCATTTGCATGTGAAAGTAGAAACACATTCAATTCAGATGAAACTTCTGAGCTGGCTAAAACGTGCACGTTAACTTTACTCATTAAATGTGTCTGTGGGTCCGACATAGCCTCCACAATGTCATCACTCGTGGCCAGTGCACTCTTAAGCAGTTATGAGTAGCAGGCTGTGTAATATGTGTGAACTTTTATTTTTGTTATCACTATGGCCATTTGACTTATAGCAGTGTCCAGTGTTTCCCATACATTGAGTTATTTGTGGTGGCTCGTCACAATATCAAAACTGACCGCCACAAATAGATTTTCCAAAAGCCTTATATACTTCATTGAATAAACTGTTAACTGCACGTTTCAAAATTAAAATGCAGTGGGTGTTTTAATATGAATGTATCTTTGAAAAGAACCAACCGTCTTCAGAAAAGCTTCAATGTCATTTTCATTTCGTCTTTCCTGTAATGCCTAAAAAGTAGCGTTTGTGAGCGCTGAGCTTATTTGATTACAGCCGTTACTGGGGAAATTGCTATGCTTCTGCTGCTCCAACAGCGCCTGCTGCTGGCAGAGAATGAATTTGCATTTGGAAGTCTGTGGGAAACACTGGTGTCTGTGAGCAAACATAAACAAAACGCATGCTTCAGAACTGTTTTCAGAAGGTGCTTAAGTTTTGAGCCATGTGTTATTACTATGAATTAGGCTACTACTACTACTACTACTACTACTATCGTTACTATCTTGTACCCTGCAAATAATCATTTACTCAAACTCTCTTTTATGAGATGTAGGGGGGAAAAAATCAGCCAAACATATTGGCCCCAAAAAATCGGCATCATATATCGGCCACCGGCTACCCTGATTTCAAAATATCGTCATCGGCCAGAGAAAAACCCATATCGGTCGACCTCAGTGTCACATGATCCTTCAGAAATCATTCTAAAATGCTGATTTGGTGCTCAAGAAACATTTATTATTATTATCAATATTGAAATCAATTGTGCTGCACTGCACAATATTTTTGTGGAAACTGTAATTCTTTAATTGCAGGATTCCTTGATGAATAGAAAATCCAAAAGAACAGCAATATTTGAAATAGAAACCTAACAGTATAAATGTATTTACTTTCACTTTTCATTAACTTAATGCATTCTTTCTGAATAAAAGTATGTATTTCTTTCAAAATAAATATTTCTGACCCCAGCCTCTTAAACAGTAATGTCTTTCTTTGCCTGTTTATAATTCATATTTCACATGCAGATAAGTACAACTTCCAGGCAAGAATCTTCAGGTTTGTCTTTTACAGCCATTTTTCATCAGACAAATAAATTAACTGAATACAGTAGTGAGTACTTTTGTCTCAAGGGTTCTAGAAAACCCTTTTAGCTTTGCTCAGCCTCTTTTTCTCCTCTAGTGATGCTTTCCCAACCTAATAGGAAGGTTTTCTGATAAAGTGTCTATTGTCAGACACTTGGATGGAATAAATGCAGAGCACTAATTCCGAGTATGGGTCACCATACTTGGCCACATGTCACATCACTTTAAGTTAAAAGTGTCAGTTCCCATGGTGATTTTACAGATGCACATTTACGTTGGTATTGTATTCCACAGCCTTGAAGGATGCCTTTCAGGTAGACTCTCAGTGCTCCTCTCTGTAGCACTGAGAGCTTTTCTCTTTGTCTCTCTCTGTCTTTTATGCCTTCAGATTCAAACACTTTTTGTGGCTGTAGCTCACTAGTAACAGGGATGTTCAAGATTATCAACTAGTCATCTGTCTTTTTAGATCATCTAGAGCATGTAGATGTGTTTTTAACATTAACTGTAGTATTTTTTGCAGCAGTGCTTTTAAAGAGGATTCATTTAGAAATGCAACCTCTTAGAGAGGGTTTTAGTGTGTTGTCAACGTGGTAAAATGGTAAATGTGGTAAAAAAACGTGGTAAATCTGAGGAGCTGCAGTTCTTTTACAACTATCAAAACACAATTTGTGTAACAAATATAACACCCTCAATTATAAATAAGACAATTACAGACATCAAATTGACCGCTGTGAGTAATGTTACCGTTATTATGCAACATCCACAGGTCTTGCTTTTTATTAGGACTGGTATCGCAGTGTTTGCCAACCCTGTTCTCGCTTGGTCTAATGTCTAATATGTACTACATTTGGTTTGAAAGTAACTTCACGACTGTTAAAAAAGTATGTTCTGTTTAGTATAAATATAGGTAGTATGAATGAAATCTGGACAAACTATTGTATATTCACCATGTATTCACTGTCACATGACCTACACTGAAAAATCACAGGCTTTAAAACAGGTTTCCCTCAGAAGGGCTTTTCACACTTGAAATTGTTAACCCTGGGTCATCCTAAACCCCGGATATCCTGGGTTATCTGTAATCACGTTTCTATACTATACATACATACTATACCTAGGGTTAACTGTTAATCCTTGGTATTCATTAACAGACGTTTCACACTGTACATTCCTAAACCCCGGATTAACGTTCTTATTTGCATGTTTGCGGTGTCACTGTCACTGATTGGACGAACAGCAGGCAACCTGTTTACACAGCTTTTTCTGCGTCTTGCCAGTTATTAAAAAAATGTCGCCGCGTAGGTCTTTAGCCGTTTTAAGCCTCATGAGATGCACAAAGGCAAGAAAACAAAGACAAAAGTACAAAAGAAAGAAAACAAGGAGCAAAGTATGTGAATATTTCTTAGAATCACTTTTAAGTGAATAATACCGTTTCTTCATCACTTCAGTTCACACGCTTTCCGTCTTTTGACATTTCTTACTTTTCTCTCACCGGCTGCTGTTTACACGACCCACGTTTCCTGTTACTGATGTGACATGAGCCTCGCTGCTCAATTTCTGATTGGCTGTCTGTTGCCAAGCGTCCAGCAGCAACAAACAAACACCGCTCTGTTTCACACCGAACAAACTTAGCACCGAAATGCGGGGTTAACACCACAAATGCGGTGCTAACCCTGCTTCGGTCTCTTACAAAAAATAAGAGAGGGCAAGGCCTGGTTGAGTTGCATTAGTAATGTGTTGTCCCCATGTCCAAGAGATGCTTCACAGATCTAATAATGCAGCTGTTTACATTAGCAGACATAACGACCTTGTGTGTATTTGACAGTTGACGTTTACATGAAAGAGCTGGCTTTCTGTGTGCGTGCTTTGTGTCTGTGCACTCAAAAAATCATATGTCAGAAAAGGGGGTGGGGAGCAGTAGCTCATTTACATTTAAAGAGACAAATGAAAAATGGCATGTTTTTGCCTCCACCCAAAAAGAGTTATTTACAGCATGGAATAATAAATATTGAAATGTCACAGACATATATATTGGGGACACCTGAGACTCATATTACAGGTTGTAAAAAAGGACATAATAGGACCCCTTTAAACGGATAGTTCACCACTGTCACCATTTACTTCTCCTCATGTTGTTTCAAACAGTTTGAGTTTCTTTCTTCTGTGGGACACAAAAGAAGGTAGTTTGAGTGTTTTTTTGTTTGTTTTTTGGTCTATACCAGGGGTGGCGAACGTCGGTCCTGGAGAGCCGCAGCCTTGCAGAGTTTCTCCAGTACCGGAGTTCGCCACCACTGGTCTATACAATGAAAATCAGTGGTGTCCAAAGCTACACTGACTTTCATTGTAAGAACAAAAACAGCTGAAACACTCATCAAAATTTATTTTGTGTTCAGAAGACGAAAGAAGGTCATACAAGTTTGAAACAAGTAAATAATGGCAGAATTTCTTTCATTTTTGGATGAAATAACCCTTTAAGAGTAGTTGACTACCCATCGACTTCTCACTGGAAATATGTAGATTTAGCACAGCCCCACTCGCTAAGGTAGATAAAAGGCATGGGTATGTGGGCACAGCAGATGTCCTGTTAAGTGCAGGGAGGGAGGCACAGAGCTGTAGCCCCAGCATCAATTTTCATTTTCGTCTCCTCAAAATGCCCAGAGATGCTGAGAGCCACTTGAGCGTCCAGATCCCCCACAGACAGAAGATGAACTAACAGGCCCTTTTAATTTTAATCCGGAGAAGATGGAGAGTTGAGCCCTGCCTTCTCTCTTGCTCAGCCTCTGGCACCCGTGTCAGTAAGGAGATCATTGTTCTCTTCGCTCCTTGCTTTCATTTGACTCCCTCTGAAGTCCCCCTAAAACCCTTTCTCTCTCCACCTCAATCAGTTCTCGGTGTTTCTAACAATGACTTGTAATTTAAGTGACTTCACACGGTGTGTAATCACACCGGCTCTTTTCGTAAGGTTTGATTGTGTCTCAAGCGGTATAGACACACACACACATATAGCTGATAAAAAATATGGCTAATGAAAAGACCATAAGGACCCGGATTCCGTGACAAGGAAACAAAGTCTCGTGAATGAATATGCCAGCTTTCTAATTACAGACAATTGACATTTCTAAGTCCTCTGGGGTATCGATGCCAGGCTGACAGTAGCAAATACCAGCGCGGAGAACTCCTCCATTACAAAAGATATTCGCTTCAATGTTTGTCGAGAGTCTAATCAAACAAATTTATATTCATGGCTGGTGACCTAAGTAAGTTGATTCACAGAATTTATGTACACAAGGGAATGAGTCGTTTATATCGGCGTGTTTGTAGAATCAAGGACATTTATAAACCTCTGCTGTCTTTCAGTCATTTGTGTCAGGGATTATAAATGCTTATTATGGGAAAATTTAGCTGTAAATCAGCCCGAACGCCTCCCACAGCGATGCCAGATTCAAGACACGTCACCTGTGTGGATTGTCTTTAGTGTGAATGTTTGTTCTTTACCGGTTTGGGTTGTGAAGATGTCCATGAAGGCCTGAGAGGATTTTTAAGTAATGCAACGTGATGCAGGGTGAGAAGGAGGTATTTGTTTTTAAAGAATCATGTGAAAAATTGCTTGTGTGAGAGAACAAGACCCTGTTTAAAGTTCGTTCATTGCCTAATTTTTTCAGTGTGTTTTTGAGTTACTTTAGTGAAGTACCTCTTTTGCTTGAATTTTGCCTGTCACATGATCTGTGTCACTTCATATTGCTGTCAGGCATGTGGAAATGTCTTATACTGTAAAGTGACTGTAAATGACTGTAAAACAGTCATATTGTGAAATATTATTGGATTTTAAAATAAATGTATTTTAAAATGTTTTTAAAATGTGATGGCAAAGCTGAATTTTACACCAATTACATTTATATACAATATTTTTCCTTTAGAAAATTTATTTTTGGCAACAACATAGAATGACATCTGCTAATGTCATTCATAAGTTACTCAACAACACGAGTGAGAACACCTAGCATGCCAACTGCCAGAGACAAACACATGCATCTTTCAGTGTGAACAGGGCTTAAGGCACATTCCAAATCAGACATTATTCCTTTCAGAGTTATCTATTTTTGGCCTTGTTTATCACTTATGATCATGTAGAGTTGACAGGAAATACTGTAATGTGGAGAAGGGAGGCATGATTGGTAAATGACAAGCTGGTCTCAACCTTGTCACCTCTAGCATCTTGGAGAATGTGCTGCACACCGCCAGGCAACAGCTATGACATTTTAACCACAGACAATTGCAGGAGGACTTGCTGCCACAGCCATTTTTACAATATATCGCTTCTAATGGAGACATGCAGGTTGCAAAGCAACTGAAACCACCACAGAGCGTTCGAGCATTCGACTCTTTCACCCCCTTTATAGAGGTCACCGTAAAATCCACCATTCTGCTCCCTCCGCAATACCCAACACCGTTTTACGATGCTTTCCAGATGTCCAACACTGACGCCACACAGTCCTAACGATCTGTTCATTAATTAACTGAAGCAGTCCTCAATATGCAAACATTTTTTTAATGGCTATGCTAAATTAGCATGATAAAAACACTAATTTAGTCAACTGGGCCCCCTATATGAGAAATCTCAGAAGACCTGCAAATCTGACTGCTTGCCATAGTAAAAACTGAGATTATGACCTCATTAATAAGCATTAAAGATGAGCGATGCAAGCGTAAGAAGTGCGTCTCTGTGGATGTGTGGGATGCGGCTTGGTTGAGCTTAATGTATTTGAAAATTACCCTTCGGCCCCTACCAGAAAACTCCTTCCTGCTAGTATTGGATTATGCTAAGTCATTGTGGCTAATTACTGCCTTCCTGATAGTCATTTCTGTACTTTTTTTTTTCCAATATAGAGTGCTATGTACTGGTCATTTGCACAGTGAAAGGGATGTTAATTGACAATTTTCTACTAATATCCTCATTGACTCTAGCAGATGATGCTAGCCGGCCTGGGGTTGATCTTTGACTCTCTTGACTTTGATTGATTTGAAGTCTTTGGACTTTGTCTCAAGACAACGGCCATCACAGATCGTGTTTACCAGCCATTTGGCTAATGGCTTCTTTTTCCTCTAGCGCAGAGGAGGCTTGTTATGAACAGGATGCTCTTATGGAAGAGGGTGAATGAGCCTTAAGAAGACTTGTTTTTCTGCTAAGGTCCATTAGCTGGTCTTAACGGCAATTTTTGTTGTTTACACCATGTATACAAAAACACTACATGCTAAATTGGCAACCTAACGCAGGCTGTGGTATGTATTCCTGAATATCGCTGGTCTGCTGTCTCTCTTTTTTGTCATTCTCTGCTGGTGTCTGGCTTTAGCACTTTCTTTTTCCTCTGGGTCCTGCACGCATGTTTCGATTATTGTTTAATTCCAATGTTATGAGCCGAATGTAATGTTACGGTGTCGACCAGGTCAGAAATTAATAGCTTGTTGCGTGACACTGGGAGAGCGGTAAAATTCACCATCAATTCTGCAGGCTGTCCCCAAGTTTAATTACCGTTGGAATGCTGACTGTGATTTTCATTATAGCAAGTTGAAGAAGGGTCAAAGTAGATTTGCAAACGTTCACTTCCCTCCCCCGGCAACATTTTATCAGGTGCTTGAAATGCTGGAATAATTATATATCAAGCTGAATAAATAATTGATTCTATAATAGCCCCTTTCTTGTCCTCTTGTGAGACCCGACCTGAATTTTCTACCTCCCTCACTCTGGACTCACCTGCTTTTAATTCAATTCAGGTTATTTGGATGGTGCTCACAGGCAGATAGGTGAACCGACTGCAGGGTGATGCTAGGAAATGTAAAAGTTTTTTTTTACCTTCTAAAAAAATTATATATCAAATAAAATATAAATGATTTTTTTTGTGTTATTATTAGTGCTGTTAAATGATTAATCGTGATTAATTGCATCCAAAATAAAAGTTTTTTTTTTACATAATATATAAGTGTGTACTGTTTATATTTATTATGTAGGCTATATATAAATACACATACATGCATGTATATATTTAAGAAAAATATGCTTATATATTAAATATATTTATATATAATATAAATGATATGAATATAAATATATACATGTAAATATTTTCAAAATATATATTGTATGTGTGTGTATTTATATATACATAATAAATATACAAAGTACACACACATATATTTTGTAAACAAAATTTTTTATTTTGGATGCGATTAATCGTTTGACAACACTAGTTATTATATATAATTTTGTTTATTTTTATGCTATTTTTAATTATATATTGAACATTTTTATTTATTTACTTACGTTGCATTTGCTATGGTTTCCTTTATTCATAATTGTTGTTTTTTAATTTATGCGAGGCACTTTGTGTGAGTAAAGCGTAATTTTACTACTACTGCTTCTACTACTGCTGCTACTAATTATTAGTATTATTTTAAATGATTTAGAAGTATTTTATAGTATTTTAAAGCATTTTAACGTCCAGAAAGTTTCACTAACACTGTAAGAGCGTCCATCTGGCCACATAATTGTCAGTGGTTGTATTCCTTAATGGTAAATGCGAGGCAGATTTTGGTGTGGGTGTACACTTACACATTTGCCATTATATCTTGTGTTTTGTTGGCTGTGTGTGAGGCAGAGCTCTCTAGTGCAGGTATCTAGAGAGTGGATGGAAGAGAAAAGTCCACATTGAATTAGCTTCCATCACTGAGCTCTAATGCTGTATAATGGCTGCAGACATCTCATGGGTAATAGCTCAGGGATTACAGAGAAGGCATATTGCTCTTAGTGACACCACTAACCTTATTAGAGAGAGAAGGAGCGAGAACGAGAGAGTTCGATGTGAATTTGCAGTGACTAGAGCCTGAAAAGATGTATTATTATAATAGAAAGTACCCGATTCAAATAACAGTTATTTACTGTATCTTGTGTACATGATGACAGCCACATGTTTTTTCCCAGTCTGACATTTCACACATGAAACGCTCGAATAAATATTTACCTAATGAATCAGGCTTTTATTAGTGCATCGAGGTGCCATGCAAGCTGCATAGCCTAAATGAAAGCCTTTTTGCGTTAATTTTTATTCATTTTCTACAGAATGGGAATATTAGACTGCAGTGTGTCTGACCTCTTAGTCCATACATCTGCAGCACACATTTATTTACTTCTCTTGAGCTTGAGGTAGGTGTCTTTGTATGGATAACACAGCTAGATAGATACAATCTGGCTATTTGTCTGCGTCTGTTCAAATAGCCACTTTCAAGTGAGAAAACAAGCTGAGATGTTTGCAAGTGGTCGTGATATATTTAAAAAAAAAAAAGTGGGTTTCTTTTGAAATGCATTGGTGCATGTTTGAAAGAACATGTAGTTTTGTCCATGTAAGTGCGTCTGAGTTAAATAGAGAGTGAGGGAAAGAGATAAATGGCACAAACTCATTGAAAGCAAGATTGTAGTCTTTGAAAATGACATTGGCAGCTGGTTTAATCGTCTGGCCATCTGAATGGGACGATTTGTTCCCTGCCTGGGATTACTTATGGGTTATGAGGACACGCTGAGCTTTTCAGGAGGACTTTTTTCTGAGACTTAGCTGTGTTGAAAGTCGTCCACAAGTGTGAAATGGTTTAATTTACTCTTTTGTTAATTGCTTTGGTGGATCTCGAACTGAGCCACGCGAGGGGTTACTGAATAGCCAGTACTAATCTAAAACTCCATTAACTCATGCCGGGGGAGGATTTCTGATTACACAAGGGAAAAATCAAATAAAGCACTTTTTTTTTTTTCTGTTAACGTATTGCTTTTCATCAACCACATTAATGTTTTGTTTTTCCAACACTTCCACCATATACCTGGGAAATTAAAATAGTGGAAAATATGTATTTTTTCATTCTCTAAGGAGCGAGTGCTGAGTGGTGCGTGCCAGGGTGGTTGCTATGGATTTGCAAAGGTGTTCTGGGTAATTGCTAAGTTAAAAGAGCCCAGCCCTAAGCCCCTCATTTACACAGTCAGTGTGAGTAGCTGTGGTAAAAAAAAAAAAAAGAAAGAAACTGTGGAACATCTTTAAAAAATAAATTCAACATAAATCTCAAATGTAAAAATAGACCTTCTACTCCACTTTCCTGCCAGCACTGCACACCTGAAGCTTTAAAGTTCTTTTAATTGAGCTATGAGGTCACACCTCATATCATTCTTCCATTGGTCATTCATGTGATACTGAATTAAACAGACTTGACTTTTTGAATGCAGCGAAATGCAAAACCTCTCTGCATAAACTGGCCTTACCCACCTTACAGTACCTAAACATAACATCGCCTGGTTTGAGTGTCATGAGGGGCTTTTGCACTGGAGAAACATTTTTGGCGGAAGTACTTCTGTGTACTTCGGTGTGTTCGCACCACAGGAACTAGGAACGTACTTAGTTCTAAGAACTCCGTTTGGGGGAACTAAATTAGCTCCTACTTTGGAGTAGGGTCTAAAACAGTTCTATAGGAACTACCAGTGAAGTGTACACTGATTGACTAAAAGCATACGAAACACAGGCATTTTAAAAAAGACATGTAAAATTTTTACTCCACGAACATGAAAAACAGCAATAACGGCATTTAGCTACCTGTTGTCTGTAGCGTTGTGTTCTTTTCTCAGCCTCGATGGTATGTGCAGTGTGCAAGTCGTCATAGGAGATTTAGTCAGATTTTCTTGCTCTTTCAATCGCGTAAATTGTGCGTTCACATTCCATTTCCGTTATCACGAAACCCACAACACACATCAAAAACAGCTCTGATCATGGCGTCCATGGAGTTGGGAGAGTGTCAGTGAGAAAATGTGTTGGATGCAATGGATGCAGCCAAAGACTATAGTAGTGTCTGTATTGATGGTAAATTTGTTGAAATGAATAAAATAATTTTTTTTAATAATGTATAATAAAATTATATGTTAAATATACAAAATATTTATTATTGTATAATTACCATAGAATATACAGTATAATGATTCAGTTTACATCACCTCTGTAAATTTAATAAAACCTGAAAAAAGCAAAAACACAGTGGTGCACATTCTTTTTTTCATTGAGTTTTAAAAAATCATTGAATTTTATTTAGAAAAGTTAAATCGCCATCTTGTTCCAACCAAAGTGATTTAAACACACCTGACGTCATAATTACGACTTGTCAACTCGTGTAAGTATGGACGTCCCAGGAGGATTTGAACACAGCATGAGTTCCTATAGAGTTACATGGTACGAAAGCCCCTATGACATCATTCATTTCTCTACCACCAATTGGTAGTTTTTGTTTTTCCCCTTGCCTTCATTCTGTATGGAAGAATATTCAGGACTTTTTTCAAAAGGAATTGCAAATTGTATTTTTGTGTTTTCGTTCACACAGGCACGAACTGATTGGCAGCTGCCTTTAGCGGAGCCTTTACCGATTACCTCTATTGATCAAAGTATTCGGCACGGTCGTCTGTGAGTGACGTCACCTCCCAATACAAACACGCCCCATAGTATAGTCCCGCCCCTCACATTGATTGACAGCTTTCCGTGTAGACATTGGAAATTCAAATGCAAAAGGAACTGCAATTCCATTTGAGTTTTGGCAGGTTACATGAATGATGCAGAGAGAGTGAAAAAGCAAATGTGGTAATTAATATTGCTATTTATGTATAACAGGCTCATAGCTGGTAAGACATGGGAAATACAGTTGCAAATGGACTTTGCTTTTTCATTTGAAATGTGGCAGTCACTGTGTGTTCACGAAAGCGAAAATGCAAACGGTAATGCAGGATTTGCAATTGCATTTGGATTATGTCACAATTTATGTGCCCACATGTGGAAAACGCAAATGAAAATACAATTTGCAATTCCTTTTGAAAAAAGTCCTGAATATTCTTCCATAATTCTGCATGTATGGAAGATTTAAAACTACATTGCATCAAAGTAACTTTTTTTTTAATCCTCAGGTGCTGATAACTAAAATACTCCTCATTAGGGTTTTGACAAAATTGTGATTTTAATTAACCTTATAAATTGATAGAAATGTAGTGGAGTGAAAAGTACAATATTTGTCTTTCAAATGTAGTGAAGTTAAAGTCATAAGTTTCCAGAAAAAATAATACTCAAGTAAAGTATAGATACTCAAAAAGTGTACTTAAGTACAATACTCAAGTAAATGTACTTAGTTACTGTCTGCCTCTGCTTATAAATCCCTACTGTTCTTTTACTTATTAGACAAGGCATTAGTTGTGTACCGATGGTTTGGTGAGGCAATAGCATGTAGATTTTTCCGAGAAGTGTAAACACTGCTAAGGTACAAGCTGTTTAATGCACAAAGACTCTTGCAGGGATGTTTCCTTTCACTGGGTAGAAGATTGCATTTGTGTCATCCATTGATTAGCATCTTGTTTTGGTATCTCTTGTTATACAGCAGCCACGGAAAAAAAAACAAAACAGGAACAACAGAGCACGCCAGGACCGGATAAATGAGGGTGTTTCCCTGGATATGTGTTGTAGGAGACAGGGATGCTGCCATTTGGGGAATTGGACAAACAGCCCATGCTTATTGGACTTAAATCGATCGCCATTATTAGCCATTCTTTGCATGAAAACATAGAGAAAAGACTCTGACTCTGTTTTTTTAATTCTTATTTAGGAGATGTTTGTTGAAAACTTGAATAGACTTTTAGTTCAGAATTTTAATTATTTTTTCTCTTTCTTTTCTCTCTCCATTGTAGTGAATAAGCACAAACCATGGATCGAGACATCCTACCATGGTGTCATCACCGAAAACATGGACACGGTACTGCTCGACCCTCCTCTGGTCGCATTGGACAAAGATGCCCCTGTCCCTTATGCAGGTATATAACTTTACTAACTTATTACACATTGCTCTGGAATTCTCGATTCTGATTGGTCAGTCATGGTATTCAGGCATATGAGGCCATTGTCTCTGACATCCAGTGTCTTGCACTGTGCTTGTTTCATGTCTCTCGTATCCTTTTTTTTTCTTTCTCACGATCAAATCATTGTATCTAGGATCAATGTTTCCATCCAACATTTCCATTTATGTATTGAAGTAGCAATAACCCCTTGCTTTGGGGTTTATTTTGCGATATTGAGAGCCTGACAGTACATTTTTTCCATTCTATTAAAAATTTTTTTTTCTATGGCTGCACGATTGTTTTATTGATTTATACATTGTCCAGACTGAAATTGGGTTATATAATAATTGTACTATTATTTGTATACTATTTATATATTTATATAATGGACTGAGTACTCTGAACACAGTCCATTGAATATGAATTATTTATGTATAAAATGGACTAATAATTTGTGTGTGTATATATATTTATTTATTTATTTATTTATTTATTTATATTATTATTATTAGCCATTTTAAAACAATCCCTTTTGAGATAATGCCTTCAATATGTTCCAACAGAGTACTATGGTTCATTTTGAAGCATGTAGCACATGCAGAATATATCTTTTTAATTAAATCACAGCTTTTTGCGTGTAATCATGATTGTGATCATTTTGATTATCTTTGCAGCCTATTTTTTCCATATCTAATCTTTTCCAGTGAAACACACAAGCTTCCTCCAGAACATCCAGGATTATTCTGAAATTTACAGCACTGGATGGCCAACAATGGCTTCGTTCTTCAGTGTAGTGGTTTTTTATTCTTCTGTGTGTAAGTGAGGGTGGGTGAGTGTGAGATTTTATGTGTATTGCAGCATAGTGATAATATTAAAGAGATTTAGTCAATGCCTTCCGCACTGTTATGGAGATAGATCCGCCTGACCTTCCTGTTATTTCCAAGTGTGCTTCCTGCCTCTATCTCCATTGTTGTGGTGACACACAGACCTTGTATAAGTTGATCTTGTCGCCCTTTCCATGGCCGAACGTTCAATAAACAGACCGGCCTTGATAAACGACTCGTACATTGAGCACTTTGGCTTTCGAAGAGATGGAGTCAACACTTAGAGCGTCAATCACCTCTCACGGAGCAATGAATGACAACACAGCTGTATGACTTGCGTGTTGTTTATGTAAGACAGATTCCGACTCACTGGTTTTCAAGTGCAAGTTGTTCAGATGAGGTGGCAGGATGTGGGGAGGTTGGTGGCTTGACAGATGCAAAGTAATTAAATAAAGTGATTTTTTTTACACAAAGAGGAATGTGTGGAAGCATTGTGACAGGTAACTCTCTACAGCTCATTAAATGACAATGGCTAGAATTAATCTCCTTTCTGACAGCCTTGGAAAAAAGCACTTTACTGGCTTTTATATATTTATTTTTGCAGCTTTCACTTAAAAAGCATGCTGTGTATGGTGCAGGTGATTACAGATTTGTTTTTCATACCTTGGGGAATATTTTAGCTGACAGTATGCTTTTTTTACAGCATCACCACTGACTAGCGGTGTTGACTGATTATCTTTGCAGTATGTAACTTAAGTGTGTAAGTTATACAGTACTTTAAAGTATAATTTTTCTAAATGCATATTATTGATCTTATTGTGAATGATTGACTGATTGATTGATTGATTGTTGACCTTGTAAATTTGAATTAAAATGTCAGAACTCAATTTTCCAGTGAAAGGACAGACTTCTTTTTCGTGTGTGTGTGTCATTCACACACCTTCCAATTTCTAATGAAAATGTATAAAATAACACAAATATATTTTACAATTATTGCAGTGACAAAATAATTTTGTCCTTATGATTATGGGATTATTAGCTATTTTTTTCCTCTTGTATTTTTTGCACTGTACAAATCTTTGTGTCTTTTTTTTCAAAGCATCACATATGACGATCTCCTAAACTGAACCTAACACAAAAAAACAAGACGCATTGTGATTTTTGTTTTTCATGGCTTAATCTAAGGAATATTTCACTTGCATGTCACCATTTCTGAAGGGGAAAACACTCATGGTTTATTTTCTCAACCACAATAAGTTGTTAGAAGAGACAAAGTTAAAAAGAAATAGCAATCTTTTTTTAACACTGTCTTGACTGTCAATTTTGATACCTTTCTTTCAGAATAATGAGGAAAAACTATACAGCTCAGGATCACTTTCTACATAATCCACTTTTTGTTTTTTTTCTTTTTAACTTTTTTTGAGTCCAGTGCACTTGCTACATTGATTTATCAATGACATATTTATGGTGGATGGCAGCTGTTGTTAAAGCGGCACTGGGAAATGAGTGCTGCGCTCTGATTGGGTGACAGGTGATATTTCACTGCCTTTTCACCGGGAGCCAATGGATACAAACGTAAGATTGCTGCCAAGGAGACTCAGAGAAAAACGGGCCCTCCGTCTCAATCCGTCATTCTCCGTAATTCTCCTCGCTCGCATTCTTTCCGTCTTTCTTTCTCCGTCCTACTCTCCTCTTCCACGTCAGGCCGTGAGTTATGCGCAGGAGGCTTTGTCATCAATCCTGTTTTCGTCTGGTTAGAGAAAGGAATGCGGGCGTCCTTCTGGCACCGCATTAATTAGGGTGTGGGAACACGACCCGGGATTGTTAAGTGCTTCGCCTCTGTCTCCTTCGTCTTTTTCTCCTGCCTCGCTCGCTGTCGCCCATGTATCAGCTTGCTTTGATGTAAAATAACGATGATGAGCCTCAAGTCGATGATATATGCTGAGGCAGGGATCCTGAAGATGAATTGTTATTTCTGGGAACAAGACTTTCCCCTGTAGAGCAGATAGCGTAGGTCTTGTAGTATGCATGGAGCATTCTCAATCAAATTACCGTGAAGGATGAGCCAGAGTCAGTAGAGGAAGGCAAAAAAGAAACGGCAGCTTCATTTGCTAATTCTTTATCTCGGTTGCAGCTTCACCAGCCTCTATCCCATTAATCTCTTCTCTCAGATGATGTACAATGCCGTATTGTTCTGCTAAACTTTGCCTTCCTTGCACCAGATTAGCTAACAAAACCCAAGCTAGGAAGCGGTCCAGGCAAACTATGGATGGATTGCAAAAACCACACATGAGAGTGAGAATAGGAGGATGTAGTGAAAGAGAATCGCAGTGCCTGCAGTTCGGATATTTTGCAATTGTATTGTGTTGCTTTTATAGAAGGACAACCTGCTGTGAATTCAACGAGGAAAATGGCTTTTTTTTTGGTGGAACGCTTAGCATGTTTTGTAATTGTGTTTGGACCATTCTGTCTAAAAACTATCGGATACGCTAGTGGATTTTCCTATCAAATTATTATAAATAATGCCTCTCCTCTGTGTTCGAAATTGTAAAAGAAATTTGGTAGTATTTTGATCTTGTTAGTGGATGAAGAGAGTGTTCATTATGTGCTGGTCACAATCCTCGCTAAGGTGTAACAGGCTGTCATTTAAAATTAAGGGTGTTGTACATGATGCAAAAAAAATCACACATGTATTTTCAGCTTGGCCTGTTTTCTACAATGTCGCTTGCTTAATATGAATACGAGCTGATTGGAGGGTCATGTATATCATATTTCTAGAGGTTCATAATAAGCATGGTAAGTTATTATAAATAATACAAAGTCCAAAGAAGTCCAAAGAAATAAATTACAGACTATGTAAGTTTACTTAGTCCTGATCTACAATTCTACACCCATACACCATGTAAATAAATAACAATGGAATATGATTAGTTTTTTTAATGTGGGCTTTCTAAATGATAAATGTAATTCGTTTCTGTGCTTCATGTTAATTAATCTGAGATATAGATGCTTAGAAGGCGCTTAATAAAGCAGATTAGGGGGTGGTTTAAACAAGCAGTCTGAGGAAAAAAAAGAAAGAAAGGAAAGCGAGCAGAGGAACGTTTAACCACATGCGTTTTATATAAATAACCTTGTCGGATGATCGTATAACTGTCCTCAGATTTGCAGTAATAGTAATTCATCTGATGTTTTGCAGATCTCATTTGTTTTTTTGTTCGAAAGTGTTTGATTACCTTTTTTTTCACAAATATGGCTGATTTAACCCTAGTAACTTGACCACCTACATTTTGGACTGTGAAATGGGTCATTTCAACACTGCTCACTCCAGGGTCAGGTGTGGATGAAAGTCCAAGAATTATTGAGTTTTGTTATGATGTGTGCGAACGAGAGTGTCACCTGCATGAAGTGAATGAACAATGTGCCCTATCTTTGTCCTCCCTTGGAATTACATTCAGTGATCCCTGAGGGTCGGGAAACATACCTGAGGAACTATTTTACTAACTTAGGATTCTCTTACTCATGTAGTTTCATCATAGTTTATACACTTGGGCAGACAATTTCTGAAGTTTCAACTGGAAAAATCACATTCAGACTTTTTGTAGACACTAATCAGTTTAGGAAGTCTTGTATTTTTTTTCCGCAGTGCTGTATATGCATTTTCATGTTTCTAATTTTTTCCTTAAGGAACCAAACCAAAGCGGCTGAGCCAAGAATTACTGTTATTTCCCATGTTGTTTTGAGAATGCTGAAAATGCAGTGTCTGTTACGAGTGTGAACTATTGTTTTGCATGCATATTGTGGCCCATTGGGATGCATCCAATAGATGTCCCCAGATGCTTTTCAAGAAATTCACAAGCAACCTCTATTCTTCCCAGGTTTTCAGCATTATATGTTGTAGAAAACAAACAAACATGAAAATCATACGAATTGGTGATAACTGAAAGAATGAAAGCTTGGAGAATCCATCCATACTGTTGGTGAGGTGATTCATTCAATTTCACTGCCGTTTTTGAAGAATGTTTGTGTTTTAAAACTGAGTAGTGTTACCAGAAACTTGAGGTGAAAGCCAAATTAGAAATCTGAGAATGTGTTGGATCCACAGGAAGCATCCTGTTGTCGATTCTCTCTCCCTTTTTCCCATGCTTTCTCTTTCTGAAGTGTAGTTTACCACATATATCTCTTGCGTGGTTTACCACCTTTGCCTCTGAGATATATTCTGATATATAGGTGTTGTTTCAATCAGCCTTGGGTCTTTGTTTATGCTACCTACACAGCATTTAAGAAGCAGACCTACCCTGCAGTAACTGGATTTCTCAAAGCTGACTGTGACAGTATGCTTATCAGTTTTACATACAAACTATTTTACATGCTAATTAAATGGTTAAGTTCGAAAATATTCCTGTGAGGTCTCTTTTAATAACTGAAGAAATTAATTATGGGGGTTCATATGCCACACTCTCAAAGTATTATCTTTGACTTGCACCTGAGAGGATTGAAATAAATGCTTCAAAAGGTAATTGGTGATTATAACGACACATGCTTATAATACTGAATATTTGGACTTGAGATTTTAGCTAAATGCAATAAGATTTGACAGCATTTTCTGATTAGTGACGTTGGTGCCTAAAAGCTCCCCTAACTCGAAAATGCCCACTACCGTGGCCTTAGCGCTGATTAAAATGACACTTCCACCTCCGTAAGAGACTGGGAATTCAGCCAGACATCATTTGCAAGCATAATTTAATAACATCTTAAGGTGTGCGGATGAGAAGGAACTAAACCATTGCTAGTTTGAAGTCTCTTTAGAGTTCCCACGGCTCTGTTTAATTAGCTCCTGACTGATGATTGTAAAGAACCTGGCGTTACATTTCATTTAGCAATTGTTATGGTTTAATATTGTGCATTTTCATTTTGGTCCCTGAAGTTTCTGCTGAACTGCATAACTTGTTGTTTGGCTGACCTGTTACTTTCGGAGAATTCATCTCACAGGAGGGTTCCTCGCAGGAGCTCATAGAAGCACATTAGCAGCAGACTTATTATGATGCCTGATGCCTTTGAAATAACAAAGGAGGTCTACAGTATCTGGAGAAAGCGATCCGTTAGAATTCCCTTTCATCGCAATGGCAGTTGCTCAGCTGGTGCAGGCCTCCCCGTTATTATGCGACCTGCTTGCAGCCATCTGTGCTTATGAGCACAAAAGTTTTTAGCCAATCACCATAGATTTTTTTTCCCCCCTTGCATATTTGTGCTACTTGCAGTATCATGTCTCTTATTTGATGTTATTATACATTTTCAACACACTTGTTTTGCTGGCTTGCTGTAATTAAAGTAATATACAGCACATGTGCCACTGCATACAGTTTCAAAGTTGGAAAAAAAGGTCTGATAGTAAATAATCATCTGAGGTAAAAGATCTGTGACGCATCTATCATTTAACAGGCTATAGGGGCATGGGGAAGAACTGTGTGTGTATGTAAAGAAATATTTATATCATTATTAAATAGCCACTTTAGAAGACCCCTTGAATGTCTTGGATTCATTCACATCTCTTACATCAGGTAAAAACAAGAAGGGTCAAAAGTTTAAACCATGCAGAAAGGTACTTGTTGTAGCACAGTCTCTGGAAAATAAATTTGAATCTTGACAGTCATGACAATTAGTGCACGTTTTTTTCTGTCAGCTGTGCAGGACAATGCAAAAAGAAGTGTAGATTGGTCAAACTAAGAGGGCTTAGCCATGTAAGTATTATTCCTGACATATTGTATCTTCCTGAAAATAATTTTAGTAGTTTATATATGTGTAACGGAAGAGGTCTGACACAACAGGTTAGTATATATAAAACAGGTTTATTTGGTCACAGAGAGTACTGGGGTAGGGTCCAGAGGATGTGATGGTGAATGAATAGTTCGAAGGATATGATGAGTATTATACAAAATATTTATAGAAGTTAATCAGTAATAATTATTTAATTATATATATTGGCAAAACATCTTTAAAACTGTATAATGAAATATTTGTATTAAAATATGTGTAAAAAAAAAAGTGAGAATGCATTGCTATTTTGAATGGCTGTCAGTGGAGAAACATGCTTTTTTTTGTAAAACATAAAAGGTTATCAGATTTAACCAGTGGTGGAAAGAGTACTGAAAAAAATATACTCAAGTAAAAGTACCATTACCTTCCAAAAAATGTAGTGTGAGTAGAGTAAAAGTACTTGTCCAAAAAACTACTTGAGTAAGAGTAAAAGAGTAGCCTATTTAAAAGTACTCATGAGTATTGAGTAGTGAGTACTGAGCTGTGGATTCTACCCCCTCATAATAAATGCTGTACACCGCAATTGATACATTTTAAAACGTTGTACATTCTGTAATTCACATTATCTTGTTTGTCATAAAGAATGAAGAATATCTTTCATCCAGCAGTTTTAATTTTGACTGTCAACTTTTTAAAATACATCAAAACAGCACGGAAACAGTATTCAGTTGAAGAAAAGATGAAAGTTATTCTCAGTACAATCATCCCTATTTAAATCATAAAGTTTGAAAAAATAGATTTAAAATCATGTGTAAGGCCACTGAGACCGCATGCTGTTGTTGCACATAAAATATTAATGTTTAGAACAGTGCAAATACAAACACCATTAGAAACTCATAGTTCAGCATCACACACCATGATATAGGTTAAAATGAAAGCCCATTTCTCTCCAAAACCGTGCTAGTTTTAGCGTTTTGCAATAAAGAAATAAGAATAACTAAACTTGATAATTTATGTTACAATTTTAACATAAATGCACATTTACCTTTTACACATTTACTCGAATTGTTATGCTGATAATCCAATTTGTAAGGAAAAATGCATTAAATAGCGAAGTATTTCTGGGGAAACTTTTTCAAAGGAAAACACACACACACACACACACACACACACACACACACACGGTCTCGGTGAATCAGCAGCATCCACAACTGAACGGAACAAAAAGTGTTGAACTTGAAAATTGTTTATGCGCGAGTGCACTTGCTAAATGAAGGCGGACTGTATAAAATTGATAAAAAAACGTTTTCACAGCGCGCAAGGAAAAATGCATTAAATAGCGAGGTATTTCTGGGGAAACTTTTTCAAAGGAAAACACACACACACACACGCATGTCTCTTTGCTGAGCCGCGTTGGTGAATCAGCAGCATCCACAACTGAATGGAACGAAAATTGTTTATGCGCGAGTGCACTTGCTAAATGAAGGCGGATTGTATAAAATGCAGTTTTATTACATTGATGGATAAAAATAAAATTAAAATAAGCATGTAACGACCACAAATGGAGGAAAATAGCGGAGTAAAAGTACCGATACATCACTTAAAATGTACTCAAGTAAAAGTAAAAGTACACAATTTCTAAACTACTCAAAAAAGTACAATTACTGATAAAAACTACTTAATTACTGTAACGTGAGTATTTGTAATTCGTTACTTCACACCCCTGGATTTAACTGAAGATTATCAGTTAAAAATTGCTTCCACTTTGTTCCATTCCTTAGATGAATATATTGTATGGCTTCAGAAGACCTGAAATACGTGCACAAGTCATATAGACAACAGTTCTTACACTTTTACAGTGTGCTTTTAGCCTGTTTGGAACTTGGCAGTAAAAATCAACACCAATTCTTGTTGCTTGAAAAAGAGCAACTCTTCCTGACACCTCATTTTGTGTTTCACAGAAGAAGGAAAATAATATGAGGGAGGGAATGACATGAGAGTAAATGATGATGTTCCTTTAATTAACATTTTTACTCGTAATTCCATTTCTGAGGACAGATTCAAGCTGCAAGCGGGAGCTTATATCACACAAGGAGCGATAACCTCCCAACTAAATGAATAACACTGATTTCTCTAGATTTTTAGCACCTCGTACTGTGTAAAACTTTGCCAGTCCATACTCTGCAGACAATATGGAAATCCATATTGGCTCTTCACCCTCCTTCCTCCAAAATTGTGTTCGCTAAAAGTGCCTGGTGCCAAGTTCTGTGATGA
This sequence comes from Sinocyclocheilus rhinocerous, assembly GCF_001515625.1. Lineage (NCBI taxonomy): Eukaryota > Metazoa > Chordata > Actinopteri > Cypriniformes > Cyprinidae > Sinocyclocheilus > Sinocyclocheilus rhinocerous. Next base: position 223,304 of record NW_015628690.1, on the reverse strand, counting down.
GAAAACTAATTTTCCTCCAGTGAAAAATGATTTCCCTAGCACAGGGAAAGATTCAAATGGAGGGGGTCTCTTGGAGAGCAAGTGTTAGGCGTTGATCAAACCTCTCAGGTTCTGGCACCACGTCTGGTTGCGATGAAGGTACCACAGAACGAGAAAAAAAACTCATTTTTTTCCCTTCCTCCCTTTTCTTATGTGCTTCATTTAATCTTTTTACGCTTTCTCTTTCTGTGAAGTGAGATAGGTCTGGACATAAAGGAAGGTAGTGCACATCAAAGCCTGTTGTCTTCAGGGGCCACTAAGATCCAGATACTGATTCGTTCTCATGTGAGAGTGAGAGTCGATGAGTACAGCATCTTTCCACTTCCTTTCTTGTCTCGGGCTCTTTTGAGATGATTTGGCCTGAAAGCAGCTGAGATGAGGAAAGGAATGAGACAGCGGACTGGAGAGGGTCACTAGGGCTTTTTGATTGTTGGCAAAAATGAAGGAATGATTTGGGTTTGCTGTTCAGGCAGTGAGATTGCACAGAGCAGGAACCGAAAGTAAGATTGCGCATTCCCTTTGGCTCTCGGAGAACGCTTTGTCAAACTTTCAAGTACTTAAGGCAAACTCCTCTCTGAAGGGGGAATTCACTAAACAGCTGCGCCAATTTTGCAAGCTGTATTTCCGCGCAAAACGTTATTCACTAACCACCCACAATCCAATTTAACCAGACACTGCACATCTGTACTGTTGTAGAGCTCCGTTATGTGTGTTTAAATGAAGTCGTCGTTGCTCTTTCCAGCTATTACTTCATAGAGAAACCGAGCACATTGTAGACTAAGGCATTCCTGGGTCAACATGTTTTGTTGGTCCTGTAAAAAATTATTTCACAAACCCCAACCGTAAGCTAACTCTGGTCCCACTATATATCAGGTGGCCTTAAATTCTATGTACTTACATCAAAAAATAAATACAATGTACTCGTTGTGTTCATACTGTATTTCAAAACACTTTCGCTGCTATTGAGGTGGGATACGGGTATGGTTAGAGACAGGTTTGGTGGTATGGGTAGGTTTAAGTGTGGGTTAAGGTGTAAAAAATGGGGGTTACACTTTATTTTAAGGTGTCCTTGTTACAGTGTAATTATACATTTAAGTACTGAGTAATATTAATTAACTACATCTTCTTACTATATGGATTAGGGTTTGGTTTAGAGTTACTTGCATGTAATTATGCATAATTTATTTTTATTATATTAGGAAGTACATGTAGCATGTGTAACAAGGGCCTGGTTTCACAGACAGGGCTTAGACTAAGCCATGACTAGGCAATAGTTCAATTAGGACATTAGAGTAATTTCTATTAACGTGCCTTAAAAAAAACATTACTGGTGTGCATTTTGAGACAAAACAGAGGCACAGATATATTTTAAGATCAGTCAGTGCAAGTTTCTTTCAGTTAAAACAGCTCAGACTTGCACTTTAGTCTGGGACTAGGCTTAAGCCTTGTCTGTGAAACTGGGGGAAGGACACCTTAAAATAAAGTGTTACCGAAATGGGTCGACAGTGTAATTATAAATGTTATTGCAGAAATTAATTACAGATGTAATTACATGCAGGTATTTTTAAAAAATATAATTAAAATTGTAAAAAACATGCAAGTATGCAATATGTGCATTGAATCAAATGGTTAATTTAAATGTAAGTACAAGGCCACCTAATATAAAGTTGGACCCCAAATCTTAAGATAGAGATCCCTAAAATTTGATTGGCTGTCAGAAATGCTGTTTCAAGACCAATATTTAAATAACATGTTTGTAAACCCTGTTCTCAAAGACCAACTTTTCTTTCATTCTACGTTTTCAGTGCTGGTTTATGATTGCTAGCTACTGTTTGGTAATGGTTTAGTTTGTGGAGCTACATAGCAATGATGTTTTTTAACACAGTACATTTTCTGACAACCAGTAACTCATAAAATGTTGGAGAAGGCTTCATACATGAACCAGGCATATATCCACAAACATAGTATAGTATTTTTATTTTTTGGCAGTGTTTATGCATTGATGCTGATTTGCATAATTCCTGTAGTGATTCGAAATCTAAAATGATGTGTGTGCAAATAAACTGTGACATAAATTAGTAAAATGCATTCTTATTTAGTTCCCTTACAAATCTGCATGTTTCCATAGAACTGTGCACATTAAAAAAAGTAATATAATCTATGCAGATATTTTCTGTATATCATACCCTGGATATTCAGCATTTATTCATAAGAATCTTCAGCTGGCCAGTTTTAGCCTTGAATCTTTATTAACCTTTTACTTCTTGTACTCCTCCACACATTTTGTATATTCTCAGATGCGTTCTAAAAAGACTTTGAAAACAGTCTTTGAAAACAAGGAGTGGTTTGCTAAATAAGTATCTTTGCCTCCATTTATATACAGTGTATTGTCATGAGCTCTTCAAGCTTTTTGAAGACATGACATTGAAGTGTAAGATTCAGCCATAAAAGCACTTTGGAAATTAAATGTTGTCTTTAGGAAACGTGATCCAGATTGTACTGCGATTTGTGTGGGAATCATAAAGCACATACTGTATATGACTGTCAGCGCTCAAACTAAGCCGATTAGAAAGTCATAACCTCAAAACATCAGTAATACTTGTTAATGAGAGCAAGCTGTGTAACGATGTAAACTATAAAGCAATTTAAAAGGGATTTTATGCCTGGTAGATAATTTTAAGGCTATGTGATAAAGACCTGGGCCTTTGGGAAAAAGGAAAAAAGCGTATAATGAACAAGTAAAAATGCATATATAAAAGGTTAACGTGGCAGATCTAATGAGATTGAAAGGCTCTGTAGTTCATAGAAAGGTTTGGAGTTCAAAGCACTCATAATAAAAACCGGAGGGTTGGTTGATGCAGGTAATCTGCTACCCGCTGAGCTGATGCCATTGTTACAAATCTTCAATCACAGTGCTCTGTGGTTGGATTCATTCAGCAAGCTGCTTTTCATCTCCTGTGTTTGGACAATAAAGCGCAAAATTGTGTATATTTTTCTGTACCCTTTTCTGTCGTCTATCATCTGTAGATTGTGTTTGTGAAATTAGTAGGTTGTTTTGGGAGTTTTTTTTATTTTTTATGGCAGCAGCCATGAGCGTGACTCAGGCAGTCAAATGTTATGATCAGATCATTGTTTTAGCTGATTTACTGGTTTTTGGTTCCACTCCAGTATTAGCTTGATCAAGTAATTTGCATTTGTTTCTGAGGTATTAGCTAGGCTTTGTGAGACTTGATTATTTATGCTTTTTTCTTCAGCCATTTATGCACAATGAAGTTGAAAATAATGGCAGAAAATGCAGCCATAAATTAATAACACAGCAGGAACACTAAAAATGATTTCTGCTGCTTGCTCAATTTGCTTAATTAAAATAAGCTAATGCAACACAATTCTTCAACATTTTGTCACACAATTTTTTTTTTCTAGGGAAAATGTATAGAAAAAGTACATACATTGTAGCAGAAACAATGTTGAAATCAAGTGCACAAAATGAGACAAGGGGAGTCTTGTTAGCAATTAATATAGTGTAATTTTATTATGTTCAAGTTTTAGGGGTTTCCATTTTGGTGAAGAGTGGAGCATGTGCTAAAACTGAGGTTGCAATTACTCGATAAATTCTAGTGCGGTAATTCTACAGGCATTGGTTTCTGCCAACATTACATGTGGTAAGAAATCCATGTTTTGCATGCTACATGCTATTGTTCTAGTGATGAGAGATTTTATTGGGCATATTGGCTTTACTGTGGCATGGCGAATGTTATTGTTGTACTTAATTCAGGTTTCTGCTACAAAAGTTATTGGAGTGGAGTTTACGGACGGTTCAATTTAATGATAAGAAAACTCTTTTCAAATGTGTTGAACCACTGTCCCCTGCTAAATCAAGTTCAGCCAAAGCATGAACCATGTTTTCTGCGGGTCTTAAAACATCTTAATTTCCCCTTTCTTAAATTTAGGTCTTAAAAAGTTCTAAATCAGGGCAAAACGTTTTATATTCGTAAAGCCATGGCATACAATGTTGCATGCACTACAAAACAATTAATGTCTTCCACAGCATAATTCCATTTTATTACACATAACTTAATTTCTGAACTTATTTGTTTTGTTTTCTTTGTATGTATGGATTACTTGGGTTTTTACCGACATCTGGTGAAAATTTCAAGTCAACAGCACCTTTAGAAATATATTTACTGAGAAAAATGGTGATGTGTTCAATACTTATTTTACCCGCTATATTTGAGTATTTCTATATTTACAAAGCTTTCAGTTACAAATTAATGGTATTAATTATTTTTAATTATTCTTAATGATTTGAAATCTGTTAAAATGGCATGTATAGTAATAAACCAGTTTCTGAAGTAAATAAGTTTAATGCTAGGTTTATATAATTAAACCAATACATCAGTTGTCAGGATTCCAAAATTCTGCTTTAATTCCACAACATCCTGTCAATCTTGTTCTCTTGGCTGTATGTGATTATAGAGCTGGGAGCTGATCACAGCAGAGGCTAATCACACTGTAGCAGTCTGTCCGCCCGCGGCGGCATGACATGACATGCCACAGTTTCTTGCCAATATCTCTGGGTGAAGTTTAGATGCATCGTTAAATTCAGCCCTGACTCGATGTTTGACTTCCAAGTTTGTAGACATGGAACATATACGAGTGCAAAGCAAATAACTGCACAGGCATTCAGCCTTGAAATGGAATCTACGGTGCGTTGATGTGATGCACAAATGGAGATTTGGCACTGTGAGAAAAGTCGAAAGAAAATTAATTGTACATACAGAGGAATACTGCTTAACCTTTCAGTCAGTAAGAATCCTCAAAGCCTTAAGTGCCACAATTCAACCAGGACGTTTGGTGTGGACTTATGTGGATAATTCTGCCGTTTTTGTCGCCACAGGTGTTTCATTAACTGAATGCTGATGGAGCCACATTATAAATGCAGTATTGATTGTTGAATAACTTCTGCAGCTCTTTGTGAGCTGACTTTCTTCTGGATCAAAAGTGTCTCTTTACTCAAATGATGTTCATTCTCATTCTCATTGATCCTTCTCTTGAAAAGAACAGCCAATTTTTGGAAATCTACAGGCTGAAAGCAGTTGTGTTTACTGCCAGTGTGGGCTGCAATAGGAACAAAAACTAGCAGCTCGAGGGCAGTTTGATATTGTTTTTTATTGTGACAGTGGGTTAAGAGGTTGATAATGTACCACATCCAGTTAACAACAGTGCTGCTATTAGATTGATGCCTGTATTTTTGTTCATAGCTGCGATCATTTCCATTAGATTGTTTTGTTTTGAGATTAAATTAGTGCCACTATTTTATGTATATATTCTCTTTGATGTGAGACATAGGTTATTTAATTGTTCTGCAGCCATTTAACAAGAAAGAGGCAAATGATTTTTAACATATGCCAGTAAAACACAATTAGTCAACTTATGTTTTTTATACAACTTATGTTTAAGAGCTTTAAATTGGATTACACTGAAATGGAACAAGTCATTGTGGTTTGACAGCTTTGTAAATATGTCTAGATCTTTACAGAAACAGATCTCGGTGTGATATAAATAATTTACCAGTGAACATTCATCTATCTATCTGTGTATCTGTCTATGTATCAGTTATTTCACTTAAAACATTCATCTATCTATCTGTGTATCTATCTATGTATCAGTTATTTCACTTAAAATTGACTGTTTATCTATCTGTCTATCTATATGTCTATATGTCTGTCTGTCTGAACGAATAATGACCATTTTGTATTAATCTCAGCCAATTTTATACCTGTGTTAAATCTTTGTATGTGATTTAAAAAAAAAAATCTTTACCAGCAATTTCATACATATTTGATCACTTTCAGTATCAGTGATTGATAATTTTATTGGCACATTTTAAGGTGAAGCCATGCTACGGAGAGGGGTTTTACTTATAACCAACTTTACTCGTCTCTTACTTCAGCTCTAAGCTACAGTGTTATCATGGCTCTGCAATGCTCTTTGGAGTTTGCCCTCTGATTTACTGTTCAATCTCTCTCGCTCTCTCCTCAGATAGTCTCCTTGTCTGCTTGATTCTCATTCCTAGAGCGATTATCATTCTTTCTGTCTTTTTTTCTTTAGCTTGCTAAATCATCACCATCGATTTTCCTCCCTTCCATTGTTGCATGGTCCCTTTGTGCAGGGAGTGATAGTCCACTAATGAAGGTGTGTGTTTTTTTCTAGATGCATCATTAAGTCTTATGGAACGTCTATGTCCAGTGCCGCCCGCTTGTTTCTAGCACATTAACCAAACCCTATGTTACAGATTCTCGTTTAAAGACAATATTCTGTCTCCATCTTTTGTGTCGTCTCTCTGGAGCATCATACAGCTAAATACAGAAGATTTTCTCTAGAGTCTGCCAATTGATGTTGATTTGTGCTGCCGCTATGATAAAGTGGTACACTGACATCATCACAAGCACTTCCGGCCTATTTGTTGTTCAAAAGTGCCATTGATCAGAATTAACAGGCACCGTGCCCAGTCGCTGTGGAAGCTCTTGGGGGATCTGGATTTGTGCATCTGTCCCAAAGAGATATAGAAACATGCAGCATGTGGTGCTTTAAAAGTGACAGAGAGAAACTCTGCGGTAGTGAATGCTGAAAGACCTGTTCAAGGATAGTGCATTGACCCCAGGCATAATGCATGCAGAATGACTTAATGAAATGTGTAAGGGTGGCAGCTGAATCCAATCTGCTTGTGCTTTCCCCTTCACTGTCACCCATTTGACTCGGGGACCGTGGTCATGACAGGCCAATTAGATTCATATTTGCATATCTCTTTCGCTCCGTTTGCCTTTTTCGCAGGAGCGTAAAATAGGCTAATAAGGCGGTTGAACCTGTGTTCAGCAAGATTCATTCAGAATGCTTTTAAAGTGTGACATTCATGTGCTTCCTCTCCACCTCTGACTGGGCCCAGGCAGGGGCGGATTGTTGATGGAATCTGAATCCCACCAAAATAAATGGAAACACATCCCTTGTTTCTTCCTTGGTTTCTTTTTTTTTGCATTGTGTGTGTATATGCGTGTTTGTTTTTTCAAAGGGAAGTGTGTCACATTCACTAATAATTGTGCATGGTTTGTGTACGTTTTTAATCAATAATAATTAACAACAACAGCAACAAAAAAAATCCACCTTTCTACTTAATTCCATGTTTAATTTGGTTTGTTACTTGTCACTATTTTGAGTCAATTTCCCACACCATAGTTTTTCAGTGTAATACATTTTGGACAGTATTTACAGTTACTTTTTAAATTACATTTTGTTCACATGGCATTTCCTCTTAGACAAATCAATTAACCACATTTCTCATGTGCAATAAATGAATAAATTTTAGTTTGCATGCTGTCCAACACTTTTTGTGTTCACTTTAAGAAAAGGAAAAACTTGCTTGCATCAGGTAACACATTTAATTAATTCATTCCTTATGTATTTATGCAATACAAAACTACAAATATACTGTATGCCAATAGTCTGTCATATCATTGTTTGCTGTTGATTACAATAATTGGGAGCGTAGCATTAAATAGTTATTTAGGAGAATATTCAAGCTGTTTTTTCAGTATTGGAAAATGCTAAACTAATTAAATTGGATAGTATTTGGGATTGTGAAGCTATAATAAGTGCCATTGGTCACAATTAACATGCACCATGCCCAGTCACAGTGGGTCTGTGAAGATCTGGATTTGTGGACATGTCTCAAAGAGAAATGGAAACATAAAAAATTGAACATGTTGTGCTTTAAAAGTGACAGTGAAACTCCGCAGTTGTGCACAGTATTGTGTGACTTTTAAAGCCATACAGTAGATTTGTATGAGGAGCAGACCAATTTTTTAGGAAGTCAGTTTTGAGTGAAAGGTTATACACTGGTTTGGTGGGGGGAAAGGGTCTGAATTCAGGGTGGCCTCCTGGATTGCTTTCTCTGTAGCGGGAACCTCGTTTTCCCTCACCTCATATGGCACTCAGGACAAATAATAATGGTAAATTGTCAAGGACTAGGTCAGAGAAACACTCTTCGCGACTGTGCCATATGAGGTATATGGGGGGAGATACCAGTATGCTCTTCCGTTCCCCAGGCTTTTCAAATATTCATGACCTTCTTGTAGCACTACAGAGGGCGCGAAAGCAGTTTGTGGCCTCATACATAATGAAAGGGTAATGGACATTCATCATACCTTTTTTGAGACATAGTACTTTAACAGATTTAAATGAAATCGAAAAGCTTTGGGCACCGCGCACTGTGCTTTCATTCTTTTTTCCACGCTTTTTTTCTCCTCGTCATTTGAGCAACATGACTTACTGATGATCACTCAGGCCTGACATTTCTCAATAGCCGAGCTTAGTGAGTCATATGATGACTTATCAAACACTAGCAGCATGCTAAAAAGATTGGTGGTGGATGACACATTGGCCAAGAATCACATTCAGGGGCATGTTTGAGATGCAGTGAGTTTTCTGGTGATTAACACTGAAAAATATCAAAGGCTATGTCTGTTTACATACAGTAAGTTTAGTTTTACCCACAACCAATACATTTCTTACTCACACCAATGATTCCCATTGTATTCTTGGTGCAACCTTTACTAGGATGCCCATATCCAATTTGTATGCAATTAAAGCTAAATGCCTATAAAAGTAAATGGTACATTAATTGTTAGCTGTGCAATTGTTGCTGTAAAATGAAAAGGCTGAAACTGAAAATTGTATTTAATTTCAGTGCATGACTAATAATTAAATGGACCATTTATTTACTTTTATGTGTACACTGTATATGTGTATATATGTAAGCGTACATGTTTTAGATAAATAGTATGGGAAAAAAATGTGATTGCATAACATTACAACAATAATAGCTACACTCGAACAACTTGTTCGAAAAATGTGACTCTGTGTGAGACAAACTCTATAGGTCTTAATTCATTTATCTCTCCTTCCTTGACAATTAGAAAGGCCAATAAGTATCAATTCAGCCGGGAGCATTTAGACGAGGACAGGGAATAAGTCTTGAAATAAGATTCGTCTACATGGTTTAATCCAGGGGCTAATTAATGCCTCTGTATCTTCTTCCTCTACCAATTTAATGTTTGCACATGTGGACAGACAAGGCTTGGGGTCAATTACAGTGGTGTAATTATTGTAATTGGCTTATTTCCGGCCCATTACCCTTCTTTATGTCACCCTTAACATTTTGTAATTTGATGTGCAAATGATCATGGGATCACATTGATGAATGAAGCAGCAAGTCTGAGAGAGTGCATGGCCATTAATACCGCAGGAAGACATGCTGTCTCAAGCAAGGTTTAAGAAAAACGGACCTGCTGCAAATGGTGCAAGACTTCAGGGGACTTGATATCATGTCAAGGTGCAAATTAAATGCATTTATTGTTCATCCAAAAATGAAGATTCTGTAATAATTTAGTCACCGTCGTGTCGTCTCAAACCTGTATGACTTTCTTTTTTTTTGTCTGCAGAACACAAAATAGGCCTATATGTCTATAAAAAATATCTCTATACAGAGAAAGTCAATGGAGTCCAATGTTGTTTACTTCAGAATATCATCAGGAAGGCATAATTGGTTTTAAAGGGGTCATATGACGTTGCTAAAAAGAAAATTATTTTGTGTATTTGGTGTAATGTAATGTGTTTATGCGGAACGAACAGCTTGTAACACTCCAAAGAGAAAGGAAAACTTGAAATCGCACCACATGACCCCTTTAAGTATTGTATAATTTAAGATGGTTTGAAGTTCAGCAGAGTTAGAGTGAAAATAGATGGTCTAGTTCAGGGGTAGGCAAGTTCGGTCCTAGAGAGCCGCAGTCCTGCAGAGTTCAACTCTAACCCTAATCAAACACACCTGAACAAGCTAATCAATGTCTTCAGGATTACTAAGGCTATAGGCAGGTGAGTTTTTTTTTCAGGGTTGGAGCTGAACTCTGCAGGACTGCGGCTCTCTAGGACCGAACTTGCCTACCCCTGGTCTAGTTAGTACTTGGTTGTACTGATAATATCAAAATTGATACTTGGCCTCAGACTTATTGATAACCTCTCTGTTATAGAGTGTTTAATGGAATATTTAATATACTACATTATCTGCTAACCACAGGTTCATGTGCAAAACTGTATGCGGAATACCCTATATAGGCAGAAACTGAACTTTATACTGTGGATATTTCTATTCTTCAGGGCACTGTAGTTTAGTGACAGATCTAGTACAGCAAGATCAGAGTTTATTGGTAAACTTTCCTCCTGCCCTCGAGAACACTGTGATTTATGAGAAAAGTTTGACCAGACTATGATCTCATAAAGGCCGAGGTCAGGGATCTTGGGCCTAAAAAGGTTGGTGACCACTGTTCTAGATGTACAGTACAGACATCAAATAGAGTACCATCACACCAGGATGTCATGTGTCATGTGGTTATTTTCCTCATTTGTAGCTTTGATTGAAATTATTTAATCAAGGGATATTTCAACTGTTTCCAAAACATGTCCGTCAGCAAACTTAACTGTCAAAGCGGTCATCTCAGAAAAGGTCTTGTTTTTGCGTAACATGTCCTTGACTACTCCTCAGGGGTCTTCTCGTTTTTTAGAAGGAAGTGAAAAGGCGAGGAGAGTGGATTTGGAAAAGTGGTGCATTTGAAAGGCATTGTTAACGACTGACGGAGCAATGGATGAGGGTTTGGGGAGTCATCAATCAGAGCTCCAGAAAACGAAGTTAGAATCAAAGCAAACGTATACTTACGGGCACTTTTTGCTTTTGAAACTCTCAGTGGGTTGATTCCCTCTCAAAAATACATTGTGACAAGAAGAGGCTCTTTTTTTTCCCCTGCTGGAGCGAACGGCTTGTCGGGGAAAGACATTTGGTATTTCTTCTGTGATGACGTTGACATTTTAGAGAGTGCTTTTGTCAACTTTGGTCCTTTGATGACTCTTATTGTTCCTCTCCCCAGACGCTGGTAAAATGCAGAGAACCTTCCTTATGCTGCTCTGTGGGTTTGTGCAGGGTTTTTTTGCCCCGTTGTACCTTCTCACCCCCTGCACTGACTGTTATGAGTCACATGACCTTTCCTTGCCATCTAAGTAACAAGCTTCATGATTAAGAAAGGTCAAGCCATGCAGGAATCAGACACTGTGCATCTCAACTTTTCTCAATCCCAGTAATTTCGTCACCTGCGGCTTTTGGACCGACTGTGACTGCGCTGAAATGTCTTTATTGGGGAGACCTTTGTAGAGTGCTGCTTGTAACTCTGATATCCTTCAGAACAGCAAATTGCTCTCCAAAATTTAAAAGGGCAAATGAAAGTAAAGTACCAGCAAACTACTGCTACTTTACCATGCTTGAACTTTTATTAGGGCAAAAGACATTTCAGAGAACGTTTAAGATTCCATCATTTGAAAGCATTGAATGTGTCTGTCATAAAAGTAGGAGGATGATTCTAAAGGCCTTCCAGCCTCATTTAGGATACTTTAAAACTTTTTTTCCCAGGTTTTAAATGTCCTGGAACAGTCAGCTTGCTGAGAGGCGCCGTCCATTTATCTTGCGGGGCTGTTAAGTGTCCTGGAAAGTAGACTTTGGCTGCGAGGAGGCTTGCAGAATTACTCTCCAGCCTCTCATCGCTATGCAGAGAAATGAGGCAAAGCAGAGAGCGACAGAGTCATAACTCAGGACACTAGGTGTGATTATTTTCCTTGAGAATCGTAATTCAGACTAATTCCGCTGTTTTGCTCGACATACCATTGCATTGAAACAATCGTCGCCCCTGGAGAGAAAACAGTTGCCTTTAAGCCTCTGGACGTCCAAGCTATACCTCTCACATTCTCTCTCCCTCTGTCTTTTATCTTGTCTTGGAGCCAGTTCTTTCACATTGCAGCTGGCACATTCTTGGCTTTTGCAATTCATGGGCTAATCACAGAGGTTTTTATTGGTAATCAAGACAGACAGTTGCTCATTAGTAGTCGTCTCACCCAAGGCAAGTGTGGGATTCATGCCTTTAGTGTTAAACATCGCTGTGCACCATGGTAAAGAAAACCAACCTTCTGTTTGCCTTAAACATTGCTGGTGTAAAGGTCTACTGATACTTGTTATTGGCGTACATTTAAAAGGCCCAATGCAGCACTTCTCATTGAATTCTCTAGTTTCTAGTACAAAGATTAGTCTAATATAGAACGTTGATTGTTTTATGCTATTTTACAAAGGAATTACAAAGCCGCATGCAATGCAAAATCAAAGGATTTAAAAGGGGTTCACTGCATGCCATGGTTACTGTAGATGTGCTTTGTGTAAAAAATATTTGATTCATCTGTCATGATGAGGGTCTGTCAGACCTTCAAGGAAAACAACATAATATTGTCCATGAGATTTTGTTAGTCAGAAAACCTTATACAGTATGCTTGTATGTAATATCACAGTGGTTTACATTTACAGTTACAGGAACCAAAAATATGTATAATCTAGTGCTGTCAAATGATTAATCGCATCCAAAATAAAAGTTTTTGTTTACATAATATGTGTGTACTCCGTATATTTATTATGTATATATAAATACACACACATGCATGTATATATTTAAGAAAAATGTATGTTTATACATTTTACATATTCATATATAATATCAATTATATGAATATAAATATATACATGGAAATACATGGACATATTTTCAAAATATATATTGTATGTGTGTGTATTTATATATATATATATACACATAATAAATATACACAGTATACACACATATATTATGTAAACAAAAACTTTTATTTCGGATGCGATTAATCATTTGACAGCACTAGTATAATCATATACATTTAATAATTATCAAATTAATTGTAAAATTCTTTACCCATGTGTATATAACATTGCATTTCCATTCTGTTTGGCTGTTTTTTTAAGTTTATCAGTGGAATGTCAGGCAGCATGTAAAGACGATAACGCTTGTGTAGAGAATCTCAACGCTGGATATACCACAGCCACACAACCAGAAGTGCATTTCTCGGACTTAATCCAAGAATGCATCAACACTCTCACAGAAGCAGAGAAAATTGCTACCATGGTAAAGTTTTCGTGCTCAGTGGCTGTGATATTGTCATGCTTTCCTGTTCTGCACATTCTCGTTTTTTGTGTCATATCTATAGTCTTGTAGCGAATCAGCTCATTCATGGGGAAATGTGAATAATTAACCTTGTTCACAGACAACTTGGCACCCAGTATGTTTATTGGGTGAGGGGTCTGTGAACGTTTGTTAATCTAATGAATAATTGATTTGTTAAATCAAATGAGAAATGGTGTGTCTGATTGGTCCAGACGCTACAGTCTGTTTTTCAAAGAAATGCATATATTTGTTGATAAACAGGTGAGTATTTAAAAAAAAACTATATATTTCTGATATGGACACTGCACTCAAATACTTGGAATTTGAAATACCTGGAATTGTTTGTCTAGTGTTATGTTAATTTACATTTGGTAATGTGTGTATATATATAGTATTTATAGAGTTTTAGCTTTTAGTTTTAATTACTTTTTCTTATTTGTAAGTCGCTTTGGATAAAAGCGTCTGCTAAATGACTAAAAGTAAAAGTAAAGTGAAGTATTCTCCTCACTCATGCACTTGTGGTAATTCAAGTTGTTGTCTATTGATAATCAACTGAACATCAATTTTACTGGTACTATTCTTGCCTTTTGTTCTCATAAGCTAATGATCACATTTCTCTTTTCGAACATTAGCAGCTAACAAACAAGAAAACAACTGTGCTTTCAGCATAACAATTTGGATGACGAGATGATTTGAGAAATGAACATGCATATCATGATTTCTTACCTCATTGACAGACATTTTTCTTGTTCAAGACTTAAATAGAGTAAATGCAAATTGAAGAATTTTTACATATTTTTAATAGAAAACAAAACTAAAATACTAAGAAGATCATTTTTTGCAGTGTGAGCAGATGCTCTTTGGAGTTCACGTTAAAATGTAATTTGTTTACTGACCTAGAAAGTGCAGAATATGAAATATTTCTTGTTCATTTTTTCCCCAAAAGTGTAGAAATTTTTTTTCCAGGTTTAAATTGCATTTTGAATCCCTCTTGGATTCTTGCTAGTGTGACTGAGGATGCAAAACAAGCTGCCAAGGTACTAGCATCAGCCTGTAGAAGTAAACAGCATTGGCTTGGAAAAGCAGTTATGTACAGAACAGTTTTCAAGACTGGTCAGGGATGCCTCCCCAGCCCTCTTTCTTCCTGACTCCTCCTACTTCCCTTGTGCTTCACTCAGTGCCGCATCCTCCTCAGGGGAGACGGGGAGTTCTATTTTAGGCCTTGATGTTTTGCTCTCTCGCGTCCCCCCATGACTCAATTTCCTTACTCTCGGCATTTTGAAAAGCACTAGTGCTCTATGAGTCCTTCTTTATTATTGATACGCAAGCAGAGGTTTGAGAGTGTGTGTGTGTGTGTGTGTGTGTGTGTTTACGAATGTGAGAGAGTGTGAGAAACTGTTTTCTGACAGACAAAATGTAGCACTGGCATCATACAGCTACAGCCTGCAGAATAAACGTATGTTTAATCTAAACCAGAATACACACGAACATAATAGCCTATTGTGATTCTTTCATCAACTCTTAGTCCTGCATACAGAGCAGGAAATGAAAAAGTGTTTTTTTTTATAACAGTATCATTATGTATAATCCCATGCTTAATTAAAAAAGTCTAACTGAAGACCACATTGATGTGTGGCAAATGTATGATGGTTTGCCATATAATGACTTTTTTCTAATTTGATTTTATGGACAGTGCAACTAGCAAAAGTTCATCGAAGCTGATGGAATGAGAAGCAAAAAGTGGGGCACAGAAAAAAAATACAGACTTCCAAACTTGGCTTGTTCAGAAAGAGCCAGAGGGCTGAGACACACTGCCTGACTCCATGCTCGGTCAGGTTTAGTCTTTTAGTCTTTTAATCTTATCATTGTAAGAAACCCAGTAGATAGTGTGTGTGTGTTTGTGTGTATTGATGCTATTTAAAATAACTGTGTTCTTGTTTAATATGTTTTAAAACATAATTCCTGTGATCAAAGCTGAATTTTCAGCAGCCGTTACTCCAGTCTTCAGTGTCACATGATCCTTCAGAAATCATTCGAATATACTGATTTGGTGCTCAAGATATATTTCTTATTATGCTCAATGTTGAAAACATTCAGTGTTGTAAAATTCTTTGGGCCAGTTTTACTAAACAGGGCAAATTAGTGCGAGAGCGCAGTTCCAAAACAGCGCCGATGGGTGTGGAAATTTCTTCTGGTGATTTACTGACAACGCGCAAATTAAAGAACACAGACGCAACATCTCATTTCCATAATGACCAACGCAATCTACCAAGCGCAGCGCAAATTAGCGTAAGGATATTTTTGGATTCGGATAATGTGTTCTTCTGGCATTCCAAATAAATTAATATGTGTGGAAAAAATCGTCTCCCTTACCATGCGCTCTCTGTTCTCTGCGGTGCCTCCTCCTAGCAACAACAAATGCAGCAATTTCAAGCACAAAATAGTTTAAGACATGCTTTTTGGGCGTTAAATAATGGCGTAAATACCAATAATTTGACAAGCGCCAACGTTAGTAAATCACGTTACGTGATTCATTTTAATACTCTTCACCCATAAATTTTGCCTCTGAAAAGGAAACTCCTACAAATGCATATACAATAAGGTCAGTCGTGTCCACGCCTTTTCAGCACTAATTCTTCACTGCGCATCTTTAGTAAATCCTGACAGTACTATTTTAACGCCAAAAGACTAAATCTGTTACTAAATCTGGCCCTTTGTATTCTATTCATCAAAGAATCCCGAAAATATGTAACATGGTTTTCACAAAAATATTAAGTAGCACAATATTGCTGTATTATTATTATTATTATTATTATTATTATTAATAATAATAAAACTTGCATATGTAATGTTTATAATACAGAAGTATATGTGACCCTGGACCACAAAACCAGTCATAAGGGTAAATTTTTTTGAAATTGAGATTTATACAACATCTGAAAGCTGAATAAATAAGCTTTCCATTGATGTATGGTTTGTTAGGATAGGGTAATATTTGGCCGAGATACAACTATTTGCAAGTCTGGAATCTGAGGGTGCAACAAAATCAAAATATTGAGAAAATCGAATTTAAAGTTGTCCAAATGAAGTTCTTAGCAATGTATATTACTTGGAATCTGAGGGTGCAAAAAAATCAAAATATTGAGAAAATCGAATTTAAAGCTGTCCAAATGAAGTTCTTAGCAATGTATATTACTAATCAAAAATTAAGTTTCAATATATTTATGGTAGGAAATTTACAAAATATTTTCATGGAACATGATCTTACTTAATATCCTAATGATTTTTGGCATAAAAGAAAACTATATAATTTTGACCCATTTTTTTTGCTATTGCTAAAAATATACCCAAGGGACTTAAGACTGGTTTTGTGGTCACATATTATTATTATTAAACAATATATACATAATGTAGGCCTGGGCGGTAAAACGGTATCGATATTTATCGACGGTACACCTTCTTCGATAACAATAGAATGCATCAGGGAGCGTCATCAGTGGCGCGCGAGATGCGGTGATGAATGATGTAAGTGACGTTGCTGCATTTTAATGTTTTGTTAGTCTCTAGCCCACGAGACGCGCCGCTGCTGCGTTATTCATTCAAAATATTAGAGAAATATAGAAGCTCAACGCGGAAAAGATCTTCATTAGGTTAAAACCGAAACCAAGCCATTCACACAGAACGCATATTCAGCACATTTTTTAGATGGACAAATATGACTGCTGCACTCGCATCTCACACAAGAGATGTATAGAAAGCCATGCAATGTTAAAACAGTTTAAACTTTTAGAAAACACGTCACAAATTTGTGGAGGCTTATTAATTTTCACTGCGTCTCATGTGTTTTTAAATGCAATCTGTGTGAATGGCGCTTTGGTTCTTTGGATTAAGCAATGCATAAATACATGATGCTGTTTTGTTCATAATTGTTTATGCAATTTACAAAATTAT